>NW_028318958.1:4321153-4624038 GCF_062004578.1 Staurois parvus
TGGCCGCGGCACAGAGCTCTGAAGGAACGGGGCGGGTATGCTGTTCCTTTAGAGTGACATCACCGGCTGCTGCAAAACTAAATATCTCATAAACAGTGCACACTTAGGAGACATTTACTGCACCAATAGGTAAGACTATAATAAAGCTTACCATTAACTAAAAATCAGAGAATTGGCTTTATTACCACTTTAAAGCAGAGTTCCAGTCAGTTTTGTGTTTATCAAAAGTTAGCAGCTACAAAAACTGTAGCTGCTGACTTTTAATAAACACACACTCACCTGTCCCAGGGTCCAGTGATGTTCTCTCCCACGCCGTCCATTCTCTGCCTCTTCTCTCCTCGGTCTGGAACCAAGATGTTACACGCTTACTGGTGTGTTTGGGGTCGTTGTCTTGTTGGAACACCCATTTCAATGGCATTTCCTCTTCAGCATAAGGCAGCATGACCTCTTCAAGTATTCTGATGTATTCAAACTGATCCATGATCCCTGGTATGCGATAAATAGGCCCAACACCGTAGTATGAGAAACATCCCCATATCATGATGCTTGCGCAACCATGCTTCACTGTCTTCACAGTGTACTGTGGCTTGAATTCAGTGTTTGGGGGTCGTCTGACAAACTGTCTCCGGCCACTAGACCCAAAAAGAACAATCTTACTTTCGTCAGTCCACAAAATGTTGTGCCATTTCTCTTTAGGCCAGTCAATGTGCTCTTTGGCAAATTGTAACCTCTTCAGCACGTCTTTTTTTCAACAGTGGGACTTTGCGGGGGCTTCTTGCAGATAGCTTGGCTTCACATAAGCGTCTTCTAATTGTAGCAGTACTCACGGGTAACTTTAGAGCTTCTTTGATCTTCCTGGAGCTGATTGTTGGCTGAGTCTTTGCCATTTTGGATATTCTTCTATCCATTCGAATGGTAGTTTTTCACTTTCTTCCACGTCTTTTCAGGTTTTGGTTGCCATTTTAAAGCATCTGCGATCATTTTAGCTGAGCAGCCTATCATTTTCTGCACTTCTTTATATGTTTTCCCCTCTCCAGTCAACTTTTTAATCAAGGTACGCTGTTCTTCTGAACAATGTCTGGAAGGACCTATTATCCTCAGAATTTCAGAGAGAAATGCACTATAACCAGCCTTTTCAAAATTTGCTGCCTTCCTTCCTTAAATAAGGGCAATAATTGCCACCTGTTTTTCAAAGAATGAATGACCTCACTAATAGAACTCCACACTGCTATTATTTTGAACATGCCCCTTTCAATTAGTGATTCAATTACACAGAATCAGCAGCATGCATGTCATGACTGTTGGGTCTGTTGGATTTCTATTACTCTACTACACCTGCTAGTAAATTATTTGCCATGTAGAAATATAATTTCTACCAAAAACAGTGATTGATCAGGTTAGTGATGTCTGACTGCTATTATTTTGAACACAACTGTATATATATACTATATATACAGTGGGGATCGAAAGTTTGGGCACCCCAGCTAAAAATTTGTATTAATGTGCATAAAGAAGCCAAGGCAAGATGGAAAAATCTCCAAAAGGCATCAAATTACAGATTAGACATTCTTATAATATGTCAACAAAAGTTAGATTTTATTTCCATCATTTACACTTTCAAAATAACAGAAAACAAAAAAATGGCGTCTGCAAAAGTTTGGGCACCCTGTAGAGTTAATATCTTGTACTGCCCCCTTTGGCAAGTATCACAGCTTGTAAACGCTTTTTGTAGCCAGCCAAGAGTCTTTCAATTCTTGTTTGAGGTATCTTTGCCCATTCTTCCTTACAAAAGTCTTCCAGTTCTTTGAGATTTCTGGGCTGTCTGTCACGCACTGCTCTTTTAAGGTCTATCCATAGATTTTCAATTATGTTGAGGTCAGGAGATTGTGAAGGCCATGGCAAAACCTTCAGTTTACGCCTCTTGATGTAATCCCCCGTGGATTTCGAGGTGTGTTTAGGATCATTATCCATTTGTAGAAGCCATCCTCTCTTTAACTTCAGCTTTTTCTCAGATGGCATCAAGTTACCATCCAAAATTTGCTGAAATTTTATTGAATCCATTTTTCCTTCTAATCGTGAGATGTTCCCTGTGCCACTGGTTGCAACATAACCTTAAAGCATGATTGATCCAACCCCATGCTTAACAGTTGGACAGAGGTTCTTTTCATTCAATTCTGTGCCCCTTCTTCTCCAAACGTACCTTTGCTCATTCCGGCCAAAAAGTTCAATTTTAACCTCATCGGTCCACAGAACTTGTTTCCAAAATGCATCAGGCTTGTCTATATGTTCATTTGCAAAGTTCAAACGATGATTTTTGTGGTGAGGACGTAGAAGAGGTTTTCTTCTGATGACTCTTCCATGAAGACCATATTTGTACAAGTATCTCTTTATAGTGGAATAGTGTACCACAACTCCAGTGTCTGCCAGATCTTTCTGGAGGGATCGTGCAGTCAAACGTGGGTTTTGAATAGTTTTTCTCACAATCCTGCGAGCTGTTCTGTCTGATATTTTTCTTGGTCTTCCAGATCTTGCTTTAACTTCCACTGTTCCTGATGACTGCCATTTCTTAATTCCATTCCGAACAGAGGATATTGACATCTGAAAATGCTTTGCTATCTTCTTATAGCCTTCTCCAGCTTTGTGAGCAACAACTATTTTCAGTTTCAGTTTTCTAGACAACTGCATAGAAGAACCCATGGTGCTGATTGTTGGGGCAAGGTCAGATGAGTCTGGACATTTAAAACCTTTGAGATTGACATCACCTGGTCTTCCCAAACGATGATTGAGAACAATCCATGACACTGGCAGGTCTCAGCTTTGCAAAGGGGGCAGTGCATGCTATACATTCTGCAGGGTGCCCAAACTTTTGCAGACGCCATTTTTTTGTTTTCTGTTATTTTGAAAGTGTAAATGATGGAAATAAAATCTAACTTTTGTTGACATATTATAAGAATGTCTAATCTGTAATTAGATGCCTTTTGGAGATTTTTCCATCTTTCCTTGGCTTCTTTATGCACATTAATACAAATTTTTAGCTGGGGTGCCCAAACTTTCGATCCCCACTGTGTATATATATATATATATATATATATATATATATGCGCATGCAACAAAAGAAATAACAAAGATAGACAAGTTTTTTTTCCAGTGTCTAGTAATGGTAAGTCTTGATGCTAGAAGACTATGTGTAACTAAGAGTCGATAATGGATTGGATATGTGTCTATATTTATATTCAGAATGGCTAGGGTAGGATCAGGTTGTTTTAATATACCAGTAATTTCCGATATCATGTGGAAGACTTTATACCAATAGCTTCTAATAATGTTCATAATATATGTAATAGAGCACCAATCTGACCGCATTTTCTCCAGCATTGAGGACTATGTTCTGAGAATTTGACCATTTGGTAAGCAGTTAGATACCATCTTGTGGAAATTTTGTGCGTTAGCTCCCAAAGGTTAACACATCTAGTAGCTGAAAACACATTCCCAAATGTACATTCCCACTATTCATTAGAGATTTCAGTCTCTAAGTCTTTTTCCCACTTTATTAAGGGAGTAGTTTTATTAAATTCTGATTTACATTGTAGAAGGTTATAAAATAGGATTATACCACCTGATTTAGGAGTAGCGGAGCTATAGAACAGTAAAGATACTTTGGGTATATATTGTTTTTACTGGATGTTTTGATAGGCAGCGACGGATGCATGAATAGATTGATTTTTCAGAAGGGAGGAGGTTAAATTCTTTCATAAGGAATTCAAAATGTTTTATATTGTTTAAACACAAATATCTTGTATTATACATATGCCATTATGTTTCCCATTCAAGATATCTATGCTAGGCATTACGGCTTCTAAGGCTGTTATAGGTATAGGAAGAGGACTTATTCGGAGAGGATCTATAGGCATGGAGCTTAAGGATTTCCAGGCCTTAATTGAGGTTCGTATAGTTGGTGTTGTTTTACTAGTGGGAATCCTTGCTATAAGCTTGCTAGAAGTTTGGCGCCTAAATCTGTAGTAGAGGCTAGAGTTTTTTCAATGTCACCCCATTTTGTATCATCTTCCACTATAAACCAATGTTTGAGCTGGTCTAATAATGATGCTTTGTGATAATCCCTAATGTTAACAAATCCCATTCCTCCTTTTTTTTCGTGTTTGATTAATATATTATGTGAGCATCTAGGTCTCATATTTCCCCAGACGTATTTTTTAAACATAGATTGTAGTTTTGTTAGATATGATGATTTAATTGGGATTGGAATTGATCTAAATAGATATAAAATCTGTGGCAAAATGAACATTTTAAATGTGGCGAGTCTGCCAGATCAGAATAGTTCATGTTTAGCCATTTGATTAAGGTGGGTTTGCATTTTTGGAATGAATTTAGAATAATTGAGAGTTCCTAGAGGTTTTGTTTGTCAACAATATTCCAAGACTAGGAATGGCTTCGTTTTCCCAGTTGTAGGGAAATTTGTTTTGGAGGTGCATTTTTAGAATGTGATCTACATGTAGATGTAGGATATTAGATTTGGATGCATTTATTTTATAATATGAAATATTACTGAATTATATGCATTTGTTGAATTGCTGCTAAAGAAGTAGAGGGATTAGTTAGCATTAAAATAATGTCATCCACAAAGAACATTATTTTGTGGTGGTTTTTACCCATATAGAAGCCATGTGTATCTGGATTGTTTCTTATACTCTCATCAAGAGGTTCAATTCGTAATTAAGAAGGATTTGAGTAAAGTGCTCAAATATTATTAATAACTCTTCCTGAAAATCCAAATCTATGTAGTACTTGGAACACGTATGTCTAGTGCATTCTATCAAAAGCCTTTTCAGCGTCCAGAGCAAGTAATAAGGAGGGAATTTTATGTGAGTCTGCCTAATGAATTATGTTGATTGGTCTCCAAGTTGCTTCAGACGTTTGTCTACCTTTAGTAAAGCCTTACTGATCAGGCTTAATAAAATCTGGGAGTATATTGGCCAGTCTGTATGCTACAATTTTAGCGTAGATCTTAATGTCAATATTTAATAAAGAAATAGGCCTGAAATGTTTTGGGTTGTCTGGATCTTTACCTGATTTGGGGATTGTTACAATTAATGATTTTAGCATTTCAGAAGGTAATGAGGCGGAAGAAAGCGCGTCAGTGTATAGTTGGTTTAGATGAGGGTATTTTCAGAAATGTTATAGTATTAGCTCGAAAATTCATCTGGTCCCGGACTTTTGCCATTGAGTAGTTTTTCTATTGTTTTGTTTATTTCATTTATTGTGATGGGGAGTTTAAGATACTTAGTTGTGATTTTAAAAGAGTGGGTAAGCAAATTTGTGATAAAAATGCTTGTATGTTTTCTATAGAAGGTTGGAGAGTGGCATTGTCTTGATTTAGGTTAAATCGAATCGTAGTAACTAGCAAATTAATTTGCTATTTCTTGAGGATTAGCGATTTCAGTTTTATCTTTTGGGTTGATAAGATACGGTATTTTAGTTTTAGTATGTGGGGATTTCATTTTATTGGCTAGGTATTTCCCTGCTTTGTTTCCATTAGAGTAGTAAAGTTTTAATCTTTACGTACTTCTATCAAATTGGTACATTAGTAAGAAGCGTAATTCGTTCCTTAGTCTGGAGAGTGTATTCGAGGTGGTTTGATCTATTTGAGCTTTATTTTGTGTTTCTAGTTTGCGAAGATTCTGTAGTATATCATTGAGCTGTTTATTTCTTTGCTTTTTAGCTTTAGCGCACATTTGTAAAATTTTACCACGTATATATGCTTTGTGAGCACACCAAAGGGTGCCAGAGTTTGATACAGATTGTAAATTTATATGGAAGAACTCCTCAAGATGTTTTTCATGTATCAAGCTATTGTTGGGGATTTTTATAATGGACAAATTTACATGCCAGAGGTTGTGTGGTTTCAATAAGTGGTTATCCAAAATAGTAAATGAAACTGACGCGTGGCCTGATCATGTTATATTGCCTATGGTTGATGTAGTAACATTTTGCAGTGCCATTTATCTACTAATATAAGGTCAATTCTCGAATAAGATTGGTGTCTAGCCAGAAAAAAAGGTGTAATCTCTTTCACCTGCATGTTGACACCTCCAAATGTCATAGACATTTTCATTTATTAGAAGGGGGTATAGGATTGGGGTAGTCTTTTTCTGAGATTTTGTTGAGTCTAGGTTTCTGTCAACTATGAGGAACCAAAATGATTTTTTGGAGATTAATTTGAAGAGCTTGGTAAAGTATCTTTTTTGATGAGTATTAGGTGTATATGAATATACAATAGTGTAATCTGTATTATCTATAGTACATATAAGAGTCAGGTACTTGCCTTCGGGGTCTGAGATATTTTTATGAAGAACAAAGTTTAGTGTATCTCTAATAGCAGTGAGTAGTCCTCTTTTTTTTCAGAGGCATTGGCAGTATAGACATGTGGAAACTTTTTGTGTGAGCATTTAGGAGGGGCCGAATCTATGAAATGAGTCTCTTGAACACAGAGTATATCACATTTATCTTTAAATGCCTGTTTCCACATGTTTGTATGTTTGGCAGGATGATTCAAGCCATTGACATTAATAGAGATAATTTTTATACCTATTGAATAGATATATTTACCGATATTAATCGGGCTTAACCAAGGGGCCCCTAAAGCGGTAATACATTTTTATGCACATGTCAAGTTAAACCATTTAGACTATCAGGAATTACACGCTAGTAGAAACAAAAAGGAAAAAAATAAACAAATACAGATAACTGAACAGATCACAAATCAACAAAAAATAGGATCTTAGCCAAGATCCGAAAGCAGTGAAAATTGCATAGTACTTTGGGGGCAAAAACAAAACAAGTGATCTTGCCATTGGCATGCATAGTTACAGGTAGAGTGTTCGGTAAGGGTAGTACCCTCAGTGCCTTGCTTAAACATGTGAAATTATATCTAGGCGGGGACCATGAAATAAGATTGCAAGTATACAGTCAATGTTTAGTTTGGCATCTGTGAGTGACCAGGTTCCACTCTGGAGATGCTCTGGTGGTGGTAGAATGTTGTGGGTCGCTTTCTGGGGGAATGTTCCACTCTCTAAGACATTGCAGACCTTCCTCTAGGCCAGGGGTCTGCAACCTTTAAGACATAAAGAGCCACTTGGACCCGTTTTCGAGAGGGAAAAAAAGACTGGGAGCCGCAAAACCATTGCAACATTTAAAACAAATCCGACACTGCATATATTGCAAAAAACGCTCTGGTCATGAAGGGGGTTTAAGGGCCCAGTAAGCAAAGGGTTAATCAGGGCCACAGTGTATCGTCATAATCACAATCATAGCCTTAGGTCAGTGGTGGGCAACCTTTTTTTTCGACTGAGCCAAATCTCGCCAAAACCACGATTGAAATTTATTTTGAGAGAAACATTTTTAAAACTGAAAATACATCCCCCATATAGTAATTCATCCCCCATAGTAATTCATCCCCCATATAGTAATTCATCCCCCATAGTAATTCATCCCCCCTATAGTAATTCATCCCCCCTATAGTAATTCATCCCCCATATAGTAATGCATCCCCCATATAGTAGTTCATCCCCCGTAGTAATTCATCCCCCATAGTAATTCATCCCCCTATAGTAATTCATCCCCCATATAGTAATTCATCCCCCATATAGTAATTCATCCCCCATATTGTGTGAATTCACTTACCTTTGCTCCGCGCGTTCCTCTCGCTGGGTTCCCGCGCCGTTCTGGTCTTCAGGGCGGACTGTGAGAGGAGAGGAGTTCGTCACGCTGCCCCGCCTACATCCGGGCTGCCCCGCCTACATCCTGACAGCCAATGTTTGCCAGCGGGCGCCCGGCACACAGAAGAGCTGCATTAAAAGAGCCGCGGCTTGCCGACCCTATTGCCTGTCACCTGGTGGGCAGTGTGCTCCGGAGCCGCAGGAAAGGTGAAAAAGAGCCGCATGCGGCTCCGGAGCCGCGGGTTGCCGACACCCGCTCTAGGCTGTGATGATTGAGTCATTTTTGGTGATGATCAATGTAGTGGGGTGACCCCAACAATAAAGTTTGGAAAAATAAAGAATGATATCTCAAGGATATTTGTAAGAAAATTTAAGCTGAGCTAAACTCTAATGGATTGATACTGAACGATCCAGAGAAAATTATAAATAAAGATGAAAAGAGTATACCTGCTTTTATATAAAAAAAAAAACAGCATGGATGAAATTATAGAAAATGAAGTGACTCCTAAGACAAGCCAGAAATTCTTTCCTATACTAAAGTAAGACAATGCTAAAGATTACTACAGAATGATTGCATTAATTTCCACATGCCAGCAAAGTATTGCTGAAAATTATACAGTGGCTAAGTGGCTAGCACTTCTGCCTAGCAGTGCTAGGTCCATTGGTTTGAATCCGAACCATGGCACTACCTGCATGGAGTTTGCATGTTCTCCCTGTGCCTGCATGTTTGTCCTCCGATTTCCTCCCACACTCCAAATACATGCTGGTAGGTTAATTGGTTCCTGTCTAAATTGGCCTTAGTATATGTATCAATGGCCTTAGTAAGCTGTTTGAGTTCAGGGGCTGATGTAAATGTACAGTATATATATAAAGCACTGCATAACTGATGGTGCTATATAAGTACCTGCAATAAATAAATACATTGAGTGAGATTTACCTGAAGCTCAGGCTGGGTTCAGAGAACATTGAGGAACAAGAGACGTTATTGCAAATGTTAGATGACTATTAGAGAACACCTAAACTTACAGGTGGCTCCCTGCTTCTAAAATAGAGCAAAATGCTTATGAAATGCCCAAATAAACAGCAGATCTACTTCTAGGCATAGATATGGCCTGCATATTGTCAGAATACCTCAGCCAATCACAACACATGTGAACGTACGTTATTTGCATTTTGTAGAATAGATTAGAGTAGGGACTGGCCAGAAAGGGATTACTTTGACGTAGTTGTCCAGCTTAAACATGCATTGAAAAGCATGTGAACCAAAAATCCCTGTTTTCATGCAAAGTTTGCTAGAAAAATGTAAGTGTGTATAACAGTGAGCAGAAGGCTCATTCATAATTTTAAAAGTCAACTGCAATTTGAGGCACTTCGGAGATTCATTGAAGAATTAAAAAAAAATTGTAAATTTTAATATTCTCTAAAGCCTCCCTTTTAACCAGATCACTGTATAGCTTGTAGTGAGTAATGTAAAAGTAAAGCCCAAACGTTTTTTTTTAGCTTTGGAGAAAGTGGCCAAAGACATGCTGGTAGGTTAATTGGCTCCTGTCTAAATTGGCTCTCTCACTTCCTGTTTTGGCTATGAATTTGAAAGGCGAGTGAAAAGAGTGCCATGTAGAATAAGATAAAGCTGAAAGATGTGTTAGAAGGAATTTATTGGAAATATCAACAAGTACACCGTGCCAATTCATTTCGGGGTAACAGGGGCTCCCCCTTCTTCAGGGTTATCAAACAAACACAAAGGTGTACAAAAATAGATATACAGGAATATAAATATATAGAAATGGCAACTAAAAACATCATATAGATAATTATGTGAAACAAGCACCGTATAAAAGATCATGTGAAATAAATGGTAATAATATATATATTTAATATACAAGGGGTGTTCAAGTCATACCGGGACTTTTAATTTTACAGGTATAAAAAGGGATGCTAGCGTGGCGGTACTATACGCAATAGTAAGTGGCAAATGTGTCCTATTTACTGATAGACGGGGCACATGTGGCAGGCTAGTCCAGAGACTGTAATCAGGATGGCAGACAACAGTATTGGTGCATGCATGGAACAGTGTGTGACGATGAGGTTTCTTGTGAATGTAGGTGTAAAACCCACGGATATCTACAGAGGACTTCACGCATAGTACGGTAATGAGATGCTCAGCTGCAATAAGACATTTGAATGGTGGAAATGTTTCAAAGATTGCAGGTAGTGACGATCCCAGCCATGGTGGTTCCCAGTCCACAGCAGTCATTCCTGTGAACATTCAGTGTGTAGAACGTCTGATCCTGGGTAATCGTGACTTTGCACAAGAATGATTCTTTCTGTGGGAACGGTGAACACAATGATGATAAAGTGAAGCAGGCTGTCCTCAGATAATTAACGAGTATTAAAACAAAACAATGATGCAAATAATAATCAAAATAAGGATAAAAATAAAATTGAATAGAATTGAAAGCTGAAATAGAAATTAAAATAAGTGTATTGTAAACTGGCATCTTAAATGTCATAATAAAACAATGGGGGACATTTATAAAAAGTGTATACATGACCATTAAGCATGTTCAGAGAGCCCCGATGGGACACAATGATTTGGCTATGGGAAGTGAAGGGAAATCTCCCCAATCGGAGACAAATGGCAAAACATTGAGAATTTCTATACAGACAATGATTAGTTAAACCTACAAGTCGTTTTGGTTTGTCACTACTTTTCCTTTATGCCGGCGTTTCTAATATAGCACATGCAGCACTTAGAGCAGGGGTCGGCAACCCACCTGCCCGTGGCCGACAGGTAGACCGCGAACAGGACTCTCTCCCCCCCTACCCAAAGCCTCTTCCGCTGCAGCTGTCATCCTCAGTGCACAGCAGAGAGCAGAGGAGCTGGCCAAATTAACTTTTCATATTAACTTGGACCGACCTAGCAAGCAATCACCTGCGGGTTAATAGGAAAAGTTAATTTGGCCAGCTCCTCCTCCCGTCCGTTTTCAGCCATGCTGCTTTCCACTCTCTGCTATGCACTGAGGAGGTCAGCAGCAGCAGAGGAGACTGGGAGAAGGGGCAGAGGACACTACTGGGGGGGGGAGTGTGCAGAGGAAACTGCTATGGACAGGGCCACCCCCTAGCAGTTTCCTCTACCACCCTTCGTATCACCCCCTCCCCCCACAGTAGTGTCCTCTGCCCCCCATATCCCCCATAGCAGTGACCTCTGGCACCTTCCCCTCCAACAATGTCCTCTTCCGCTCTTTCAACCATAGCAGTGACCTCTAGCCCTTCTTTCCCCCCACCAGCAGTATCCTCCCCCCCCTCCACTTTCCTCCCATGGACAGGTATTTTAGAAATCTGAATTCCCAGCAATTGGCTGGGGATCGGGATTTTTCTGCCCCCCCCACCTACCCTGGTGCCCTAAGGCAGCTGTCTAAGCAGCCTTATGCTGGCACCCAGCATACAGTTGCTTAGGCAGCCACCTTAGGGCACCATGGTAGCTGGCGGGCAGAAAAATCCCGCTCCCCAGCCAATTGCTGGGAAATTAGATTTTTAATATACCTGCCTTCTGACAATCCCCTTTATTGTCCTCCTGGAGTAGCTGAAAGCTAGCATCTCCTCCTTGCCCTTCCACCAGGGGATTGGTTCTAGTAAATGACCCCCCCCCCTTCCACCCTCGTTCCTCCTTTTTTTCTGCTGCCTGGCCCTTCCGCCAAGTGCTCCCCTTTCAACAGGGTACCTAAAGACATTGTGAAAAAAATAATAAAATGTAAAAATAAAAACTACTGACACCATCCACTGCCCTACTGACACCATCCACTGCCCTACTGACACCTACCTCTGAAGTACTGACACTGTCCACTGCCCTACTGACACCATCCACTGTCCTACTGGCACCAACCTCTGCCCTACTGACACTGTCCACTGCTCTACTGACTGACACCAACCTCTGCCCTACTGACACCATTCACTGCTCTACTGACTGACACTGTCCTACTGACACAGTCCACTACCCTACTGACTGACACTGTCCATTTTTAAGGTAGGCTAAGTTTGTATTATTACAGTGACATTTGTTTTATTATATTTTCTACATTTTCCTTGCTATTTAGTTAGGCCATGCTAGTTATTTATTTTTTTTTTAATGGCGCTGAACCCCGGTGATCTTGTTGTTCAGGTAGATCTCCACCTCTCAAAGGTTGCCTACCCCTGCAATAGACAGTCAGATGGTAAAGACTGTCTGTTGCTTCCTCTTCCTTGTAAAAAATTCTGTGCAGGAAATTCCTGATCATTAGGGCAGAGAGACAATACAGAGAGAACTGGAGCAGGTGGCTTAGAATACTTCAAAACTTTAAACACTTGGACACAATTATTAATAAATTGTTTACTGAGGAATGTTTATTTTGTTGAATCAATTGTGTTAGGCCCCTTTCACATGGGTAGATGCCAGCGAATCCACCTGTTTAGCACTGAGCAGGCACATTACAGGTCCATGTCCGCTCTGCTTATACATAGTGGACAAGGGCACAACCCACTTGGTGCCTCTGTTCATCTCACTTTTGTGGATAGAGGATTCCATTCATTTCTTTTCATTCAGCCTGCTGGCTGATTGAAAACAAAGTCACTTATGCCCAAAAAGCTTTAATTTAAAGAGAAAATTTAGATATTTAGATTTTTCTACCAATCTAAGTTCTCATTCAACCTTATTGCCTACTGTTGCTGCAGTGACAGACAATTTACATGAATGTCTAGTGAAAAATACAGGAATTGAGTAGGTCTAGGATACCTGTAATTTTACTATGTGGTTGGCTTTTGGTCTTTACTCCCTCATTTTTAAAGTTTACATTTGGAATACGAGATTCAGGTCCCTTATCCTCCTAAAGAAGTGGGGCCCATGAATGAGGAACTAAGTTCCCCTGGTCATTCCCACAGATAAATATCTTTGCTTGACACTCATAGGCAATTCTTGTTTGATTGTACAACTAACTGTAGATGTATGCTGCCACCACTTTAATAGGAATACCAAGGAGACACTGCCCTGTCTTTGTGACATCTAAAAAGTCTCTTTTAAAAATGTTTGTGTAATTGGAACATGATGTTTGTGTATAGAACCCACCAAACATTTATGAGTTTAAGATTCAGGTCTAAACCCTCACTTCTTCTGGCTTGAATAAGACTGGGCAGTGTCCAATAACATTCTACCTCTTCTATGCATTCTCAGGATGACCACTGATGCATAACAACCCCCCAACACATTAATACAGTGCTTTTTCTAGTCCACCTGCATACTAATTTACCCAAGAACACATAGTTTGCTACTACCCACCTGCTTGCAAACTGTTGTCTAATCCAACTGAAATCATCCCAATCAAGGAGAGATAATTTCTTGCCCATGGAAACCTTTTTACAGGGCTGGAAGTGGAAGCCTTCCAGAGAAAATAAAAGAAGAGATAGATCACAAGCATAAAAAGTGGAAAGTGGACGCTAAAGGTAGCAAAAACTGAAAACAAGGGAGTATGTAAAACATATGCAAATTCATCATGTTACCTGCTACCCAAAAATCTTATTACAGGATCAAAGCAGACCGGGGCTCTAGGCAAGATAATGGTTTGACCCCCCCAATTGGCTTACTTTAATAAGAAGTATTGAGAGAGGCCACCCATTTTGCATTATCTGTCCTGGCATAGCTCATCCAATCAGAAACACTAACTGCCCACAAGCACATCCTACCTAAGGAAGTGACAGGCAGGTACAAAACTTTGACCAATTTTGTTATCCCCTGGTTTACTGCAGGAACATGAAGGTTATATCTAGGCTCTGGATACCCACTGGGCTATAGGCTCCTGCCTTGGTTGCCTTGTGGATGATACAGCTGTGCCTTGCTGCAGTAATCTGATGTTCTAGAAAACCCAAATACTTGAGACGTGAAATAGCAGACTCAGTATTCCCAATCCTGCCATGTGTAAACTCATAAAATCTAACAAGGAGAGAGATTTATTATGGTGCACATGAGAAAATAATGTTATCTTAAGCGGAGACAACCAGAAGCACATGCTTCTTTAACATAGTTGCATTAGTTTACTTAATATTTATATTAAAGTTGAACTCCTGGAATACAAATGACCATTGTAGTAGGGCTTCCCTGCACTGCAACTGTTAAATGTCTGTTTTGTCTACGAGGCACCTACTCCTGCTGGCTTCCTTCCAGCTGCACGATAGGTCCCCTGAAGCAATTTCTCTTCTTTCCATTGGTTACGGCCATCATCAGGTTACTCCTGCATTGTAAGGGAGGATATTGAGGACCTGTCCAGAACTCAGAGTGTTGGATAGAGAACAAGGACACCTACTGGCAAGAAAGTGAGATATGATGTAAGAGTAACACACTGCACCGGGGGCGGACTGACAACTCATGGGGCCCCCGGGCAATAGGGGATCGTGGGGCCCCTGTGTCCTTGCCCAAACTCAAAAAAGCCTATGAAAAAGGTACCAGGGGCATCTCATGGGGCCCCCTACTGACCCCGGGCCCTCGGGCAGTGCCTGAGTTTCCAAATGGTCAGTCCGGCCCTGCACTGCACTAATACTGAATGCAGGATGTTAATTAACCACAAGATGGCAGTGTTCTGTGGTTCAGTTATCTAGACTTCCTTGAAGCAAAGCCTTGTTAAACTTGTATGCTAGTAGCAGGACTGTTGCACTCAGACAAGGAAGGAGTGACCAGGCTACATTTCCCAGAAGAGCTGGCAAAGAGGTGGGAGCTTGAGAAGAGATATAGAGATAGATATATAGAAATATGAGAAGATATAGAGAAACCTGGGAAATTTACAGGTAGGAAGTGGATGACGAGAGGCAAAGGATGTGTGTGTGGTGAAGACCGTGTGTGACTCAGGAGATCCAGGCTGGATCGGGTCACATCATATAGAGGGAAAGAGAGACTGCAGACCACGGGTATCACTGACAAGCAGGACAGTCAATCCTGCAGGCAGGTAGATGGTAGTGCTGTTATCAGAATCACTTCCTTGACAGAGGGATCAAGAAAACACGGGGGCCCCCCAACAGAGAGACCACTGCTGACACTGCAATTACTACAGACCAGGTGAAAGGTTTCCATTACCCAGATCATCCCACGTCGCAAGTGACTGTGTTATTTTTCAACTGTTCAGTTCTTTACAATTTACAACCTAGTTTATCACGAGACACAGACTGCCTAGCCCATTCAGTACTGCGTCCTACTGCTTTAGTGTCTCCCTTTTTTCCTGAAACTGCAGGATAACAGCACATGCCATTGCGGACAGGACTACACTAGTATCTCATTTCAAGCCTCTTCCAGCTTCAAAGGAACCTACTTCACCAGACTAGTTCAACTTTATTATTATACAGTATTTATAAAGCGCCAATAGTTCACTCAGCGCTGTACATTACTAAGGGGGACAGAACATGTGACAGAACAATACCAATACAATGCAAAACATGAGGGGATCAACTTTAGCAAGTTTTTGCATTCATCTTCTGTGTTAAAGAGACCTTACCCAGATTCAACACCACTTTAAGGGGAATCTTTCTATTGCTGTACAATCCTGAGGAAATCTTGCTTTTACACAAAAAAGGATCGGAACCTTGATGTGCTACAACTAGGGCCCCATCAAGCGCACAGAAGATTTGTCTCCATTTCTTCATGAGATACTAAAGGGGACATTTTTGCTTATAAAAATTAATCTCAAGAGTTAAACCCAGTTCCCAGCAACTGATATAAGCTTGGGACCAGCAGGCATACATTTTAGCTCTGAGGAAGGGGGTTCGTCTCCCGAAACACGTCAGCTTATCCCTATCAAGGGCACAGCATTATTGACTGTCTTTGCGGACTACATAATTTGCTTTTATTTCCTTTGGTTTGTGAGTATACATTTATTTGTCTACACAATAAATACGTGGTGTACCACGGTAATGCACAAATGCACGATGAGAGTGCGCTCTTGTCTGCTTTTGTTCACCAGTGTCCAGATTCCCCGATCTTTGAAGGGCAGCACCTCTTCGTTTGGCATTCTGAATTTTCTTTGGTCTGCATGAGTATTTGGGCGCTGGTTTCGTTTGTTTGTCTTTAAACTATTTAGAGTGTTTAATTTCTATGCAAATCTATTGCTATTCTGTTTATGCTTCCACTCTCTATACTCTGACCTCAAAATCAGAATATTTGTTAACCTTAAACTGTGTGTTTATTTTATGGTCTGCCTGGCCAAGGTTTCAGAGTAGTGTCAGCAGGAGCGGTACTTCCAAAACAGGCTCCCAAAAATGGCACCCGCCATTTGTAGCTGTGCGCGCTCCCTGGGAGCGCGCAGCACCGCGATCCGGTGCCCGCTGTGTCCTCCGATCGTTGGACGGGACCTCTGTACGAGGTCCCGATCATGCGATCACTGATAGGCCAATCAGTGATCACATGCAAAGTAGTAAGCAAGATATCACTTGTGACATCATTGCTTACTATGTGTGAAATCTCACTCTGTAGTTCTCAATGGCTGAAAGAATGCAGACAGAGAGAAAGAGAAATGATTGCTTTTACATCCTATATGGGTGTAAAAGCAATCACTGTAAAAAAAAAAAAAAAAAAAAAAAATCTTCATAGCCCCCCACAAGTAGTACAGTGTCACCATGGTGACACTGTACTGCTAGGGTGACAGTGTGTAAAAAACAAAACAAAAAAAAACAACTAATTTGGCCTATTTTTTTTACTAAAAAGATAACGGAATACATTTCGGCCGAGATTTATGATAAAAGATTATTTATTTGCAAAATGTTATAAGAAAAACACTTTTTTTCAAAAGTTTTGGACATTTTCATTTACATAGCAAAAGAAATAAAAATCCCAGCGGTGAATAAATGCCACCAAAATAAAGCTTTATCTGTCTCAAAAAAATGGTAACAAATTCATATGGGTACAGTGTTGCATGACCACGCAATTGTCATTCAAAGTGTGATAGCGCTGAAAGCTGAAAACTGCCCTGGTCAGGAAGGGGGTGAAAGTGTCCGGACAGGAAGTGGTTAAGGTAAATTGAGTTAACATCCTATGCTCAGATCAGTGGAAATATTTCCTACATAGTATTGGCAGCTCACTGATTGATTTTACTTTTTGACTAGAGTTACTGTTGAAGCTGGGATGCCAAGTGTTCCTTAGCCAGTGTTTGAAATCCTAATTAAAGGTCCCAACAATAGATTCTTAGACCACACATGAATATGTGCCTCTCATATAAGCCCCATGAAATGTGAATTGGTGTACATAAAATTCATTTAATGATTGCCAGGAAAATCAAATGCTGGATCACTATAAAGTCCAATGGTATTGTAAATGATGGGCAAGCGCCATTCTATTTTGGTTTCTGCTGGCTCCACCGTCTCGGTACAAAACATTTCATTTGAGGTTTAGTTGGCAGAATATTTGTCAGAAGTTTCAAATAAGCTGATATACAAAAGCTCCAAACCTCAACTTCAAATAATGCAAAATAAAGTAATAAAATCAGACCATTTAAAATTAATGGTCGAATCACACCTAATGGGAAAAAAATTTCCCTTCAGCAAGATAGGTCAGTAAATGTTTGCTTTCTGATATTAGACACATTTATAAAAATAGATAAACTTTAAGTTTTACTTGTGACAAGAACTGCTTCAATTTGTACGTTTGAAGAAATAATTTACTAACCCATTTTTATGCTTTAGATATTCTGGTGCCTACATCTTAACTGCATTTCTACCTCCACATACATCATGTTGCTGCTGTATTTGTTTTTTTTTTTGCTTTAGGGAAGATGTAGCAGATTGAGTCATTTGTTGTTAAAGAAAAATTTTAAATTGGCATCAAGTAGGAAGGCCACACACAGATAAACTATGATATGTCAAACCAACATAATTTACTTCTGGGAATCTGAGCCTGATTGGCTATGAATTATGTATGTTTAGGTAGGTCCTTAAATACAAACATTTTATATGTTTAGGTAGGTCCTTAAATACAAACGTTTTTTAATATG
This sequence comes from Staurois parvus, assembly GCF_062004578.1. Classification (NCBI taxonomy): domain Eukaryota; kingdom Metazoa; phylum Chordata; class Amphibia; order Anura; family Ranidae; genus Staurois; species Staurois parvus. Next base: position 4,338,882 of record NW_028318958.1, read on the forward strand.
CAGTGGTAGGGACTACCGTAACAATTAATTCAAGGGTTTGTTCACACATGAGGTTAAGCTGCATTTTTATGCCCAAACCCCCCACCCCCCACAAACCCACATCCTCTTCCCCTTAGGCCCTGTTTGCACTGGTATTAGAAACCAGCATTTGAGCCATGTTTTTGTCACTCCTTGAATGCCTTTTAAAGCAGCCTGCAGACTGTTGAGGTGTTGCTGAACATTGGGCTGTGATTGGGATCTCATACTTGGTGAGGCATACATGTATTTGGTAAGGCATACATTCAAATTGATGATTAGAGCATAAACATTTTGGTGACTTTTAAGAATCATTCTCTGAGTTTTTTGGCCCTTACTTTTTTAGAATGGATCTGTGAGGAATGAAGGCTATTGTTGACCCCTAGTGGCAAATTTTTGACATTGATGATCCTTCTCACCTTGGTTTTTGTAAGTAGTCTGTATAGCTATTAGATCATGATAGCTTCTTGAGTGTTGTATTTATGTTGATGGACATACATTTATATTTAGGTGGATTTTTTACTTTCTTTATATCCTTTGCAATTGCATGGATGCCTTGGCTATAATGTTAATGCAGATGCATCTGTATGTTCTTGAATGGTTTGGGCAGCATAATTTTAAAGGTAAGCTGGGGGCTTATACACATTTTTCTGAACAGTTAAAAAACGCTTTATGTATAACAATGACTGGTATTTATTACAATTTTGCTTGATTCTATATTTTTGATATAATTGTAGACTGTACTGTGGATAAGATATCCCTTCCCTTGAGGAAGCCCAGATTGGACGAAACATGTAGGGAAGCTATACTCTCCAAAACCGCAGAAAACAGCCAAGTTTGCCATGTTTGTCAAGAACCACTGTACCTACTTTTCTATATTTCCAGATTGTATTTCTTAGGGATGTGGTGCATTGTGTTTATTTGGTCATTTACTCGTCATCTTCCCATGTTATGGTGTAAAGAGCTGCGCAAACTGTTGACAACATAGAAATCCTGTATAATAATAATAATAATAACAATAATAAGAAGAAGGATAATTATTATTAGCCTCCTCCTGTGTTGCTGGGACTTCATTTGTTGGTCAATATTTTACCAATGGGATTTGGCAATGATAGTGGGACAAACATTACAATATTAAGATTATGTTCAAAAAAGTGTATGTACAAACATGTAATGTCTGTTGATGCTGAGATAGAACTTCATAAACAAATATAGAGAGTTTTATTTTCAAGGGAAAAATTGAAAATTCCTGTGTAGAGGTATGCAGAATTAAAACTTTCCTTCCTCACTACTGTCAAGAGGGGATGGTTGACCAGATCATATGGAAATGTTTTCATATGTTGAAAAATATCTGTAATACATCACTTGTCCAATGCTATCTCTAGTATTTTAGGGCAGCCATAAGAAGCTTGACCCTTGGAATAGGCTGTTCACAGCCATCCTTAGGGCCAAAATAGATTGTTTTCATCTACCTTTCTTCACCACAAAGGTGCTGCCCAAGCAAGAAGACTCCTTTTTCCTCACAGAAGGTGAATTTTACTGACCATATATATATATGTGTGTGTGTATGTACAGATATGTGTGCATATACACGTATCGTATGCTCATAAAGTGGACCTGAATTCAAAAAGTGAAGATTGGTTATCTTATAGGTAACATTTTGAAATGTTAATTTTGCCAAAGCAATACAATTAAAGATTTGGCTTTTGCCTTAAATGTCTCCTGTAAAATAATAATGCTTTTGTCATGACTCTAGCAGTAGCTCTATAGGTCCACAGTTTGGGGTTTCCCCAGGGCGCAGGGTCTAATCCCCAGTCTGCTTGTTCACCAGAGCCCTTGATGGTGGGGATGGACTTGGAGCAGGCTGAGACCAGGTCGCGGCCCCCAGGTAATGCCCAGCTGTGGTAGAGGAGACCGCTAGTGTCACGTACTTTAGTAGTGAGCCTGACGTGAAGAGGCAGAGCAGACCAGAGCAGGATGCGGATGGATCCGTGTGGCAGGTAGCGGAGTCAGGCGGGCCGGGTTCGATATCCGAGAAGGCAGAGCAGACCAGAGCAGCAGGCAGAGGGATAGTCGGGTCACAGGCCAGGTTCAGCAACAGGAGGTCAGAATGATCAGGAGCAGGCAGAAGAATATCCAGAGACAAGCCAGGGGTCAGGGCAGGAGAAAGTCACGATAGTCAGGAGCAGGCTGGGATCGGCAACAGGAAAGAACTCAGGATCAGGAATCACAGGCAGAGGAATAAGACCATATGGCAATTTGGATCCTGCAGTGGCCCAATTAAATAGCCCGCCCGGCGTCGACAGGCACGCCTGGGCCCTAGTGCCTGCTTGCGCCGTCATTGGTGACAGGCACGTCTGGGTCTTAGTGCCCGCCTGTCTGTATGCCTTGTCGGGATCCTGCGCATGCACAGATTCATGCGCTGCAGCGATCTTCTCGTTCCCTGACAGCTTTTCCTCTACGTAGGTACTCCTGAACCTTGCCTCATAGTTGTGTATCTGTAGTGTGAAACGAAAGTCATTATTTTGACTGACTGCTAGTCTTAGGAGATTTAAAATGAGATTTGATGATGATGATTGTATGGTTTAATACTGTGCTACTCACTATTTTCTTTGCTCCAGAGAAAGCTGCACCTGAGAACCCGCAATAGGAATGATTTCCCTGTTTCTACTCACTCATTTCTATAGATTTGTGCTTCTTTCACTTCTGCTTCTTTTAAACATTACCTTACCAGTCAGCAAGTTAATAGTTGCCAGTGGAGCAGATCTAACGTGAGAAATCAAAGCTCTGCTCATCTACCAAGATGGTCTCCTAAGACCTCATGCTCTCTAGTTCCCTTGTCACCTACATGCTCACCTCCAGGACTTTTCCTGAACCTCTCCTATTCTATGGAATTCCCTACCCCAATCTGTCCAGCTATCTCCTACTCAGCTGTACTTTATTTTCTCCATCAGCTCATCCCCCACAGTTATTACCTTTTGTATCACTTGACCCTCCCCTTTTAGACTGTAAGCTCTAATGAGCAAGGCCCTCTGATTCCTCCTGTATTGAATTGTATTGTAACTGTATTTTTTGCCCTCATGTTGTAAAGTGCTGCGCAAAGTGTTGGCACTATATAAATCCTGTATAATAATAACATTAATAGAAGGATGCTAGCAATAACTAAGCATACAAAAACCTAAGTATAACAGTAATAAAAATGCAGTGCTTCAATATAGCAACAACAAATTAAATAATCAAGTAAATAATAAATTAAAACATCCACTATAAAAGGTGCATAAAAACTTAAAAGTGAAAATCACACACAAAAAAATGCATAAATTAATCAAAAAGTCCTTTAATTCCAGAAATGTCCACGTATTGCTTCCACAATCCAAGGAAAAGAGACACTATGTGCAACTGAGGGTAAGACAGCACTCAACAGCTCATTAGCTGCCAATGCAGCAAGTCATGCTTTGGCAATTACCAATCTCAGCTTCCACTCTATGGAATCCAGCTCCATTCATCCACCTGAGGGCCTCTGACTGTAGCAGCAGCAGCTCACCACTGGGGGAGATTTGAAAAAACCCACGATGCCACTGGATGGAAAAGAAGTGCTCGTGCAAGGAGCCACATATCAAAACAGGCCAGATATAGTGTAGTAATTTATTACTGATGCATAAGAATCACATAAAAATGATAAAAAAACATTGAGATGTCAAGTAATAAAAACATACAGCAGTGCACTTAGTCAGATGGCTGTCAGTTCTGAAAATAGAAATGGCGGCATGACATCAGCGTGACATCAGCTCCACCTCTGCTTACGTTTTCTTGGGCACAGTATCTAGAGGTCTGAGCTGACAGCTTATGTATATATACAGGGCCCAAAAATGTGTGTCATTTTCTTGTCTTCTACTGAAAAAGTCAAGAACTAATGCATAAAAGGATACATTTAGATGGTAAACACTTCTGTTGAGTTTAGGTGGCAGACCGGTTACAAATTTAAGAAAAAAAAGTGTTATTAGCGTAGGCATAGCCACCGCCATGTTTAAGTATCTGGTTTCATTTATAGCTGTTGGCTCTTTGAGGTCACTAAATAAGACCTTACCTTAATCTACCTCTTTCTTATAACCAGAACAACAAACTAACCTGGGGACAGTCTAAATGCAGGTATCGACCTACTTTGCTTAGCAGTTATGGTTTGTGAGAAGATTAAGAGTTACAGACAAGTTAAATGCTGGGAAGACAGCCAGTGGTTGTAAATACAGAGGCTATGCTGAGTTCCCCTGAAGCTGTGGAAAAATGACCACGCTTTTTTGGCCCCAGTGAATTTTGCATCTCTTAACAGATGCAATATTATTTTTTTATCTATATTTAACTTGCCTCTTCACAGTCCTCGGCATTCATGCATCAAATGAAGAGCAGGTTCTTAGCTCACTGGAGAAAAACACCATACATACTATACTAATTCCCAGTTGGTGCTAGGGTAATTATCACCTTCATGGCTAGTGAATATTACATGGGACAGCATGCAACAGTTAAGAATTGTTTAAATTAAAGTGATACAAAACACACTGTTTAATTTACATTATTTCTCCTCTTTTTTTGTATGTGGATGATGACACTGTAATAATTTTAATCATTGTAATCATTTTAATAAAAAAAAAAAAATCAAAGTATCATTTTTCTAATTGATATACAGCTGTCACAGGACCCACATCTTTCCCAGTCTGTCTGCAAGGAAACAGTGGCAGGAGGATCTTCTAGTCCTCTGATGCTGGTCACATGTTCAAAAAAAATAGTTTGGGATACTGAGTAAAAATAAATAATTATTTTCAATAAACTGTTTTAACCACTTCCAGTCCGGACACTGTTATCCCCTTCCTGACCAGGGCAATTTTCAGCTTTCAGCACTATCACACTTTGAATGACAATTGCGCAGTCATGCAACACTGTACCCATATGAATTTTTTACCATCTTTTTGAGACAGATAAAACTTTATTTTGGTGGTATTTATTCACCTCTGGGATTTTTATTTTTTTTGCTATGTAAATGAAAATGTCCAAACATTTTGAAAAAAAGTGTTTTTCTTATAAAATTTTGCAAATAAACAATATTTCATATAAATCTTGGCCAAAATGTATTCCGTTATCTTTTTAGTAAAAAAAAAAAAATAAGCCAAATTAGTTTATAACCAAAAATTATAATTTTAAACATTTTTATTTTTTTTTATATTATTATTTATTTATTTTTTTACATACTGTTACTCTAGCAGTACAGTGTCACCATGGTGACACTGTACTACTTGTGGGGGGTGATGAAGATTTTTTTTTTTTTACACTGATTGCTTTTACACCAATATAGGATTTAAAAGCAATCATTTCTCTTTCTTTCTGTCTGCATTCTTTCAGCCATTGAGAACTACTGAGTGAGCTGTGCTTGGTCATAGCTTGTCACATGGTACAAGGCTGTTGTGAATAGCCTTGTACCATGTGACCTCTGTGATCATTCACAGATTTCACACGTAGTAAGCAATGATGTCAGAAATGACATCTTGCTTACTACTTTGCATGTGATCACTGATTGGCCAACGTACACAGGTCCCGTCCGACGATCGGTGTTCCACTGTGTCCAGAGGACACAGCGGGCACTGGATCGCGGTGCTGCACGCTCCCGGGGAGCGCGCACAAGCAGGGTGCGGGGTGGCCGTTTATAAATGGCCACCCGACCCTGCAGTGCCACCGTCCGGCCGTTTATATATAACGGCCAGTCGGGAAGTGATTAAATGGTCATACAATATATATTTGAAATTAAATATGTATTATTTTATGCAGATTCTAACAGTCACAGGCTGTGTCAGGCCCCTCCAGCTTGTGCCTTAGAATAAAGGGAAAGTGAAGCATTCATCCATAAAGATGTAATATCCCTCACCCATTTTGTTTAGCTGGTTAGTTGGCATGGAGGAGGAAGGAGGGAGAGGTCTGTCATTTACCACTATGTATACACCCACATATGTGACTCTATAGTCACATGGGCTGCTCAGATGTGCTAGGGAGGAAATACTCAAGGTAGAAAATACACTGAAAACTGAGCATGTGCAGTAGCTGCCAACACTGCTCTACAAAATTTGCAACTGCAGTGGGGGCATGGACAGAAAGGGGAGATAAAGAACAGCAGGAACGACCAGGTTTTTTGCAGTATACAGAAAATAAATCCCATAGTGCCTGAGTAAGTATGAACTATGAACAGCATGTAATACAGTATTTATTGATAGTTTGTAATGATGTGGGTTTAATGACACTTTTAGTGCAGCTAAGTTGAGGCTCTTTTTCCTTTATTTATTTATATTTGCTGCCTGGAAAAGTATAAATGATGGAACATAATATTTCAAAAGGTATTAAATTAAAAACATAGAGCAAATGAAAGGGGGCTATCTGTGATGATTTTAACACCTTATCGGAGAGGTAACTGGGAGTTGCTGAATGAGGCAATGCCAGTAATGATTATCAGGTAAGTCCAGAAGTGATGATATGTTCACATTGGTATGGATGTCTGGGAATCCTTTGGGAGAGTGTGAAGCCAATGCAAGGCAAACAGAGACTTGGCATCCTATGCAGAAGCTTACTACTCTCTTGATGTCCACAAATGGGAGCTCTCTTGATTTCAAGTAATCAACTAGATGACTGGGACACCAGGCCATCAGGAGTTCTCTTGAGGTCAGTTGCATCAAAATTACTACTGCCAGCCAGAGGTTGAAGTGGCAAGCTTGTGCTAGAGAGGAGTGAGTCAGAAAGAGGTGCAGGCTGTACTCTCTTTAATTCCAACTCCTGCCTGGATCTGGAGGAAGATACAGTATGTGTGGCCAGAGGGATAGGCAAAAAAAAACCTGTTGCTGAACACCTTAAATAAGAAATATGGGAATAGTTTTTTTCCCAAATAATATTTACAGGAGCTCACAGAAGTGAGTACACCCCTCACATTTTTAAAAATATTTTGTTAAATCTTTTCATGTGACAACACTGAAGAAATGAAACTTTGCTACAATATAAAGTAGTGAGTGTAAAGCTTATATAACAGTGTAAATGAACTGTCCCCTCAAAATAACTCAACACACAGCCATTAATGTCTAAACCACTGGCAACAAAAGTGCGTACACCCCTAAGTTAAACTGTTCAAATTGGACACAATTAACCATTTTCCCTCCCTGATGTCATGTGACTCATTAGTGTTACAAGGTCTCAGGTGTGAATGGAGAGCAGGTGTGTTAAATTTGGTGTTATCGTTCTCACTCTCTGGTACTGGTCACTGGAAGTTCAACATGGCACCTCATGGCAAAGAACTCTCTGAGGATCTGAAAAAAAGAATTGTTGCTCTACATAAAGATGGCCTAGGCTATAAGACGATTGCCAAGTCCCTGAAACTGAGCTTCAGCACGGTGGTCAAGAACATACAGCAGTTTAACAGGACAGGTTACACTCAGAACAGACCTCGCCATGGTCGACCAAAGAAGTTGAGTGCACGTGCTCAGCGTCATATCCAGAGGTTGTCTTTGGGAAATAGACGAATGAGTGCTACCAGCATTGCTGCAGAGGTTAAAAGGGTGGGTGTGTGTGCATGTGTGGCGACAACCAGGTGAGGAGTACAAAGACAAGTGTGTCTTGCCTACAGTCAAGCATGGTGGTGGGAGTGTCATGGCCTGGGACTGCATGAGTGCTGCCAGCACTGGGGAGCTACAGTTCATTGAGGGAACCATGAGTGCCAACATGTACTGTGACATACTGAAGCAGAGCATGATCCCCTCCCTTTGGAGACTGGGCTGCAGGGCAGTATTCCAACATGATAACGACCCCAAACACACCTCCAAGACGACCACTGCCTTGCTAAAGAAGTTGGGGGTAAAGGTGATAGACTGGCCAAGCATGTCTCCAGATGTAAACCCTATTGAGCATCTGTGGGGCATCCTCAAATGCAAGGTGGAGGAGCGCAAGGTCTCTAACATCCACCGGCTCCGTGATGTCATCATGGAAGAGGACTTCAGTGGCAACCTGTGAAGCTCTGGTGAACTCCATGCCCAAGAGGGTTAAAGTGGTGCTGGAAAATAATGTTGACACTTTGGGCCAAATTTGGACATTTTCACTCAGGGGTGTACTCACTTTTGTTGCCAGTGGTATAGACACTAATGGCTGTGTGTTGAGTTATTTTGAGGGAACAGCAAATTTACATGTTATACAAGCTGTACACTCACTATGTCACATTGTAGCAAAGTGTCATTTTTTCAGTGTTGTCACATGAAAAGATAGAATTAAGTATTTACAAAAAAATGTGAGGGATGTACTCACTTCTGGGAGATACTGTAGGTGTATGCAGCATTGGTTTAATGCTGCATCTGTCCCCTGCTGGCTCTAAGCGTGAGAACTCACATGACCACTGATTGCTGAGTTCTAACAGCCGCTCTGAGCAGAGAGCTGTGACTATCAGTCACCACTGTCTTCTCCCCCCCCCCCCCCCCCCCCCCCCACACATGCATTCACTAGAGCACTGGGCTGTGGAGAGGGAGGGAGCGGCTGGCTCAGGCTCTCAGCAACGTGCGGGCTACTGTGAACCTAGCCTTACTGTTTTTGCGTAAAAGAATCAATTATCTGTCTATCTTGCTATAATCAGGTGATGAATGGCTGAAAATCCTGTTGTTGATGTTGAATGATATTCTCAGCACACAACACATTATAAGGACTTATGTACATGGACATTGCATCTAAACAGCTCAGCATACATGTTTCAATTCAAGTAGAAGAAACTTATTCAGCAAAACAAGAACAAATCAAAGTCAAAAGCAAACCAAAGCAACTCAGAAGCATGCTACATTTGACTTGCTTCTTAGTCTGACCCTAATGTAGCACCCTCCTACTTTAGCTAGGGGGAGCTAGACTCCAATGGTTAGACAGGGACTGAGCAGCAGCCCAGGTGTAATAGCCAGAGAGGGGTCAACTTGTGGTAAGGGTTTAGAGGCTCTGCAGGCCAGCCCCTCTGGAATTTCTTCTTGCACTAGGGCTTTTGGAGGAAGGCTCTAGAGGCAGTGGGTGGATCTGAGGAGTGTCTGACTGCACTCTTGAGAGATCCTAGCCAATCCCCAACAAGAGGTTGGGAAGGGGCTGTACACCCTTAAAAGTGTTGGAGCCTGCTCAGTTGCAGGAGAGTTGGAGGGAGAGTTGGGTTGGAAGATGTGAGGCTGAGAGCAGGAGGCTGCGAGGAAGCCCAGTGGGATGGAGCCTACCTGCAGGCCTGAAGCTGGAAAGGAGGAAAACTCAGAGCTCACTGGCTCCCTGAGAGAGGATCACCTATATGTCAGAGAAGGAGAGGCCCAGCTGATAGGCCTGGTAGCAGCCACCAACCCACAAGCGGCACAGGAGAGGATTTGAGTGAGTACACCTACACCCCTTGGGCGGATAGGGGAAGGAGCACTCTGGTGGAAAACCAGATTAATCTCCTACCGGTGATTAGCCACCTATCAGTGTCAACAATTAGGTAGGATAAAAAATAAAGAAAAATGTGCACCATTCTAGTAGCAGGAAATATACAGCTAAATTTAAAAAAAAAAAATATATATATTTTTTACTAATTTTTATGCTAGTTTTCCTTTGATAATAAAAAACAGAGATATCTGATACTATATACCAGCAAAAGAAAGCTTAATTTGTCCTGAAAAAAAGGCATAATCCACCTAAATGCACAAAGTATTTGCGGTGATATGTACAGTTTTACAAACACATGTCAGAGTTGCAAAATTGTGTTCAGGTATTAAAATTTGTTTTACCCTCATTCACTAAGGGGTTAATAATAAATCCCTGATTAAACTGATTATAAACTGTTGTCTGGAGTTTGGCTTCAATCTGTTATTGTATTCAAATCGGCTAGTGCATTTAACATTCCTATCCCCTCAGACTGACAATGCTGCTGTCTGCTGTGTCCTGTACACATTCTTCCAGAGTGGTGTCTCACTAATACAGGTGTGTTATTAGACAGATCATCAGGTGAAAACAGAGGGAAAAAAGCCAAAGAAAGGAAACTGATGTAGCCATCACATCTAATGGTTGGTAAATTGCAATATATTACATTTTTGGCTTTTGGTTTAATAGCACTTTAAGGATGTATTATTTAACACACAGCTGCAAATTGTAGTACCTTTCATATTTCCATGGAGTTAATGTGGAGTTCCACTCACGCTGTCAAAAAACTGTAGCTGCTGACTGTTATTTTTTGACAGCGTGAGTGGAACTCCACTTTAACTCCACGGAAATATAAAGGTACCCACTGCCCATGCGCTTCATGAATGCTCCTGTAGTGTTCTGGGACCTGTCACGTGTCCCAAAAGACTACATAGAGGGAGGGAGGACACCTTCCATTTCCGATCTCCTAGGCGATCAGACCAGAAGTCGTAGCAGGTGTCTGTCAAATTCGGGTACCTGCTCCCCCCGCCCCCCAAAGGTGCCAATCCTTAATGGGGAGCAGGGGAGCAGTCCTTAAAGCGGAACTTCCCCTTTTGGGTGGAGCTCTGCTTTAAGTAAATTTCTTGTTGAATTTTTGCTAAATGGTGTTTAGAATTATTTTAAGCCAGAAGAGTTATAGAAAGTAAGAACATTCACTATTTAGAGACTCTGCCACCATGTTTACAGTATGCCGTATCTTTTCTGTGACTTTTGCAGTTAAGAAATTCTGCAGTGCATTGTTGAAGCCAAGTATCACAGTTATGTTGATCTTGTTCTTTTAAAAAATAAATTTACAACAGAGAAAAGAATGTACGCCCACCCAGGTACATATTGGAAATATGTGTAGCAATACCCCCTTTTGAGCCACTGCTTTGGGTCCCCCTATTTTCCTGCATGGCCAGGCAACACACATTTTTCAACTTTGATGCAAGGGCTTGTTTGTGTTGCTTTATTTAGGGTAAACAACTTGGATAGGGCCTAGGGGTATATGGGACTTGACAACTTGAATAGAAAATTAACTGTGTAGACAAGCTTCACAACATTTAGGATCCTACCCCCTCTGGAGTGGCACCATTCTCTTCACAGACCAGTATCACAGTCTCTGTGAGGAGCTCTTGGTCTCCTCAAAGTGAATCTCTTTAGACCCTGGCTAGAAACTACCCATCCACCTGGCTGTCTTCTGTAAAGTATCCCAGAGCAAGATATTCTGAAACAGGCTTGCAACACTGTCCGAAGGAGAACTGATTGGGTATAGCACCAAGCAGCCCTCTCTCGTAGGCCCAAGGGGTGTAGAAGTACTCACACTATCCTTGTGTCCTTTAGCTTTAGATGAACTGCTTTCAGGCTATTGCTGGACTGCTTTCCTTCCAGGCTAACAGGCTATCCTTCCTTGGTCAACTGTAAGGTAGTGGAGCTCCCTCTGTTAGCTTCCTTCCAACCTCCAGCCCAGAGGCAGAACCCCGCTCCTCCAGGGTCCCCTCCCAGGCTACACAACAGCACTCCTCAGCATCCCATCTTCAACCGGACTCCCCTTCTGGCCAGGCTTTCTCATATTTATGGGCCAGTCTGCCACACTGCCAGGCCTCCTGCCTGGAATTGATCAGACTCCCATGAATATGCAGATTCACTCTTTCTGGCCTCCACCCACTGGCTTCTAAAAATTTCTCCAAGCTTCTAGAGCCAGGGAGAGGTACTAGAGGACTGACCTGTAGAGCCCTCCAGCTTGACCTGAAGTAAATCCTTTGACTCACACCCAGGCTTCTAACAAGCCTCTATCTTCACTCAAAAACTGTATACACAAGAGGGCGCTACATTACCCTTCTCAACTACCACATTTTTCAATATTATCATATTGTAAACTTTAGTAAAGTTTGAACACCTTAATGTGCCAAAATATAAGGTTTGCAGTGCTCTTTGAAAACGCAGGGCATAATGGGCCAATTATTTGGGGTGCCTCAGAAAATGTAAAATCAATGACCCAATACACATTGCTCCTTCTTTCTTACCAAATACTATATAAATCAAAACCTTAATATTAAAAAGTCTAGAGAATTGAGTGACTTTGTCATATTTCAAGCTGTTATTTAATTGGAGAAAAGGCAAACAACAAATATTATGACATTAAGGAGAATTAATAAAGAATGTCTAAGACACCCTTTAGAATTCCGATGTGTCTCCTCATGACAAATTGACGGTGCAGGCGACAGTTTGTGTTGAAGCACACTCAGACTGGAATGTCCATATGGAGCAGACACCCAAAGCCCCTGCCATCTGTCAGACCTCAGATACAGATAGCAGCAGTTCAAAGTGATGGAGGCTCTCCTTAGCTCCTTCTAGGAACCAGGTGCTTTGGGTGCCTGATGACTGTTCACGCTAGCTACTACTATTAATGCTCTGGGAGGGTTGTTTGGACCCCCTTATCCTTCCCCTTAATTACACCCCTGGAGTTCACATACCCTTTAATTTTGCCTGTAAGCAGGTTGAAATGCTGGATAGTAAGACAGCTTCTCTCCCGGAAGGAAGGGTTATGGTTAACCTTAATTCAGTAATCCTGGACATAAAAAAGGGACAGAGGTCCAGAGCCAGAGAGAATCATCAGAGAATCGTACAGTAGAGAGTAGAGGGAATCTTTCTCTTGCCTATCTCTCGAGGAGGGATTAGCATTACACCTTGCTGCTGTGAGATAGAAACCTGGGGTTCACCCCAAAGACACCAGCTGCTGGATTTTGCAGATACCATGGCCTTTATCATTGATTGACTTCACCTTTGTAGGTATGCCAGAGCACAACGCAAGCCTGAGTTAGGGATTAGGGGCGTAGGGCTAAACAGTTACTTGTGCTTGGACTATGTTATGTTTTTCCAAGTTAAATATTGAAACTTTTGTGAAACAAAAAAAAGGAGAGAGGAGTGTACACCCCATAGTGTAACATGCATAAGGAAGGTAAATGGCCAAAATAAACTCAATGGTACAAACAACTGTGGGGTATAGAGGCGTGTCAGGTGGCTTGGAGGATACAGTAAGTCCAGAGTCAGTGTTTGAATTATCCAAGATCCCTGCCTTGGCCACTGGCTGGGGAAATCATGAGCTGAAGTTGAAATGATACTGCAGACAGAGATGGATGGAGCTGCTGCAAGGTCTGGAGTCCAGGAGCCAAAAGCCTCCTGTTATCACTGCTGTGTACCCCAAAATACAGGGACGCATTTTGAAGTAATTTTGCTTCATTTTCAACCTTCTTTATTCATTTTTCAGAATTTGTTTTTTTTCATCACACTCAAACAATCTTAATCAGGCCCTGACAAGCGCTTAGCTAGTGGAGAGCCTTATTGGGCTCATCACAGCTATTTAAATGACAGGTAATATTTTCCTGGGGGTGAGAGCAATTTGTTACATAGGTTTTCCTGTGACACTGTAAATGTTGAAACCTTGCCTGTTGCCTGGTCTGAAGTTATTAAAGGAGTGTAATGCAATTACCCAGCACCACACATAGTCTTCCGCTTGCATCAGTATCACATTGGGATACGAAGACAGCAAATGGTTACCATGGGTCAATAGTCAGTCAAGCAGCCTGTCGTTAAGGGTATAACTTTGTCAGGTGGAATAGCCTCTAGTGAGGGAGATGTTATTGACACTCCTTCTGCCAGGGGTCCTCCTCCTAAAGCAATGGAAGCAGACTCACATCACAGAAGGGCCTATCCTGTGTAGAGGTACGGGAGGTCAAGAGTTAAGTCAAGTGCATATACAGAACCTGCGCTAGGTGCATAGTGGAGCCACATTCTGCTACTGGGAGAGAGGTAGTGGAAAAAGTTGAACAGGTGGTTGTGGACAAGGCTCAGCATGTCTCTTCTTTTTGCAAGTCAACAGTGAAGGTATACATTGACACGGAGGACCCGAAAGATAACTGAACATTTGTTGTGCAAGTGTACACAGTGTATGTTCATCTATAAGAGTAGAGGCCATCCTAAGCTTGTGTATTCCCTGACAATGGCCTCAGTCTTGTCCCAGGGCATTGATGAAATGTTACAGAGTAAAGGTACCCATGTGTAAAGCAGAGAAATCCTGCTACAGGTGCCTAGCGTATCCCAGAAGAACTAAACCCAGGGTAAGCCTTCCATGTGACCCACACTTTTGCACCCAATGAGGAGGGGGACATGGAGGGAGTGTCACCAACTTGCCCTACATGCCTGAAGTTATATTTTAACAAAAATTTTAGAAAAAGACCTTTTAGAATAACATCTTTTATAACCAACACATAACCACTTAAATTGTTCAGTTAATGGTTTGTTATGATATATCTAGGTCGCCAGGAAGAAAATGATTTCCAAATTTTAATTTTATCATAAATTAAAAAAGTTAAGAGCACCCTCTTGACAAAGCTTTCTTAGGAATATCTCATTATTCTGGATATTTAGTACATTTTGTTTCTTTGCTATAAAAACTTTTTACCTAAAACAACGAGGTCCATCTAAAGTTCTGCCAGTTTTCTCTATTCTATTAACTATTAACTTTTTATTTGTGTTACCTTTTGTGCATTGTTTAGTTTGAACTTGGACTGCTTAGGTTGCTGTAAAGTAGTTTAACACAACCTTTATTAACACTCAAATACTCAAAAGTCATTTAAAGCCTATTGAGCTGGAATAAAGAATGACTTCACATTTGGAATAAGGGTACAAGCTGTTGAATCTGCAAGCCATTGGTAGCATGCCAATGCTAACTCAACAGAACAAGACATGGTTTTTAAATTTCATGAAAATTCCCAATCTTTACGTATTCTACAATAAAAATAATACCTACCTATTATACAGTAAGTATCAAAGGAAATGTATTATACATTTTATCTTATTGTATTTTTGTTTTGAAGAGGTGTTCTCATTTGTCAGAAAATAAATTAAAATATAGAATCTACTCCTCATTTTAGTGACCTAATATGCAAAGAAACCATAATTCTTAAAAGGGTCATTTTGTTTGGCTACATGGGTGGGCTACTAGTGGAGAAAAAGTCAGATGCTCATGGACAGTTTGATTTTGGGTAAAAAATTCTGATAAGGTTAATGAAAACAATTTCTCAAAACCCATTAGATCAGAGGCTCACTCGAAGTTCTAAGAAGCCAAGATACCTACTGTTAAAAAAAGAAACCAGTCATCTTTCATTATGTAAGAATAATGTAGTCCTAAGAAGTTGTTTAAACTGTATGCAACACAATATACCTCTAGGCAAGATTAAAAAAGTGTCTAAATTGATGCCTATATTTTAGTATTAACAGATCTGTGATGTTTTTTCCAGCATGTTAGAAATTCTCACAAGGTGTCATTTGTTAAAAAAATAAAAAATAATTCTTGCTTTATTGGAATTGTGGACCAAGGGTTGGCCTTTACTTATAGTACTGATGATGGCAGAATCTTCCTGTTTAATATAATAAAACTGAACTTACATTTGTTTGTTAGGAATAACGTGTTTTGGTATATGGAGGGAAAAATGATAAACCCTTTTCAACAATAACCTTTACCTGTGATACTTTTGCATCTTAAAGTTCTGACAGTTGACCATTTCAAAGTGGTTGTAGAGCATTATACCCATTTGGATTTCCGATCTTATTGTTTTTTATGTTAGATATTTAGTTATCTAAAACTGGTAACATGGGAAAAAATGGTGGAATATATTATTATATAATTATATATTAGTGATTTTTGTTTTGTTTGTATTTTTTCTAAAATTGCATTTAAAGTTGCTGAGACTAGTAAAAAGGAGTAGGACTTTACGTGCCTGTTTCACTTTATTGGTGGCACAGTATTTGAGATATACTATATATATATGCCGAAACCCCACCAAAACCCAGTTTTATATATATATATATTTTTATATATATAAATATATATGTCAATCACTATATTGCCAAAAGTATTGGGGCGCCTGTCTTACACACACATGAACTTTAATCACTTCCCAGTCTTAGTCCGTAGGGTTCAATTCTGAGTCGGCCCACCTTTTGCAGCTATAAGAGCTTCTACTCTCCTGGGAAGGCTATTCACAAGGTTTAAGAGTGCGTCGATGGGAATACTTAACAGTTATTCCAGAAGTACTGTACTTTTGTGAAGAAGATCTGACTCGCAGTTTCTACTCTAATTCATCCCAAAGGTGCTCTATTAGGTCAGGTATAGGCCAGTCAAGTTCCTCCACCCCAAATTCACTCATCCAAGTCTTTATGGACCTTGCTTTGTGCACTGGCCATGTTGGAACAGGAAGGGGCCATACCCAAACTGTTCCCAGAAAATTGGGAGCATGAAATTGTCCAAAATGACTTGGTATGCTGACGCCTTAAGAGTTCCCTTCACTGGAACTAGGGGGCCAAACCCAACCCCTGAAAAACTATAATCCCCACACTATAATCCCCCTCCACCAATCTTTACAATTGGCACAATGCAGCCAGACAAGTACTGTTCTCCTGGCAAACCCAGACATGTCCATTGGATTACCAGGCAGAGAAGCATGATTCGTCACTCCAGAGAACATGTCTCCATTGCTCTAGAGTCCAGTGGCAGCATGCTTGATACCACTGCATTTGATGCTTTGCATTGCTCTTGGTGATGTAAGGCTTTGATGCAGCTGCTCGGCCCTGGAAACCCATTCCATGAAGCTCTCTACTCATTGTTGTTGTGCTGATCTGAAGGCCACATGAAGTTTGGAGGTCTTTAGCTATTGACTTTGCAGACAGTTGGCAACTTCTGCGCACTGTGCTCTTCAGCATGCACTGACCCTTTCTGTCATTTTACGTGGCCTACCACTTCATGGCTGAGTTGCTTTTGTTCCCAGTTGCTTCCAGTTTGTTATAATACCACTAACAGTTGACCGTGGAATATTTATTAGCAAGGAAATGTCACCGATGGACTTATTGCACAGGTGGCAACCTATCACGGTACCACACTTGAATTCACTGAGCTCCTGAGAGCGACCCATTCTTTCACAAATGTTTGTAGAAGCAGTCTGCATGCCTAGGTGCTTGATTTTAAACACCTGTGGCCATGGAGGTGATTGGAACACCTGCGTGATTGATTGAATGAATGATTTGGAGAGGTGTTCCAATACTTTTGGCATTATAGTGTACCTGTATATGGTTACTCATAAGCAGCAGTTAATGATGGTTTAGGACCCATACCTTACCAATCACCCAGGTCAGCTTAAGCAGTAACACTGTCACCAAGGAAGCAGCCAGATATTAGATACTTCTAAACCCCTGAAGCTACGTTGCCCACTATTGCACTGGAGTGGCTATGCCAGGCCCCAGGCATCCTGTTAGGCTCTACCAAACCAGAAGATAGTTCATGTAGGGTAAGACATGAAAATTAAGCAAGAAGGAGCAGTCTATGAGTGGTTTCTTCTGCCAGCTGTCGTTGGGACCCTTTAACAGTGGTGCACTTTTACTGAGGTGTGAAACATAATACCTGCACTCAGTTAAAGTACAGCAAGATGCAGGTGTACTTGGTAATGTTGGATTGAACAGGAGGGCAAAAGGGAAGATGATAGGAGTTCCAAAGTAGAGTCAGTTCAAAAGAGTGGATTTATCTTGAGAAAAGAGTCAGGTGAACTCTATGATAGGCTGCTGATGGAAGATACTAGCTTGTTGGGAGAGAGAGAGTGTATGGCTACAGTGTGATTGCAAAGTTCAGTTCCTGTCATACAGTGGGAACAACAGGTTGATGACCCACTAACCATTCCTGCGCCTCAGTGTTACCCTGGCCATATACTGTACGTGTAGATTTTAATTCGAGAATATTTGTAAGAAAAGTCATGCAAAAAATCTTTGAACATTCGATGAATGGACAAATGTCGTACGAAAATTGTCTTTTGCTTTTAACATTTGATTTTAATTGAATGCAATTTCTGAACGATAACCACATACACTGGATGAAAATTGGATTGATCGAGAAAAGTTTTCCTTCCTGCCCCTTTGAATTTTCCCCTTACTGCTGTCAGAAACGAACATTAATTTGACCCCACTAACGATAATGAAATCAAACGAATAATCTTGAAATGTAAATTCTCAAACAAAAATCAATACGTGTATGGCCAGCTTTTGTTGCCGATGGAGGAGGGGCCACTCATTAATATTATTATTATTATACAGGATTTATATAGCACCAACAGTCATGGATCATTGGCTTGAGCCCCAGTGACCAGCACAGGGGATGATGAAGGTGAAGACGATGAGTGATCCCGCTTGTCCTCCTCTAAGCTTAGCTGGAACCAGTGAAATGGTGGGCACAAATATGCTCTGATTCCTGCTAGTTCCTGCTAGTGACATACAGTTAAGATGTGAATCCTCCAGTACCTGCTACATCAGTAATCTAATGTGTAAAATTTGGACAGAGGCGCATTTTAAAGTTACCATGAAAGTAATATTAAACTCTCTGTGTTTGTAATTTAGCACATGGAGAACAACAAAATAAACATTCTCCAGTAAACTGTGTGTTAAAATTATTCTCAAGCACTTGTAATTAACAACTTGCTGCTGGCTCCTGCTCTTTCAGTGCTGCTTCCCTGAACTTCTAGTCCACACAGTAATACTAAAGGCAAAACTTTTTATTTTTTGGATAGAGTGGAGAGGGTATAGAACACCTGTTTTTATTGTTGTCTGTGCCCCTGTTAGAGAGATTCACCCACTCTATTTGTCCTATTTACCATTATCGTTGAAAGAGAAAGTAAAGGAAAATCCCAAATGTTAGGTTTTCCCCAGAAAATTAATAGAATGGAAATCGTTTAATGTGTACAATAGTTCTGGTGACCTGGGAGGGATTTCCTTAACTTGCAGGAATTTACTCTCACGTCTTGTTTTGGCTATAGGAAGTGAAGATAAATCTCCCCAATGGGACGCAGATAGCAAAAAAAACAAACTTATATGGTTCATAACCATCCCTTACTATCCAAAGTGAAAAAAAAGTTTTACCTATAGCTCTACTTTAACAGCAGACAGTGTAGTCTTGAGTCCACATGTTAGCTTGGAGAGGGGAGTGGGAAGGAGGATGGAAGAGCAAGACATCCCTTCCAGGACTCTTGGGCTGTGTGTTTCTATTGATGCACACAGTGTAGCAAGACACAACTCTAGTCTCTGCATGTAAGGGTAGCTGCAAGAGAAAGGAGCCACCCTGAAACAGGAAGCCTGGGGCAGTGACCATAGTACCAGATTCAACTGGAACATGGGCAAGCAGTAAAAGATGAAGATGCTGTATATCCAGTAAGTAATCTTCTGTCTGATTAGGAGAAAAAAGAAAAATGTCTATCAAGTTCAACCCAAGAAAAAGAAATGATGAAGTTGATTAACAGGAAGGCAAACCCCGGGTGGTCTAATTTTCCCACCCCCCAAAAAAATTCCTAGCCTCCAGTATTAAATAACAGGAGTCACCAGCTTGAGCACGCACATACAGTGGGGAAACCCGATATGTGCTTGCCTATTGACAGTTTGAAAGAGGTTAGTAATATCCTAATTTACTATATGTGTTTTAATCTAGACATATCAAGTGTAATGTTATTTCATTGTAACCCAATACGTGGAAATAATTGCTTGAATTCATGTAGGAAGAACTTACTGAGAAAATTATTATACACAAAACACAGGTGTTGTATGGCCCCTCCACAATAGTGACATTCCATTTTTTTTATCTCTTTATTTTGTTTTAATATTTCTAATGGTAGATAAGCTGACTTATTTTATAAAAAAAGAAAGGCCAGTGCAGTTATCTATAGGACCAACTTGTTTATTCTTATTGGTTGCTATTAAAAATGAACACTCTTTGTATTGAATGAGGCTATACATCTAGGGATTCTACTTCTTCTTTGCCTCTGTTTCAAACCATACCTATCCTCACTCAAAAAGGCTTCCAGTTTGGATATCTTTTTATCTGGGGTCATACACACCCCAGTGTGGGCTATTCTACACTAATTAAACCCAAATCCCAGGAAGAAATTGGTTCACCTAATGCTCTGCCCCCATGTTCATATATTTTTCTGTGTTGTATTGAACTGTATTGGGTTTTGTTCAGTAGTATGCCGATATCTAGTGGAGAATTTAGACTACTACAACTGATCTATGTGATTTTTGGTTTCTCCCTCTGTCCAACCCTCCTGTTTAGTGCTAATTAATTCATTCCTAGCTAGATCCTCCCTAGCTAGATGTTCCATCAGTCAATATTAGTTGTTTGCAGAGAGGGCCCCAGGAAAGTGATTGTTCTGTTGCACTTCAAAGGACTGCAAAAACATCTTATGTACTGCAGTTAGCAGAAGTAAAATTATTTAGGATTCAATTTCTGTGTCTTTTTGATGTAATGCTACCCACTGGTTTTTGGTCTCCATTTATTTCCTGCACAGCCAGGCAACACACATTTTCCAGACACAAGAAATAGTCCATGGGCTTGGTTTTTAGGATTTATTAGGGGATTTAACTTGGATGGGGTGCCCAACTTGTCCTTCTCTAGACTACAGGAAGAAATTTAACTGTTCTAGTTGGAACAATGACAGTCTTTAGCAAAGTGACAGCTTGCAGGAGCTCCGAGTCCCCTTGAATAGATTTTTAGCACAGTCCTAACTTGTAAGAGGTCTTAGTCTCCTAAGTGAACAAAATACCTGTGCACCTGCTTACAGTATCTGATCCCAGGACAAGGGATTGGGTAAGCTAAAAACTGTCCCCTGAAGACTTGCCAAAACTTGCATCCAGCAGACTTCTCCTTTATAAGCCCTGGGGGTGTGGAAGTACTTGCATTGTCCTTGTCCTGCTTTCAGGCCTTCTAACTGGGCTGGTTTTTCTCCAACCTATGGAGCCTGTCCTTTCCTGGTGGACTGCAGGACAGTGAAGCTCCCTCGTTCAGCTCCTCTCTTTCCTCCTTTAGCTTTCAGCCTCCAGCCTGGAGGCAGAACCCTCCTTCTCCGGGGTCCCTTCCCGGGCTACACAGCAGCACCTCTCAGCACTCCATCTTCCACTTGACTCCCTTACTGGCCAGGCTCTGTCATATTTATGAACTGGTAGGCCACACTACCAGGCCTCCTGCCTGAGATTGGTCAGACTGCCATAAATATGCAGATCAGCCCCTCCTCACCTACACCTACTGACTTCTAGAAGCTTCTCCAAAGTTCTATAGCAGGGGGAGGTACCAGTGGACTGACCTGTAGAGCCACCCAGCCTGCACTAAAGTAACCCTCTATCTAAACCCAGGATTCTAGCAAGCCTCTAACTACTCTAACTAGAGTTAAGCTGCTTGTGGATGGTGCCAGCAGGTGACCATAGTGTCCAGACAGACTGGGTCTAAGGAGGTTTGTCAATGCAGAAACAGAACACCTACATTTTGATTTGAGTCACAAGTTGCCCTACTTCATAAACTTTCAATTTGTTTCACTATAGGGACTCTAATATTAAGGTATATCTATAATTTCCCACCACCTTTCTTTTCTTTCCTTTACTAGATAGACAGAAATCTCCTGTTGGAAGTTTTTCAGAATATCTGGTTCATTAAATATTTTAATGTACACTTTCCATTCCTACCCTCATTTAGATGGAACCCCTTTGTGATTTGTGTCCTGCCATAGTGGTCATCGTGTTTTGGTTTAAGGCACTTTTAAATCAAGTAATTTTGTACTGGGTTTATTCTTTGAACTCCTATCCATTTCCTCTGTTTCTTGCTTCCTTAGTCTCACACTGTACACATTTTATCATTCATTTACACATTGTTGATGTGTGAAGGTTCTCTCATGCATATGTTCTTTTAATTCCAAACTAATTGTCAGCCTAATTGTGTGAATCTTCTTTCTCTTGACTGAAGTATCACTATTACATAAATACTTATTTGCTAGAAGACTAATTAAGAAAATAACTTTAGGTAAACCAACAAAATTTTCTGATTTCAGCACTTCTGCAGTGTTTTTTGAATATCGTTTGCAAAACACTGCCTAGAGCTGCAATTTAACTACTTGCCTATTGGGCCATATCTTACACTTCTCTCCTACATGTAAAAATCAGCATTTTTTTCCTAGAAAATTACTTAGAACCCCCAAACCTTATATATATATATATATATATATATATATATATATTTTATTTTTTTTTTTTTTTATTTTATTTTTTTTTTTAAAGCACGGAGCCTAGAAAATAAAATGGTGGTTGCTGCAAATGTTTATGTCACACGGTATTTGTGCAGCAGTTTTTCAAATGCAATTTTCTACACTTATTTAATTTTATTGCAGAAAAACACAATATAATACCAAATTGTTTGATGAAACATAAAAGATAATGTTATGTCTAGTAAACAGATACCTAACATGTCCTGCTTTTTTTTTTTAAAGAGTATTTATTGGGTTTCCACAAAATAAAACAAGACAAGTTGGCGAGTGAGCATATGACATGCACATGACATCTTATCAACTTAGGAGGGTTATAGCATATAGATCTTCAATCACATATTATACTATAGGGGGTTACTAGAAAACATTTGTATGTCATCAGGCCAGAAGGTTACCACACCCGAGCAGCTGGGAAACATTGAGTATAAAAGTGGTTAGAGGAAGGTGGATGTAGGGGAAAAGAAGAGATCTTGACGGCTACAGACTATGATTTAGAGAAAGAAGATGGGGTTATAGCATGAGTGAAAGTAGTCTGAGGCTGGGTGCGTGGGATGTTTGTAGATGTCGACTGATATCTGCCACCAGCGTACAGAGAAGGATAGGTAAATAGCAAACAGAAAAAGGGAAAATGGGGCTAAATAGGAGTATAAGAAAAGAGAAGGGTATATAGAAGGAGAGGTAATAGAGCAGGAAAGAAAAAAAGGAGGGGGCTGCGGAGAGAGGGAGAGCAAGGAACCAAAGGTGTGAGGGAGAAAAAGGGGAAGGCAGGTGAGGTAGCTCAGATTTAAGTTAACAGATAAAAGGTACGATAGAAGGGGCAGGGAAAAAGAAAGGGAGGGGAAGGGAACGAAAAGGAGAGGGTAGGTATTACCCAGGAACCCAGATAACCTGGAGAGGGATGCAGAGAAGATAGAGTAAAAGTTGGGCGAGTTAAAGATGAGTTCAGGAGAGAGAGTAGTGAATTGATTGGGAACAGAGACACAAGAAGACGGAAGTCAGAAATCAGTGGCTCCGGGTTCCACCAGGAGTGTTGCAAAGGGGGTGTACAGCTCCAGATGCTTGGTATAGACCTATGGTGTGGGTTGAGAGTTAATGTTGAGTTGACCCGGTATTAGGAGTCATAACGATGAAACAAGTCAAAGATGGAGATGAAGAAAGTAATGGAGGGAGGGAAAGAAGAGAAGCAGGTAGAGAGAGGAAGCTACATAACATCATAACAACATATCAGGGTTTACAAAAATCTTCAGAATACTGTGAGACTAGCATCATTGTTACATGTCATGTGAGAGGTTTCATGAAGCGGCTTAAGACCCTAGAGTCCTGGAGAAAGAATGCTTGCTCTTGTGCAGAGAGAGATCCTGTAATGTAGGACCTCCACTTTCAAAGATATTGCCCCTCTTTGGATTTGGATGGAGAGGTGATTAGGTTAAGCCTGTCAAGGCGTAGTAGGGAGTTTAGATCTTGCTTTATGTCCGTTAAAGTTGGGGGACAGTTGGAGACCCATTTCCTAAGGATGGCCCTTCTTGCTATCAAGAGACAAGTAGATATCCAAGGCTTATGGTTTCTGAGAGCTGATAGTTGAGAGGGCTAGGGTTTTGTAACTGCCTGATCCATGTAGCTGAAGAGAAGAATTAGTGGATCGAGGATTAATTGGGAGGTGGTGATGAAGTTTATGAAGTTGGTCACTTGTTTCCAGAAGGCAGATATAGCAGAGCAGAGCCAAAGTCTATAGTGTAGTGAAGATTTGTGGCTGCCACAAAGAGGGCATGTGGACAGAGCCGGGTAAGTTCTCGAACAGAGACAGGGCATATAAGCATGATGTAGGATCTTAAGCTGTTTTTCGTGCCAGAATTCGTAGAAGTTGAAGGCACATGTGGTGTTGAAACCTGATAGTAGTTGATCAGCTGTAAATGCATTGTCAAAGTCCTTGACCCAAGATTTCACAGAGTTAGATGACTTCAGTGGTTTTGTGTACAGAAGATTTAGAGGTCTATATATGTTGGATATTTTGTATTTCCAAGTGTTTGCCAGAACATCGATTAAAGTCGTACGGAATCTAGTGGATATGAGTGGTGCAACGGAGTCGACAAAGTTTCTTACTTGTAGTACATAGAAAAAATGGTGTGAGGGTAAATTATAAGCTTGTAGGAGGTTGTGAAGAGGCTTTGGGGAACCCGTAGAGGTATCATATAAGTGCTGTATCAAAGTAAAATTTTGTGTGGACCAAGTTTCATAGGCTGCATGAGAATGCGGAGGAGAGAAAGAGGGATTGTGATGGATAGGAAGAAAATGAGAGAGCCACAGAGAGATTCTCAACTTACGTCTGACCTCCCGCCATGTAATAAGGGTATCGCGAATAAGCGAATTATGTTTTAGATGGAGTGGGAGAGAATTAATATTTGAATGTAGGAGGGCCGTGAGATCGAAGGGATGTGCTATATCTGTCTCAATGAGATGGTTGGAGTACTTGGAGGATTGGGTAAGCCAGTCTAGGCAGATACGAAGCAGGCAAGAAAGGTTGTATACTCATGCGTTTGGAAGGCCAGAGCCACCTTCACTTTGCGGCAGAAATAATTTAGCAAGTGCTATGCGTTGGCGTTTTCCCTTCCAGAGAAATTTGGAGATTCTCCGGTTTATCTTCGTTATGTCGCTGTGTTTCAGAAGGAGGGGTATAGTCTGGAGCGGATAGAGAAGTTTTGGGAAGCTCACCGTCTTGAATAGATGTGATCTGCCCAAGAGTGAGAGCGGTAGATCCTTCCACATTTCTAATTCTCCAATAATTTTGTTAATTGTGGGTGTGAAGTTAAGTGTGTATAACGATGATGCTAGTTTCCCTATCTTTATGCCTAAGTATGTAATGTGCTTAGTTGCTATTTTAAATGTCGAATTTTGGGGCCACACAGGGGAGCGGGCATGGAATAGTGGCAGAACCTCACTCTTGGAAAAATTTCTATGTAGTCCTGAGCAGAGGCGGAAAGCTGAAAAGACATCTTGAATATATGGCAGGTTGAGATTCGGGTTTGAGGTGAAAATTAAAATATCATCCGCGAACAAGGAGATTCGCAATTCTTGTTGACCAATTGTAATTCCATGAAGGCCAGAGTAGAACAGTAAAAAGCGTGCTAGAGGTTCCAGGGCCAGATTGAAGAGTAAGGGAGATAATGGGCATCCCTGTCTGATGCCCTTGTGAAGTCGAATGGGGTTGGATATGTACCGATATGATCTAGGGTCTGTCGGAATCCTTATCTTTTTTGGCTATCAATTTAATGTGTGCTTGTAAACCAGCGGGGAGGTAGCCCCCCCCCCCCTTCCCGGATTGACTGAAACACTGACTGTAAGGTAGGGGAAAGGGTGTCGGCCATGAGTTTATAAAATTCAGCTGTATAACCATCAGGCCCGGGGGGCTTTGCCGTTTCCTAAGGGATTTGATGGCTAATAGGATGTCTGATTGAGATATTGGGGAGTTCAGGGAATGTAGCACGGTTGGATCTAGATGCGGCAGTGAGATATGTTCCAAAAAAGAGGTGGCCCGGGCAATATCTATAGGATCAGAATCATATAGATTCCAGAAGAAATTTTCTAAGATAGAGATATTTTCATTAGATTTGCGTTTCACTATTCCCTGGGGATCCCTCAAGGACGCAAAAAGGGTGGGTATAAAAGTTTTTTGCATAGTTGTGCTAACAGTTTGCCTGGCTTGTTGCCGAATTTGTGAAAGTTCAAGTCGGTATAGGATTGGTATAGAGCCTCTTGAGCTGCTGCCCAGGTGTCAAATTGTCTTTTAGCGTCAGTCCAAGCTTTCCTATTGTCGTGCAAGTTAAGGTTCGCTAAGTCTTTCTGTGTCTGCCTTAGAAGATGGCTTGCCTCTTTATATTTTCCGAGAAGGTTTTTCTAGTAGGTGGAGGTGAAAGCGATGATTCTGCCGTGGAGAACCGCCTTGCCCGTTTCCCAAAAGAGGTTTGGATTTGATTGGTGGGCTGCGTTTGTTTCGCAGAACTCAGACTAGGTATTGTGTAGAACCTGGAATAGTTCCTGATTATTGGCCAGGAAAGATGGGAAACGCCATGTCAGTGGGTGTTGGTTGGGATGTGTTTAATGTAGAGTTATAGAGATTGGGGAGTGATCAGAAATCACAATGTCATGGATATTGGAGTCCGTGATTTTTTTGTAGTAGAACAGGATTGGAAAAAAGGTAATCAATTCTGGATCGGGTATGGTGGACAGGGGAGAGTCCCTTCCTTTTGGATGGGTCAGACGCAAATGTCCGTAAGTTGTAGGGCCCCTGAAAAATTGCTCAGTAACGTGTGTGATGAAGGATGAGTGGTGGGAGGTGGGCGTGTTAGATTAAGCGATTTTTATTTGTCCTCCTGTATGTTCATAAACGAGTAGAAATCTCTTCCCAGGATAAGTAGGAGGTGCATGTGATTCGAGATTTTAGGACAGTTCTTGGGAAAACTGCTTGGACGGGGAGTTTGGGGTATAACTGTTGACCAGGGCCATGGATGAGGAACCTAGTTTAATGTGCACAGCAACATAACGTCCCTCATCGTCTGCCTCTAGCGAAGCAATGTCAGGAGAAAGTCGTTTATGAATGAGAATAAGTACTCCAGCTTTATGATTAATTGAAGGTGAGCCCAGCACCTGACCTACCCATAATTTTTTCATGCGTGCAAAGTCGGATTGAGTTAAGTGTTTTTCTTGAAGAAACGCGATGACTGCTTTCAGACGTTTAAGGTGTCAAAGAATAGCCATACGTTTATGCGGCGATCTCAGACCCTTAACATTCCATGAAACTATGCGTGTCATGATAACGTGATTGTGAGGGTGATTATAGAAGATTGTGAACCTTCCCAATACAGTATTGGTTTGGCGAGCTCCTCATCATTATCCAGATTCTCTTGGTGTAGTGTATGAGGCTGGGGTGTTGGGGGGTCTCCGGGTAGAAGGAGGGAAGAGAGTAGAGAAGAGGGGGGAGATAGAGAAACAAGGATGACCCAACAGGGGTCCATGGAGTAGGCAAAAATAACAATAAACTTTAATGGCATTTTGAACTTCACATTATTCCGCATGTTACCCCCCATCTTTGACCAGCGTAACCGGAGACGATGGAGTTTGAAACCTGCAACAAGGGGTTGTATAGCTATAAGCAAGGAATGGAGGGAACCCCCGAAAGCATCATGGACTACCAGTGAGGAAGGGGTCAACAATCCCTAGCATCGGCATCTGCACAGTGGTCAAAACATGGTATTGGACATAGCATACGAAAACATCGTTAATTGAGAGCCAGAGTCCCTGAATAACCTGATAACTTTGTGAACATAACAGCAGGTTAATACCATTAAAGTACAATAACGCAGGGCAGTATATGCACGTAAACAGGTGATTGGTTGGGGTGAGAGTCACTTATGTTGTGTAACAGTTCACCGTTGGTTGGCGATAGAGCAAGAAACATAAGGGAGAAACCGAGTGAGGGTCGAGGACCTGGCAAAATAATAGCTAACAAACAGGTCAGCAATGAGAAAAAAGAGAAGTTAGTGGATACTTGCTCCGACAGGGTGGTCTTTGTTTAGCTGAAGTAAAGTTGACGCGTTGCCTCTTTTCGCGGACTGCGCTGGTCTCTTGGGCCTGGGTCTCGAGGTGCATGGTGGGGATTTAGAGGGCCCATAATATCAGACAAACTGGCTTGCAGGTACAAGAGGGCTTCCTCTGGGTGCATGGATGATTTAGAATCCCCTGTAGGCGTCGTGAAGTGGAGTGTGGCAGGGTACGTAAGGGTGAATTTAATCCCTTTTTGGTATAGTGTAGCGCATATTTGCTGGAACGCTTTTCGTTTGCGGGAGACTACCTGAAAGTAGTCAGCAAATAGTAATAGTTTATGGCCCTCTAGTTGTAGAGAGCGTGAATTGCGAAATTTAGGATAGCAACCTGGTCAGCGTAGTTAAGATATTTGACGATAATAGAGCGTGGCGTGCGTCTATCATTTGAAGGTGCCCCAAGGCGGTGTGCTCTTTCAACCTGGCAAGGTACCGAGATACCCAGCGCAGCGGGAATGCGTGCAGAACAAATGTCGGGCAATGAGCCTGAGTTGTAGGATTCTGGGAGGCCTACGACGCGCAGATTGTTTCTGCGTGAACGGTTCTCTAAGTCATCAAGTTTGTCCAGGATGTTTTGCTGTGTGCGTTTAGAGTGTAAAGCGCCAGCCTGCATAGTTTGAAATGTGTCCTCTAGATCAGAGAGGCGTTGTTCAGCTTCAGTTATATGTTTGGTGTTGTCTCCCAAGTCTTTTCTAAGTTGCTCTATACCCTGCTTTACTGCTCTGTCCACTGCCTGAGTAATAGTAGGTAGTAATAAAGAAGCAACAGCCTGTGCAATTCTGTCATATTGGTCCGTGGGACTAAGGGTGTCAGCATGTCCCAGTGAGTTTGTGGGGAGTGACTGTGCTTCTGTCATACCTGCTCCAGTGTCTGTGTCCATTCTGCTGCCCAAGCTGCTGCTGTGCTGGATGTGATCGGCGGCCATCTTGGTGGAGAGCTGTTTCCCTGGGACTGTGCAGCGGGACCAGAGCCGAGTGGAGCCGGCAGCAGGTACTGGTCCATGCAGGAGGGATCGGAGGATGGGTGATCAGGGGGCACTTTTGTGCTGATTGGGCAATTTCCCAGGTGCCGGGAGCCAGTTTTATAGGTGGTTGTACCCGGAGCCGCGAGTCCCGCTTCTAAGCCATGTGGCACCAGAACCAGAAGTACATGTCATGCTTTAAAATTGCACACACTTGTGAAATGGCCACAAACTATGGTAGTTAGAAATCTCCATAGGCAATGCTTTATAAGCCTTTATTGAGTTTAGAGTTACGCAGAAGGTCTTGTGCTAGAATTATTGTTTTCGCTATACCATTCACTGTGATACATCACGTGTGGGGCGAACACCGTTTATGTTTGTGTGCATGATCTACGTATGCGTTTGCCTTTTTGTGCGAGCATGGCAACGCTTTTGATTTTTAAAAATTATTTTATTTACTTTTTTACTCATTTTTTTCAACTTTATTGCAATCATAAGGGATGAACAACATCCCTGGTGATAGCATGGGTCCTCACAGGTCCTCTTTATGGAGAGATCTGGGATCTGTTAGACCCCAGATTCCACTTCTGGCCTCCAAAGTATCTGATCAGAGACAGATAGATCTGATCAGCTGCTTCACTGGCTGGTAACTGGCCAGTAAACACAAAGCCCAAACCAGGAATGACAAGATACTCGTTACTTCTGGTTTCTTAAAGCATAGACATGGTCAGGGGTGTTCCGGTCATCGATTATCTCTATGGTCAGCCAGCTGAACTTCGGGCTGCAATCTTAGGTTCCAAGGTGGGATAGGAGAGCCCAAGAAGGTGGCAGGAGGGGGGGGGTCCCCCTTTCACTGCCTGTAAAAGCAATCTAGTGGCTATTCAGTGTGAATTCAAACATACACTGCGAATTAAAGCTCAGGTTTCACAACTAATTGACAGTTGTTGTTCAGTGGTTCAGGTCAGGTTTAGATGAGGTTCAGGGCAGGTTTAAATCAGGTTCAGGTCAATATTTTATCCTGTTCACACATATGAGCTTTAGAAATGGCTCCGGTAGAAGTCAATCGCCTGAAATCTGCACCTGGACCTGACCTCACTGCTCAGAAATCGGACAGGACTCTTTTTGGATCCGTAATGCCAGTGCACAGGACATATATGAACAAGAAGCAATGTTATTTCACGTCATGCAGATTGGATGCAGTTCAACCCTCATCCAATCCGCACATACTGTATGTGAACTGGCACTTAGCCACTTGGACTGCTTTTACAGGCATCGCCGGCTGAAAACACTGATACTGGGGTCATGGCTGCAGCTGCATGGCCCAGGTACCCCCTGCTTCCACTAGAGGACATAAAGGTACATCCTTTTGGGGAAGGGGTTAAAAACATAATTAATCCTGCAAGCAAAACTTTGTATGAGCTCATGCTAATATTAGGTCCTCTATATAATGTTTACTTCTATTTGCTGTATTCCTAAATGAATTCACAGCTTAAGTGATAATAATGAAGAGTAAGAAGAAAAAAAGTGTATCGGGCAATCAAGTAACATTGTGTTCATGCCAAGGATAGTTTGCCCCAGCTACTCAGTAACACAATGTGTGACCCAGTAATGTCTTAAACATCTGGGAATGGGTGTATTGTGTAAGCTTTCAGTAAAGCATTGGCAATCCATTATGTTGGCCGCTGGTTTAGATATGAAATGTTAGACAATAAAAATTGTTACTTTTACATATACTGTACCTTATAAAAGCATTTAAAAATTGTGGCTAGTAGGTTATACTAAGTGTGCATAACCTTGAGATATCTGACATCTAAAAATGTACACTGACTTGATTTAAAGAGAAGCATTTCACATACTACACACATTTCTACTTACCTTTTTAGAGTTTTCCTAAAAGCAATCTTTTCTGAAAAATTGATTAGTTTTCATAACTATTTGCCTTTCAGGCAGTGCAAACCATATACTAGCTGCTGGGATCAAATCAATTTTAGGATTAACACCTAGACATTATTGTGTGTTTAACAGATCCTACATCTGCAGTATGACAAAAGTAAAGGTCAATCATTATGCTGCATTTCTAAGCAGGAAGGACAACATGTACTGTATATGTAACAACCAGATGTTGCCTCTCCCAATTATATATACAGTATATCAGGACTATTTGTTTAGCAGGAACGTGGGAGAACTCAGTTCCGGCATCTCTGGCACTGAATGTAATGGCAGGGGGTGCTGGGGTGTGCTGGAGGGTCTATTGATGCTGGCTGCTAGGGGATCTAGTGTTGCTAAAGGGGATCTATTTGTGTGTCTGTTGTTGCTGGGGAGGTCTGTTGTTACTGGAGGGAGGGGTCTTAAGTTGCTGTGGGAGGAGGGTCAGTTGTTACTGAGAAGGATCTACTGCTGAGGGAGAGGTCTATTGATGATTAGCTGCTAGATCTGTAGTTGCTGCTGGGGGGTCCATGTTGCTGTGGTAGATCTATTGTTGCTGGGGGTGGTATTTTGTTTTTGGGGGTCCATTGTTGCTGGAGGAGTCTATTGTTGTGGGGCAGATCTATTGTTCCTGAGGACTTGTCTATTGTTGCTGGGGGGCATCTATTTGTGCTGGCTACAGGAGATCTATTTTACTGCTTTACTTTGTATCATTAACAAAATCTATACAAATTACTTAGGACCACAAATTTATACTTGGTTCTGTATTATCAAAAAGGGGTGGTACTGGGAGGTGGGTAGGGGGTGCTTGGAGGTAGGTAGGGGTGGAGACAAAGGGCGACTCAGAAGAGGAGAGTTCATGCATCTACTCTGAGGAAAAAAAAAGCCCTGCAGTGTATACTGTATATAGTGTATAGTGGCAGCAACAGACACATTTTTTCTTCATATTGTAGACAAGCGTCGACTGTGTCACTATGTAGTTCAGGGACACTTACAGGCTGGATTATTATTAAGCCTTTTCCCTCCTAGTGTCCAGTACTGGCACTACTACAGCACTTCATCACTTAGCAGAGTGATTCCAATTCTACTGACAGTAGAGGATCTTGGGACCTGTAGTCCTACAGCCAATGCATAGTGAATTCCCAAGTGCTGACTGAACTACACATACCAGAGAGCTGGCAAACCAGGAGGGTTCTTGGAGAGCAGATGATATTCTACTGCAAAGGCCAGACTCATTCTCTTGGTGTGGGATTCAGAGCTGAGTACAGGGAGGCCGTTATGCTCCTCTAGAGACAGACTGCGGGTCTGCAACCGCAGGACTTTGGGCAGCAGATCTGCATTGCTGTGAAGCCAATCGCCATACCAGGATTGCATTGGTCTTTCTTTGCCCCAGGACTGCCATTATTCGGCTCCACAGAGACATCACCGTGCTGACAGGCTGTCAGGCGGACACTCTACACATCTCTGCTGACATTCATGAGACTGTTCAAGAGCGCTTTGTTTCTTGGAGGCTGCACTATCAATGGGATTGGTGAGTGGGCAGATGCCCAACCTCTTTCTGTCATCACTCTAGAGACACTACATGCAGACATCTTTACACCTTGGTCACCAGGAGACCCTTTGCTTTGGGCAGTACCACAGCCTATCTGTTTAACTTTATTGAATTACCAGTATTCATTAATGTTTATAGGCCCCAACATTGCTAGCAGAAAACAGCAGATACCACCATATTAGGAACTTATAGCATCACAGAACTCAATCTTCAATCTCTAGTTAAAGGGACTTCTTTCTTTCTAAGGCCATTGTTACTCAGACAAGGATACCTACATATACTTATTCAGGAGTCTACTTATATATAATTATCTGCATAGTCCTTGTAATGCCAGAGGCCCAGAGGGAGTTGGTAAGCCAACAAGCCTTCTCTTCCCCCTCTTACTTCCGGTGTTACGTTTAAATAATTGACACTTACTTCTCTTGTATATTCTCTTAATCTGTTAAACATTGCTAATTGACTGGTCCTATTGTACTAGTGTTTCTGCTTTCATAGGGTAACTGAGATTGTGCACACTAATCCCATTGTTTCTTTAGGTACTTTTTTAAGGAAGCGCTAATATAGAGGTGATAATAAAGAATTGTTTCTGCATTATTATCCTCTATTATTGAAATATGTCTGAACCCAGAGTGTCAGAGGTGTGGGAAAGGTTGCAAGATCAGGCCAACCACTGGGGACAAGCATCATCGAGCACCCCCTACAGGGGAAGTGCTACATTATTAATGTGTGAGTGTGTGTATATATATATATATATATATATCATACTTAATTGGTAGTGACAGTGGGTATGTGGATACCCAGGTATGGTCCAGTCAGGTTTTTTTTCATTGGGGCAGCACACAATCACGGTTCCGGTGCATGAGGGCTTTGCACAGCAAGTCCATAGCATAAAACAAACAAAACAGCAACTAACTAAATTTATGAAAGTGTCACATATTAGTGAGCGCTAGGAACAACAAATCAGAGAGCAGCTAGCACAAATAAGTGAACCCACTTCATCCACAAAAATATAAATATGTATAAAGGTGCAGCACTTGTATATTACACAATCAAATATGTGAAAAACAAAATCTTCTATGTGGATCTATTATAAAATCAAGCATATAAGTGGAAATAACCATACATAAAGTCCAAAAAGGGAAGTTTCCTTCAGTGTTAATGAAAATCAATAATGACCAAAAAATTGAAGTGACATCCATGCAGAGTACATCCTTGACAATCCTCCACCACTATGCACTCACCAGAACTGCAAATTGACCGGGCTTTATACAGAAATCCCTCTGAAGAGCATATTACTTCTCCATTGCAGGAATAGACATGCAGCCTTTTGGAGGCAAATTCAGAAATGCAAAACACCTGGGCTTTATACAGAAATCCCTCTGAAGAGCATATTATTTCTCCATTACATGAATAGACATGTGACCTTGCAGTGGCAAATCCTGGCTCAAGTGGTTAGAAGGTAAAATCAACCTCAGCTTGATTCATCCAGACTACGACTCCAACATGTTTCGCCCCACCCCCGGGGCTTAAGATATGGCATTAAAGATGATGCTGTGATCTGCAGCACTGACTTTGCTCAGCTGATTATAATGAAAACAGATCCTCCCACTGAGATACCAGAGTGAGAAACAAACATTGTCTTCAAAATAGGGAAAGGCCATGACATCACAGCATTGTCCTTAATGCCATATCTTAAGCCTCGGGGGTGGGGTGAAACATGCTGGAGTCGGGCCCAACGCAACAAACACTTTTCTCCTGCACTAGGAAAGGACTCAGTAGACCCAATAGGAATGTGCTGGAATTTTCTGGAATATGCACTGCTTGCTGCCCTCAACAGATCGAGGTGGTCCAAATACACTAGATGCAAATGAAGAAACAGAAAAAGGGCGCACCGACCTAGTGCATTATCGTTTAAAATATTTATTGAAGAAACAAAGTAAGTATCATACTTACAATAGACATACAAACACAGGCATGTCAAACTGAACAAGATGTATGATCCAAACCACATCTGAGTCCATACGATGGAACACTGGATGACCAACTGGCTAATGCGTTTCGAGGATACAACCTCTTCCTCAGAGGTCCTCCAGACACGGTGGAACACCAATCGTCGGATGGGACCTCTGCGAGGTCCCGATCATGTGATCACTGATTGGCCAATCAGTGATCACATGCAGAGTAGTAAGCAAGATTGGGACATCATTGCTTACTACGTGTGAAATCTGTGAATGATCACAGAGGTCACATGGTACAAGGCTATTCACAACAGCCTTGTACCATGTGACAAGCTGTGACCAATCACAGCTCACTCAGTAGTTCTCAATGGCTGCAAGAATGCAGCCAGAGAGAAGAAGAAATTATTGCTTTTACAGCCTTTATGGGTGTAAAAGCAATCAGTGTAAAAAAAAAAAAAAAATCTTCATCACCCCCCACAAGTAGTACAGTGTCACCATGGTGACAATGTACTGCTAGGGTGACAGTATGTAAAAAAAAAACCATAAATAATATAAAAAGAAATGTAAAAAAAAGTTTAAAAATTATAATTTTTGGTTATAAACTAATTTGGGTTATTTTTTTTTTACTAAAAAGATAACGGAATACATTGTGGCCAATATTTATGATGAAATACTATTTATTTGCAAAATTTTATAAGAAAAACACTTTTTTTTGAAAATTTTTGTACATTTCATTTACATAGCAAAACAAATAAAAAAAAACAGTGGTGAATAAATACCACCAAAATAAAGCTTTATCTGTCTCAAAAAAATGCTAAAAAATTCATATAGGTACAGTGTTGCATGACCGTGCAATTGTCATTCAAAGTGTGATAGCACTGAAAGCTGAAAATTGGCCTGGACAGGAAGGGGTTAAAAGTGTCCGGACTGGAAGTGGTTAATGAACTTTTTATCTTGGCATTGAGGGGCTATTGTTCTACTAAATGATAAGTGGTGTGAACAGGTGCACTTTGTGTTCAGTTCATGCTCCAGGAAATGGAATGGTGACAAAGGAGTGGGGGGAATACTGTTTCATTAATTAGTGAAGCCTGATGTTAGCTCTTCTATTTCTAGCAGAAAAGGAACATGTGGTAAAGTGTTTCTG
Source organism: Staurois parvus (assembly GCF_062004578.1). Taxonomy (NCBI): domain Eukaryota; kingdom Metazoa; phylum Chordata; class Amphibia; order Anura; family Ranidae; genus Staurois; species Staurois parvus. Next base: position 4,374,096 of record NW_028318958.1, read on the forward strand.
TTAGATACACTGTCCTTTTTCTTCATGTGGAAAAAGAGCTCCTGTTTTATGGTGGCCTGGAGGCCCAGGAGAAGCTTGTTGCCAGGGTTGCTGTATTAATAGTTTCAGCAATCAGGGCCCTCTCCACCTAAGATGAAAAAGCAGTGAAGCCTTCTTCTCGCATTTGCCTGCTTCATAAACTGGACAAAATCTATTTTTCAATGTCCCTTTCTTTCTTGTCTTCTCATAACTTATTTAAAGGAAACTAAAGTTCAGGATCAGCATAAACGACCAGAATAAGACCCTGTCTTTCTTCATCTCCATCGCACTGCTCTCTCTGCCATTTCTAAGTATTTTTACAGCTAGTTCGTGTAGCATTGGACTGCTTGTAAATGATCCGCCGGCCAAAACAAACAGGCCGAGTTCAGCACACCACAGAATTCCATTTGGCATGTTATTCTAACACAATTAGACCAGATACGGTGACTTTGGGGATTGTTGTTCTAGCTTATTACTGTATAAGATATCACAAGTGTTTTATTAAATTGAAATGTTTGGACTTTGGACAAAAAAAAATGTATGTATAACAAATGAGCAGTGCGAATGTTAAACGTGTATAATTTGTCATTTTTTTTTTTCAGTTGAATTCCCTGATCTCTTTCAATGAATGAGTAAATATGCAAATACTTTCAGAAGTTATCAGAAATTAAGATATTTAACCACTTCAATAGACGACAGTTTTACCCCCTTCCTACCCAGGCCAATTTGCAGCTTTCAGCACTCTCAGTTTGAATGACAATTGCACGGTCATGCAATACTGAACCCAAACTAATTTTTTATAATGTTTTTCACAACTAGAACTTTCTTTTTGGTGATATTTAATCACCACTGGGTTTTTTATTTTTTGTTAAATGAAAAAAGACCAAAAGTTTTTCTTTGTTTCTGTTAAAGATGTTTACACATAAATAATTGTTCTTCATAAATTTAAGTCAAAATGTATACTGCGACATTTCTTTGGTGAAAATAACCCAGATTAGTGTATATTATTTAGTCTGTAAGAAAGTTATAGAGTCCACAAACTATGGTATGTAGTACTACTCCCTTAGGGATTGCTGATGAATTTGGGTCCTCCTATAGTCCTGTATAGCCAGTTATTTAGCATTTTTCATCTGTAGACAGAAATCAGGCCTTGAGCATTGGTTTTGTAATTTTATTGAGGAGATTAGAACTTGGTAGGGGTATGGGGTGTATAGGATGCCCAAGGGAACTAAAATCTGAGGACAAACTTCCTAGAAATATCGACATCTTCTTTTCTCTGACACAGTCTCTGTTGGAGTGCTAGCCAGCAGCTCCTAGTTGTATTACCCCAGACCCTAGATAAACCCCTCTTCACCCAGCAATCTGGAGACATTCTTCCTGAGCAGGAAATCTGGCTCCTGTTCCTTTAAATGGGTAACAGTCACTAGTAGAGGGCTAAGTAGGGGTGCTCCTTCCCCTTCCTGCCCAGGGGGTGCACTGCTTTTACTGCTTGCAGAATGGCTGCTGCTATCAGCTGAGCTGCTCCTTTCCTGCCATACAGGTGGTCCTCTCTCAGGGGGCTAGTGAGTCCTGAGTTTTCCTCCTTTCCAGCTCCAGGCTCGCAGGCAGGCTCTATCCCACTAGGCAGCATTCTTCCTCCAGCCTCACATCTTCCTCCTCCACACTCTTCCACCACCACACTCTTCTACTACTGACCATGCTCTTCCACTTTTTAAGGGAGTCCCAGCCCCTTACCAAACCTCCTCTTGGGGATTTGCTGAGGTCCCTCAAGATTGTAACCAGCCACTCTTTATATCCACCCACTGCCTCTAAGGCCCTCCCCCGAAAGCCTCAGAGCAGGGGGACATTCCAGAGGGGCTGGCCTGCAGAGTATCTCAGAATCTGACCCCTGTGGCTATCTCACCTGAGCTGCTAATCAGCTCTTGACTAACCATTAGGGTCTAGCTCCCCCTAGCTAAACTAGCAGGGTGCTACAGGTATATATCTGAAAATCTATCGATCCAGCTATACTAATGGCCTACCTCCATTTGTTGAGGCCCAAAAATTGCAGGACGGTACAGATAGCCCCCAAATTACCCTTTTATGGAAAGTAGACAGTCTGCAGTATTTAGTAAGAGGCATGGCGAGTTTTTTGACGTTGTAATTTTTTTGTCACAATTTTTGGGAAAATGTAGAAATTAATGAATACAAGAACAATTTCCAAAGTTTTGACAAAACTGGATTTTATAGAACATTTGTTTAGCTCATTACATGAAAGTAAGGTTAATAAAATAACTTACATTACAAAATCTTTAGTTTTACTCAAATTAGTTGATAGAAAAATGAATACACCCCACAACAAAAACTACTCCATCTAGCATTTTGTATGACCTCCATGATTTGTAAGGACAGCAACAAATCTTCTAGGCATGGAATGAACAATTTTGCGATATGTTGCAACATTTATCTTTTTCCATTCTTCAAGAACGAGCTCTTTTAGAGTCTGGATGGGAGGGATGCTCAACTTGTCTCCTCAGAATGCTCCATATGTGTTCGATTGGGTTCAGAGTGGCCACTGAATTACTTTCACCCTGTTCTTCTTCAGAAATGCAACAGTGGCCTTAAATGTGTGTTTGGGATTTTATTTTATTTATTTATTTATTTCAGGTACTTATATAGCGCTGTCAATTTACGCAGCGCTTTACATATATATTGTACATTCACATCAGTCCCTAACCCTCAGGGAGTGTACAATCTAAGGTCCCTAACTCACATTCATACATTCACATACTAGGATCAATTTAGACAGGAGCCAATTAACTTACCAGCATGTCTTTGGAGTGTGGGAGGAAACCGGAGTACCCGGAGGAAACCCACGCAGGCACAGGGAGAAAATGCAAACTCCAGGCAGGTGGTGCCATGGTTGGGATTCGAACCAGCGACCCTAGTACTGCCAGGCAGAAGTGCTAACCATTTAGCCACTGTGCTGCTCATAGTCATTGTCATTTTGGAAAAGTGCACAACGACCAAGGGCACGGAGTGATGGTAGCATCTTCTCTTTCAATATAGAGCAGTACATCTGTGAATTCATGATACTATCAATGAAATTCAGCTCCCCGACACCAGCAGCACTTATTCAGCCCCACAGAAGGACACTGCCACCACCATATATCACAGTAGGCACCATGCATTTTGCTATGTACTCCTCACCTTTGATTATAAAAGAGGTTACCTAAGTACACAAAGCCAGGTCAGGATTTGAGTGATTCAAGAAATTGTGGGGCCTGATCCAATCATATGGGATTCAGCACTCTCAGCAGGTAAAACTTGCCAATAATCCCCTAGAGAAGCAAGAGGAATAATCCTTCACTTCCCAGCAAAAGACCAGGACTACTCGACAAGATAGCTAACTGCATGGAAGGGGTGTACAACCTAGTAGTATTAGAAGATCTTAAGGTCCACTTTTTCACTAAAAATCAGACAGCAGGAAAATGTATTCCACAACGTGCACATAAACTGCAAGACATAGCAGCAGAGGTATGTCGTAGAGAAAGGAGACTAGGATGGCCTGGCTGGGGTGAAGTGAATGGATGGTCGAAGGAACAAACTGTAGACAGGCTGCTGTCCAACAAGGCCAGAGAAACCTTGCAGAAGAAAGATAGAAGCAAGCCTAATTTAAAATTCCACAAACTGTTAGAATCCACCATAACATTTTAGGAGCAGAGGTGCAAGCTAAAATGCACCTGTGACCTTCATAGGTAGGAAATCAATAGACCCTACTGCAACACCAACAGACAGCTCTGTGGTAGGTAGCCATCTGAAAACTGACAGACTATATAGCTCAGCCCGAGGTGTCGAGAGGAATACTCCTCCAAGGAGCATGGAAGGGATACCCCATCATGAAAAAGGCGAACACTGCCTCAGAGATGGCAAAAGCAGGTAAAGTCACCATTCACATGCTGGTGCTGTCAAGTTGGGCCATCTCCAGTGATCCTGCCCTAAACATACACAGTTAATTTTTTTTAAACTAATATGCACTAACTGTCAAAAGTCAAGCAGTGGGGTGGAATTGTGGAATGCCTCCCCATCTCAGAACCAAAGATGCAAATGCATAAGCTGAAAAGATAGAAGGCACTGAAGAAATTGGAAGAAAGAAGAAATTAGATTAACTTCAGCCATGTAATGAAAGAGTATAACTGGGAAGAGATGGCCCAATCCAAGAAAAAAATCAAAGCTATTCCCAGAAACCAAGAAACTGCTGAATGAATGATCCTCTCTTTTCCTGTATTGTAAACAGTACTGCACAGAAGAATAATGTTCCACTATGACTTATCAGTAACCTGGAAGGTCATACTGTCAAGGGCCTGGGCCCTTTCTGTGTCAGAGAGAATCTACATGAATACAGGATGATGTGATTTCCACTAAAGCCACTAAGAGACAGGCTGTATCTGTGGGTCTTTTCCAGTAGACAATAAAGTTTGTTAGCGCGGTGTGGTCTGTTCGATGTTGAAGTCAGCTGAAGCCTAGATTACACCTTTAATTTGGCATATGTCTGTCCCAATGGAAATAATGGCCATTGATGTTTTTACAATCCACATGATATGGACGGATACCATTCTATGGTGGACCACTTTATCAAGATTGTGGTGGCAGTACCGACCCATGACCAGACCACCAAGGCCTTTTCCCAGATGGTGTGGAAGCACTTTTGCCTTCCCTATGCCTATCTGCAGAAGATATATTCAGACCAGGGACCCTGTTTCAAGCATGAGTTCTTCAAAGAATGATGCCACTTGCAAGAAAATGGGAAGTCATACAGTACCATATACCACCCACAAGGCAACTACACTCATAATGCACAGCAAGTTCTAGTGGGGAGGGATGCAGTGGTTTGCCCATTTATTTACTCATTATGTTCAGATAAAATCGCAGGTGCTTTTAACACTGTCTACCACCACTACCTGTGTTTCTGGACAGGGAAGAAAAGTTTCTCTACTTTCCTCCCTCAGCAGCTCAGAGAGGCCAAGTCTTATGATGCAAAAGTAGTTGGGCACATGATCTGCAGCCAGGTGTGAGGCCCTCCATTGTTTGAACTGACATGCAGGCAGCCAGGCCACAGCCTAATGGCATGTAGCTTCCCTGTAAGACCCAACTACTGTGGCAAGCCCTTCTCCAAATGCTACTAGAGTACTGCAGTTCCAGTAGGGTGGGCATATGACCTTGCAGGTCCTTGAATTTCTCTAGCTTTTCACTTGTGTTACCAGAGCTACCCTAGATTTCACTGAGAGGGACACTGGAAAAGCTGAAGTTTATCTAAAAAAAAAAAAAAAAAAAAAAAAAATCTACAGCTTTAGTAACCTAACTTACCTGTAAAGTTGGTGTCATGTTGTGCAGGTAGAGGCTGAGGGATTCCATTGAGCTCTCTCAAGTGGCTAATATACAGACTTGCATATTTAATACAATGGAAACATTTTATAATCAAAGGTGAGGAGTACACAGCAAAATTTTTTTTAATTGAAGCTAAACTAAAACCTCCACCCCATACCTGAAACTCAAGCCATATCAAAGGCCTGGTCCCAGTTCTTCAAATTCTCCTTTCTTCTGGGAGATGAGAGGGCCCTTTCTTGTAGTACCCACATCAGTTCCTGGATTTTGTGGAAGTTTCCTATTGCTGATGAAGGTGTCCATCACAGGGGTTCTTATTGATCCTTTATTTCAAAAGAGGCAGCATTGTGATGTCATGACACAAGGGAAAGCAACAAGGCTGATTGGTTGGGCCTGGACTGCAGTGATGGATCCCTGGTTTCTATTACAGGCAACAGGAGGCAACATGAAGGGTCTTGTGACAGTGGACTCTGGTAAGCTATAAAACTGATTTCTTGACGTTTTGGGAAAGGGTAGAAATGAGTGGAAGTCATCTGGAAAATAATTTCCTAGGGATGGGCTTTAAGACCAAATGAGTCTTTAAGCTGGGTAACAACTTTTGGACACCTATATCTATATATAAAGAGAAATTCTTCAGCGGAAAGACATTATTTTTTTATTTATCTTATCTTACTTGAAAGACTATTGTGTAGAAAGAAAGGCGCACACGCTCGTTATGCGAAAATGCTACCCAAGAAAAGTGAGAGGACCCATCCTGGAGAGGTAAAGAGTACCATAAATGGGGAACACAGTAGACAAAATCTGCGGCTTTTCTTGTGACCTGGTCACACGACATGTCAAGGAATCTATTTGCCAAGATCTCTATAATTAGCTCTGCTAGGAAAAGTACAAAATATTTTCTCTGCAACTATATACAATAGTTTTGTCATCCCTCTCTAACACTAACATTCATCATATGGTCCCTACAAACTGAAGATATTGAGCTCCTACTCAGATTTCCTTGTGGGTAATCAGGCCCTATGGACTTGCATACTTTCTACATGGCATATGTATGTTCTCTCTGTGGAGGTTTGTTCTAGGCACTACAGTTTGCAGGTCAGCTGGCTACTGGCCCGTATGATTGTGGCGGACTATTTAGACTATAAGCTCATTGGAGCAGAAACTAAAACGAATTGACTTATATGGATCATAAATAATTACCTTTTTTGTGAATACTATTTTACCTTTTTTTAAACCCTTTTCTGTATCTCAGAACTGTTGATCTCTTCCAGACTTGTTTAGGAGTTATTGAGCTGCTTTGAAAGAGAAGTATTTTAATATAAAAAAAGTAAATCGATCCCAGCTGCATCTGTCCCCCGCTGGCTCTACCCCAAGACCTGAGCAGTCGAAACACGGCTGATCACTCAGTTCTCCCCTCCACTTTGAGCGGAGAGGGGCTGGCTCAGGCTCTCAGCAGATTGCTGAAAGGCAGAGCCAGCTGCCGGTCCAGGCATCTGGGTGGATCCAGACTGTGAAATTGGGACCTTTCCCAAACCTGGACTGGCTGAGTAACGTCAGCTGACAGCAGACTTTAGCCAGCTGTTGGCTGAAAATGGGTCATAGGAGTGCATAATGAGCTGCACTTCCGTGATCCATTGGAGAAGTAAAGCCAAACTAGCTTTGGCTATACTTCTCCTTTGAGTAACACAGGTTCAATGCAATGTATCCTGTTAACACATACATATGCATTGGTGTGCGTTGTGCAATGCACATAAAATGTGTAGCAACACACCATATCACTGTTGGGTATATAGTTGCATGACGTGTCAGTTTGTGTCACTTCAAGATAGTTAAAAAGGGAAAGAAGTAAACACCAGCATGCACACATTATGGACCATAATGAGCACCTGCTAGTGTGAATTGGCCCTAAAGCCGGCCATACATGGGTCAAATTCCAAAAGAATTTTCTTGCAAAAATTTTGCACCATTAGTGGGTCACAGCAATGGCCGATTCTCAGGCGACCATGGAATTTGAGTGATCGAGCATGTTGGAAATTTTTTGTAAAACGAACAGATTTCCAATCAGTGATGAGAGAATCATGTAAGAAATGTAATTGAAAAAGAAATGAGCATGAGTTGTGACCTGGAAAGAAAAAGAAATTCTTGGCCACAACATTTTTTTTGTGTTACATGAGATGAAATTAAAGGCTTGGATGGTCGGATTACAAAATGCACAAAATTTCAGATTTTTCAAAGAAAATGTGTTCAGAAGTCAACAGGAGGTGGCTTATGCAGGCCATACATAGGTTGAAATGTACTCGGTCCAGCATTAGCTGCATATGATTGGTCTAGACCATTTTCCTAATTGCGTTCACTGTTTATCAGAACAGCTGCTTGTAACCTCCATCAATGCAGTGCAGGTGGTAGGATGACAGCATAGGAGCACATATGGGAATGAGTTGTCCTTTCATAACAGGAAATGCTTGGATAAGAACCACCGTGGAAGGATTACCAGACATACTTTTAATCCTTTCCCTGCCAGGTCCATATGGCATATAGACCTACAGCACTGCTGCAAAGCAATAGCTCTGATCAGCGGATGACAATCCGCTGATCAGTGCTATTCACCTACAGTGCAGCTCAGACTGTCTTCAGTGTCTGCCTCAAAAAAGAGACATTAGGGGTCTGTTTAGACCCCTGATGTCTCTACAACGTCCCCCCCCCCAAAAAAAAAAAAAAATTAAAAATATAAAAAAAATTAAAAAATTTTACCTATTAAAAAAAAAGATAAATAATAATTTAAAAAACCCTATAGTAACACCTCTTTCACATGGGCGGACCAATTTAGTTCACCTGTCAATTTTTTAGGTGGACCCAAATGGACCCTCCACTACTCTCTATAGAGCGGCGGATGTAAACGAAGGTATGCCTGTTTACACAGCCTACATCCAATCTGATCCAGTAAAAACAGGCAAATAGGGATCCGTTCACCATCCATAGAGCTTTCTTTTGGTGGTATTTAATCACCACTGGAGTTTTTTATTTTTTTGCTAAACAAACTAAAAAAGACTGAAAATTTTGAAAAAAAAAAGTTTTTTCTTAGTTTCTGTTATAAAATTTTGTAAATAAGTAATTTTTCTCCTTCACTGATTTGCGCTAATGAGGCTGTACTGTTGGGCACTGATAGGCGGCACTGATGAGGAGGCACTGAGAGGTGGCACTGATGGGTATTGACAGGCATCACTTGTGGGCATTTACAGGCAGCACTCATATATGGCACTGATTGGCGGCACTGACTGGCACTGATAGGTGACACTGATTGGAACTGTTAGGCAGCACTGACTGGCACTTATAGGTGGCACTGATTGGCACTGATTGGCAGCACTGATAGGCAACACTGACTGGCATTTATAGGCAGCACTGACTGGCACTGATAGTTGGCACGGAAAAGTAGCTCTGATGGGCACTGATATGTGGCATTGATGTGCACTGGTAGGCACTGATATGTGGCATTGATGTGCACTGATGGGCACTGACTTGTGGCATTGATGGGCATTGACAGGTGGCATTGATGTGCACTGACAGGTGGCACTTTTGACACTACAATGATCATCAGGGCACTTATCATCAGTGCCCTGATGATCAGTGTAGATGTCCCCTCTGAGGAATGCCGATTACTGGCTCTCCTCCCCTCACACGCTGTCAGCATGAGGAGAGGACTGCGGATAACTGTCAGTTCCTTGTTTACATGTGATCAGCTGTGTTTGGACACAGCTGATCACATGACAGAGCCAATGTCATCGGCTCTTTACTCTAATCTGTGATTCGCTGTGCACAGTGCACCACCACGACTGCCATGCCGCACACCCCTGGGGGCACGCATCCACAGTTAGAGTGGGAAGAAGTCAAATGACGTCCTTCCTTATATGGCGGGCGGGAGGCGGTTAAGGGGGGGGCGGTTGACGGGTGGCAGAAACGTAGTCGCCTCCCCAACCATAAGTCTAAACAAGGCCTTGGGCCTCATTCATGTGGAGCATGCTACAACTAGTCTGTGTTTAGCTGCACAGCGATGCACAAGTGTTCTGTGCATCCCCATGCAGCTGGTCCTATCGATGTCAATTAGGACACAGTGCCTGCAGGGGAATACACAATACGAATTACTTTTTTATATTTTATTGGAATCTAGCAGGAATTTTGTAAAATTTGCTGTGTTTGTTGTAGCAATTGTGCACACAGATATGGACGCGGTCATCCATCTTGCTCAAGATTCCCCATCTTGTATCATTCTCTCTCCCTCCAATCCCCCTCCCTCAGGAATGTGGTGTGTGTGTGTGTGGTGGGTTCACAAGGGCATCAGGCACAGCTGGATACACTTCATGGTTGTAATCCCAATTAGCTGGTGCCCGGGTGTCTGTTAGCTTCTCGATCTGAGATGATTGTAAAGCTATAAACCAGTCCTTCACTGGACATGAAACACATTCCAGAATAGCCATAAAACATACATCACATTTAAAAACCACTTTAAATAACTTAAAATAGGGAATACATACAATCGAACAAAGTATATATTCGGATAGGTCAGTTTAATGTGAGTCGCCTGATATCTTACACCCCTAGATTACGTCTACCCGAGAACAGAAAGCGATATCTTTTTAACCGTCACAGGTAGATATGTCATATCTGATATCTAGACATTCAGCAGATGATTCTGCATATTATCCTACCAGTGGATAGGATGCTCCATGTACCTATGGAAGATTATTGACCATGGTATAAATGTGCGAGGGATTTGGTCATAGCAGAGTTCCCCGCCTAAACACCCTCCCCAAATGAGGCGATTGGTTCTCTGCTTTAAGGAGACACCCTGCTGGTCGACTAGAAAATAGGCTGTCAGGCCTGAGAGAGATAGGTTGAAGAATTCTCCCTTTTTAACATCAGGAATCAACTTGGGAGAACGGGACCTTTTTGTTCAGGACCTTGATCTGCGTAAACCAAGGCTGACGGCAAGTATTCTACCTCTCTAAACTTCTTTCTGTTATCTCTCTGTTGTGGTATTGCTCTCTGTATTTATATATATATTGGCTACATCTTTTTCTGTAAATATTTTTATTGCACCATTTTGACCCTTTTTAGTAATAAATCCTATTTTCTGAAAAGTGTTGAACTGTTTCTAAAGCTCATTAATGCAAACTAAGAATCCCTGTCTCTGAAGAGCGCTATTGTGTGTTTTAAACTTCTGCATACATCTGCCTGCGGTGACAGTGTGTATACAGATGCTTATTCAAACATCAAAGTGTTACTGCTAAGATTGGTGAGTTTCCTCCTTCTCTGTACAAAAAGGTGGTAGTGGCAGTGTGAAGGGTTAATTGCGTAATTAACCTGACCCAGTAACAATCGCTTTCAGGCTGTGGCACATAGATTGTGGTCCAGTGAGCTGGAAAATCTTTGTGCAGGTTGCAGCTGAGCATGGCATTGTTACGCACGTGGCAGCGCGGTTTTAGATTGGCTAGTCCTTCGGTCACGAGTTGGTGAGAAGGGCTGGGGGTCTGACGCCGAGACCATCACATTTGTATCTGCTAGTAATGATCTTAGTGAAAATATTGTTATGATAAACATTTGTGCAAATATCATGGGGCCAGTAGCGCCGGGGGCGCATGCGTGGCCGACTTGGAGATGGATGCTCAATGAGAAGAGCTCCGTCCACCCGCCAGCACCGCCACGGCTCACTCTGACCCCAGGTGAAAAAACGACTCTGCATAATAGATAAAGGTCACAGATATAGTTCCCTATATCCAACAATACATGAAGCACCTCATTCCTTCACTCACAGATGTGGAGCTTGCCATAGACTGAGCACACAGAATACCCAAACCATCATTCCTACCGGCCGCAATACCCAGGGATACACTGGCGCGCATACCAAATTATTTGCTGATCTATCCAAAGCCACACTCCTCAACCGCAAAAAGCTTGTCACTATAACAAAGGTACTGAGGAATCATGGAATCGGCTACCAATGGGGCTTCCCCACAAAGCTTACTGTCAAACATCACGGAAAGATCCACACCATCAAAACTCTAGAAGCAGGCATCGATCTCTTGAAGACTTGAAACATCATACCAGCGGACTTCCACCAATCCATCCCCAATCGTACCCAGCAAATGGATGCAGAGTGGTCTTGACCCACCATCTGCTCACACCACCAAATACCCATTATCCTGGGCACTGCCCCACAAACCACCAACTGCTGGCACACGGCCCTTATTTGAACATTTCTAGGCCTCAAGTTTTCTTCCAGCATGACATCTTCTACGAGTCATGCTTGTTCACACCCCCCTGTTACGAAGTAGCAAGACATGCTACCCATGTTACTTGCGTTTTTCACAAGTTTTTTTTACCCTTCTTCCCCCCTTGCATCACCAGTCAACCAAGTCAACCTCTCTCTCTACTAAGATATCCACCACACATAGGAAAACACCCACGAATCCAGTGACCAAACCAAACCCGCATCATCACAGCTTTGGAAGACCACGACCTACGACCAAAGAAAATCCGCCTTACCCAACAACCTAAGAAACAACTCCTCTACTTCTCAGAACCAGCCAACACTCAACAAAATGATTAATCTATCATCGCTAAACATCCGTGGCCTAAACTCCCCTTATAAGAGATCCCTACTTATGAAAGAAGTTTGCTCACTACAAGCCAACGTATTATTCCTGCAGGAAATACACTTCGCCTCCACCAAAATCCCTAAATTCCATATGCAGCATTTCTCTTCCATATACATGGCAACAAATCCCAAGAAAAAGAATGGTGTCATTACAGCCATAAAAGACTCCCTTCAATTCCACCACATCTCAGAAATAGCAAACCCCCAAGGCCGCTACCATATCCCGATCTGCAAAGTTACCGAAATGATATATACCCTGATCAATGTCTACGGCCCTAATACCAACCAACTCCAATTCTACAACAAACTTCAATCAACCATCTCATCTCAAAAACAAGGTAGACTTCTCATCGGCGGAGACTTCAACATCTTAGGCAACCCACTTCTGGACCCTTCCTCCAACAAACGCTCCTCCAAACACAACTTTAACCAATTTTTGCATAACAACGATCTCTATGATATCTGGCGATGCCAACACAGCACAGAAAAAGATTACACCTATTACTCCCCATCCCATATATCCTACTTCAGAATTGACTTTTTCGTTACAGACAAATGGACTCTACAGCATGTAACTTCCTCAAAGATTGGCACCATAACATGGTCAGACCACGCTCCAATCAACATTACCCTCTACCACAACCAACACTCTATGATCCCTCGAATGTGGAGATTAACTTCGGCACTACTGAAGAATCCAGACCACAAAAAATGCATATTGGACGCACACAACATGTTTTTCGAACTCAATCATACACCTGATATTTCTATACCCGCATTATGGTCCACTTACAAAGCATACATGAGAGGTATTCTTATACACCTAACTTCCCACATCACCAAACAAAGAAACCAACAAATTGATGAACTCATCACATCAATTAAATTAAAAGAAGAAATAAATAAAAAAATTCCCAAGCCCTTCAACATCTTCTTCCCTCGCCTCAGACAGAAATAAACTTAGATCTCTTCTACTTTACCAATACGACCTTAATCTACAAAAAATGAAGGTAATTCTACTCCTTAGGCAACAAAGCAAATTCCCTACTAACTAAAATGATCAAACAAAGACGCCTAAAATCTAACATCCCCTCAATCCAACACCCAACCACTCACACCTCTCTCACAAACCCACAAGAAATAGCTAACGATTTTACGGAATACTACCAAAACCTATATAATCTCAAAAATGACCCAGATACTATTCAACCAACACTTACATCCATACAACAATTTCTACACACAACTAAACTTCCCCAACTTTCCCTATCTCAACTTGCTAATATCTCCACTCCGATCTTTCCCACAGAAATAGAAACAGCCATTAAAACACTCCCACTTAATAAATCCCCAGGAAAAGATGGATACACTAACAAATTTTATAAACAATTCGCCCCTGACCTTTCACCCTATCTGACCAAACTCTTTAATCATGCTGCCACCACAGTTACATTTCCTAAAGATCTGTTACAGTCTATAATAACGACTATAACAAAACCTGGCAAGGACCCACAACTTGTCCAGAACTATAGACCAATCTCATTACTTTCCAGACCAAGTTGGATTCCTCCCAGGCTGCCAAGCACCCGACGCAACCAGAAGACTTATATTCCTTCTCTACAATCTAGAACTCACCAAACAACCCTCCCTACATTATCCCTAGACGCAGAAAAAGCATTCAACCGAATACATTGGCAATTTATGCAATCGACCCTACAAAAAATGCGTCATAACAGGTTGGATGCTGACAGCCATCCTATCATTATACACCCACCCATCAGCCAGAGTACTAACAGATGGAACATTATCAGACCCATTCAACATCACAAACAGCACTAGACAGGGCTGCCCATTATTCCCCATAATATTTACATTGCTCATTGAACCCTTAGCTTCTAAACTCAGAGACGACCCAGCATTTACTGCAATCAAACATCACAACACAGAGCATAAAATAAGCCTATTCCCAGACGACATCATACTAATGGTAACCAACCCAAACAAATCCCTCCAAACGATTCGCACTCACCTCCGAAACTACTCGAAAGTTTCTTACTACAAACTTAACAAGCCCAAATCCTCAATTTTAAATCTCCATACACCACCTCAAACCCAAACACTATTAGCCAAACAATTTCCTTTCTCTTGGGAGAAAAATAATATTCCCTACTTAGGAATCAAACTCACTGCAACAACAGACCAATTATATTCCTCAAACCACAAGATGCTACTCGAAACTATCCCAGAAGAAATTGCCACACTCCGTACCTCAGAACTTTCCAAATTGGGTCGAATAGCGACTTTGAAAATGTACATCCTGCCCAAAATTCTATACATATTCCACACACTTCCCATACCAATCCCCAACACCTTTTTCTCCAAACTACAAGTGACTTTTTCCAATTTCCTCTGGAACTCTAAAAAACCCAGATGCACCACAAATCTCCTAATACGCCTGACATCCAGAGGAGGAGCAGGCCTCCCACACCTAAAATCCTACTATAATGCTATTCTCCTCGACCAAATATATTTTTGGTGGAACCCAACAAAGGAGAAAATTTGGTCCACAGTGGAAACCCTCCCATTTCTCCCGCTCAAACCCCAAAACCTACTCTTAATACCGCCGACATCCCAAACCAATTATCAACTAATACACCCATGAATCCAAGCCTCTCTACAAGCCTGGAACGATCTCCTAACTACTAAATTCCCAGACACCAAATACATCCCCACCCCAATTAACATACTACATCTCATTACCCCCTCCCTAAAGTTATAGCAATGGGAAAATCAAGGCCTAAATAATATAAAAGACTTTTACACAGGCCACAACATACACCCTTTTCAAAATCTCCAAAACAAATTTAATCTCCCTACCACTGAATACTTCACCTACCTAAGGATCACTCAATGCATACAAACAAAAAATATACCCCATTTCACAAAAATCCCTATCACCGCATACCACTTCTTCACTAAACCGCAAGGGTAAGGGTATTTCCACTTTCTACACATACATAATAAACTCACAATTTACCCTACAAACTACATCCCTAACTAATTGGGGAAAAATCCTCTCACAACTAATAACAACACAATCATAGGAAAAAGCTTTTAAAATCCAGATGTAGTTCACACTGGGAATCGTACCTAAAAATCCTTCACAAATGGTACCTAAACCCATTAGACTATCCCTGTACTACCCAAAAAACTCCTCTTCTTGCTGGAGACAATGCGGTGAAATAGGCTCAACACTACATATACTATGGTCCTGCAAATCACTTAGATCCTTTTGGAACAGTGTCTTCCAATTAATCTCTGAGCTATCCAAAACTTCAATAACCCCAAGTTCTTCACTTGCGCTCCTGCACATTGGAATTGATACATTTCCCCACAACTCTCGCACTGTTATCATTCATACACTATCTGCGGCCAAAATCAATATCTGCAGGTTATGGAACACTACCAATGTTCCTTCCCTCATATCACTGATAAACGGATCTTAATTTCCAATGTGAAATGGAAAAAAGATCCGCCCTTAACAACTCCAGCCAACATAAATTCAAACCCCAATGGTCTCGATGGCTACAAAATCCAAATTGCTTTGTAAAATGCTGATAATCCAATTACAAAGTAAATAGTCCACTAAATCTAGACTGGATGCATCTACCCTTCCCCTACCTACCCTGCTTACCTTTTCTCCCTGTTTTACACCCCTCCCTGATAACCCACACACTTCACCATGGTTCAAATCATAACCAAGAATACCTCTAACAGCAATGTTTTTTACATACCACTATCTGCCCCAGCCAACTGGTGGGGTACATACTCAATACTATACTGTATTACTATGTATACTGATGAACCGTATATCCATACCCTGTTATGTCACAAAAACCTTTAATAAAAATTATTGAAATTAAAATCAGTAGTATCAGTAGTAAAATGTACAAATATTTGTTATTTATTAACTCAATACAGGTTAAACGTTTATATTCAGTAGCAATATAGCAGGGATTTTGTAAAATTTGCTGTGTTTGTATTTGCTAGTAATGATTTTAGTATATTGTTAGTGAAAATTTTTTTTTGATAAACATTTGCGCAATTATCATGGAGCCCTAAAAATCAGTAGCATCTTCTTTTATGCTACTGGCCATGTGCTTTCGGAAAATATATGGTTTGGGGGGTCTTCTACAAACTCTGAACGCTGTAAGTGAAAAATGAAAACCTCCAGATGTTTAAAGAAATTTGGTTATTTACAGTTTTGTGTATGTTTCCTTATCACCATTTCGCAAAAAGGTGCAATGTAAAATTGCAAAATTTTTGTAATTTATTAACTCAATACAGGTTAAGCTTTTATATTCAGTAGGAATTTAGTCATATTTTCTGTGTTTGTATCTGCTAATAATAATTTTAGTATATTTTTAGCAAATATATTGTTTGATAAACATTTGCTCAAATTTGCACAATTTGCACAAATATTATGGAGCCCTCAAAATCAGTAGCACCTTTTTTTAATTAGGCTGGTCATGTACTTTCAGAAAATATATGGTTTAGGGGTCTTTTACAAACTCTGAAAGCTGTAAAAAATAAAAAAGCAATTAAAAAATTGCAAAAATGGTCCGGCCATCTGAGTTTAGGGCCTGGCGGCGAAAGGATTAATGAAAGATGCATATGCAAAAAGACTGAAAGCAACTTTGTAATTACATAATAAGATTATATGCAATATCAGTAATTGTGATTGAATATATTTTAAAGCAGATGTATATCATTGTTGGACAAAAGAGCTAAGGATCATCTGCACAAAAAAAATCAGGCTTTAGGTAGAAAGGTGAGACTGGATACTTGAAATCAGGTTTGTCTTTCTTAAATAGGGATTCTTTAAAAGGCAAAGTTCTTCTGGCATGTTTTCAAGGTTAGCTTTCAGCATCCTAGTAAAGCTGAGGCCACTTCTCAGCACTCATAACTGACCACATGCAGGTGTGATGCATACTGTACATTGAGGACTTGCTTCTGGTACTTGTTATTCCTAGAATCTGTCATCAATGTATAATGGGCTTTCATAAAATTTATTAAACTAGTAAGATGCGTCATTTTCTGAAAATGGTCTGGAAAGCGCTTTATATCTGGGCTTAAGGTCTATTTGAGAGTTGTTTCTACCCAATGACTATAGCAGATGGTATATACACAGAACACTTGTACAAAACAGCCACTGTGTTCAACATTTATCCTCAAGAAACGTTCTCATTAGTTGCTTCCATAGTTTATATGAATCTAAACTGAAAAGCATATTGCATTAAGATCATGCTGAAAAAAGGATACATTTAAATAAAATTTAATTTACAGTATAACTCTATGTAAAAACAAAATAAAATGTCCAACAAACTTATAAAAACAAAACAAAAAAATTCTGAAATACCTTCAGTTTAGACCATCTTCTCCAGTAATTCCTTTGTGCCTTGAGATGTCCTCAAACTTCAGGTTTGAATGACAACTAGCACTGTTTGACTCACCCAGATCACAGGCTATCATGCACCTGCTCCTTGTGGGACGTCATCAGTAGGTGGAAATAGGGTAGCTGTAACATGACGTAAACAGGTGCAAAGTAGGGTACAGATCTGAACCTGCAAACTCTGTTGTGTCTGGCAATGCTTCTGCTTGCTAAGCCACCTGGAATGCTGGATAGATACCTGGGCAATTCCTTGAATGATCTTGCCTTGAACCAGGTTTTTCTGGAACCTTGAATCTTTTGCTCCTCCCATGAACTTCCTATGAAAGCCATGCCTTTACTCTTCCTGTTTACCAAATTATTGTGCTCCCTCTAGCCAATATTTCGCTCTTGTCACTCCTGCTACTGTCCATATCTTCTCTACCACTAATTACCGACCTTTGGCTTGTTCCTTGACTACACTTTTGCTTGATCCCAACCAGAAACCGCTCATTACCAACCTTTGGCTTGTTTACTGACCACGCTTCAGCTTGATCCCTACCTGCTATATCTGCTACTGCACACCGGCTTTCTCACCTTCTGGTGGGGTGATCCTGAGGACCGTGACCTGGTACTAACATGCAACAAAACCATCAGAACCTCTGGTGAACACTGGTTAGTCCTTAGACTCTGCACCTAAGGTGAGACTGTGTCATCCATCAGCGTGACCTGCTTTTGTACTTACCCAGCTGGTTGGTGGGTGCCTTGCTACTGCTATAGCTACTGGCCTCCAAGCCTGATTTCAGATCGTGACAGTAGGATTTCCAATGCAAACAGGATCATAAATGGCAAATAGTGTGTCAGGGATCCCCTCGGTCCCCGCCGCGATGGTCCCGGCGCAGGCGCAGTGTGCCGCCCTGTGCTGGGACTCGAGCATTAGGTCCGGGCCGGCCGCGGCGTTCGAGTTCGCGCATGCGCAGTAGAAGCCGCGGCCGCCCGCTGGGCACCAATGGCAGCGCAGGGCGGGATATATAAATGGCCCTGAGCTGTCATTCAGTGCCTTCTGGTCTTACCTGTATCCTGTATCTGCGAACCTGTGAATAGTAAGTTGCTGACCCGGATTGTGCTTGACCTTGCTGTATTTCTCCTGCCCTGACCCTTGCTTTGCCTGACCTCTCTCTTGAATGCCCCCTATTGGATCTGACCTGCTGTTGCTGACCTGGCGTGTGACCCGACTATTCTCTGCCCGCTGCCTTGTACCATACCGTCCTCCCTGTTACCGACCCGGCTTGTCTGACCCCGCACCTGCTCAGCCATCCATCCATCCATCCGTCCATCCCTCCCAGTGGGGTCTCCTGACCTCCTCATATCAGGCTCTTCCCCGCAGGAGCCCTCGGCGAATACCACTACCACTAACGGGATTGCCCAGTAGCCACGACCTGGTCTCGGGGGGCTCCAAGTCCATCCCCACCATCAGGGGCCCTGGTGAACAAGCCCCCTGGGACTTAGACTCCGTGCTCTGGAAACACCTATTTAGTGGAGTGCTAGTGGTACCGCCGGGCGTTCCCTTACAGTACCAGAAGGCCATGACGGAGCCTCGAGGAGGACCCTCCCCGCTGGAGGAAGTTTGTAGGCACCTGGCCTCCTTGACGCAAGTGGTAAACGTATTACAGGACAGGTGTTTGCAGATTGAAAATCGGTTCCAGGCCTGCACGATATCTGCCCCTGCACCACAGGCCCCGACCCCTGCACCTCCGCCCGTAGCGGCCCCTGGGCCTGCTTCAGGGGTTCCCGCATCACTTCCTATGACCGAACCCCGGGTACCCCTACCGGAGCGTTTTCACGGGGACCGCACACGCTTCAGGTCGTTCCGTGAATCCTGCCTTCTCTATTTTGAGTTGCAACCTCGTACTTTTTTGACGGAATCGGTAAAGGTGGGGTTTGTCATCTCCCTCCTGCAGGGTGAACCCCAAGACTGGGCTCACCGACTGAGAGGGAACAATGACCCCCACCTAGGCTCAGTTAACATTTTTTTTGATGCAATGGCCATCTTATATGATGACCCACAGCAGGCAGCTTCGGCCGAAGCTACCATTTACACACTCCGGCAGGGCCGACGGGCGGCGGAGGAGTACGCCTCTGACTTTAGGCGTTGGATGGGGGACACACGCTGGAACGAGTTTGCCCTTGTGCACCAGTTCCGCATGGGCCTGTCAGAGGCCCTGAAAGACGAGCTCGCCCGGGTAGAAATGCCTGAGGCGCTTGAAGACTTAATTGCACTAACCATCAAGATTGACCGAAGACTGCGGGAACGCAGGTTGGAGAGGTCCGGTCAGGGTCGAGGAGGTTCCTGGGGGTCTTTCCAGGGTCACAGCCAATCCACTAGGCCACAGTTCCTGAACCCACCACCGGAGGATGCTCCTGAACCCATGCAGCTAGGCCTGGCGCGACCTAAGCTATCTCCAGAGGAACGCCAGCGCAGACGCTCCCAGAACCTATGCCTCTACTGTGGTGAAGCTGGTCACATGGTACGATCCTGCCCGCAGAAACTGAGTAAGTGCACCTCTTCTTCCTTATCTGTTGGTGATGTTCATTCTTCCCAATACTTAGTTGTACCCCTCTCCTTTCAGCTGCCAGAAAGGACCGTGGAAGTGACAGCCATTATTGACTCGGGGGCATGCAGCTGTTTTGTAGATATTAATTTTGCTCACCAGCAGGGTATTCCCCTCCAACCAAAAGAAAAGGGGTTCTACATATTTCTGGCCGATGGGTCCCGGATAAGATCAGGGGTGGTTAACCAGGAGACCCCTTCCATTTCTACCACCATTGCCAGCCAACACCAGGAACTCCTCCGCTTGGATGCCATTGCATCACCCCTTTTTCCAGTGATTCTGGGGCTTCCGTGGTTACGGGCTCATAACCCCCAGATTAACTGGGAAACCAGGGTAGTCTCGTTCCCTTCCTCATACTGTCGGGAACACTGCCGCACTTTGGGCCCGGGGGTTCCCCAGGTCCTTGTGTGCTCAGAGGGGGATGCCGACTTAAGGCAGGTCATTCCGGCAGCCTACCATGAATTCCTTGATGTATTCAGTAAACGGGGAGCAGATACTCTACCCCCCCACCGCCCGTATGACTGTCCCATCGACCTGTTACCTGGCTCAGAGATCCCTTTCGGGCGGATCTTCCCCCTTTCGGAGCTCGAATTGGGGGCCCTTAGGGAATACATTGAGGACAGCCTGCAGAAGGGATTCATCCGCCCCTCTACCTCTCCAGCAGGGGCAGGGATTTTCTTTGTAGAAAAAAAAGACAAGACCTTGAGACCGTGTATTGATTACCGGGAATTGAATAGAGTTACAATCAAAAACCGTTACCCCCTGCCGTTGGTACCAGAATTATTCCAGAGTTTAAAGGCGGCAGTGGTGTTCACAAAACTGGACTTAAGGGGAGCGTACAACCTGGTTCGCATAAGGAAGGGGGACGAGTGGAAAACGGCATTCCGCACCCGCTTCGGCCACTTCGAGTATCTGGTCATGCCGTTCGGTCTGTGCAATGCACCCGCCACCTTCCAACACTTTGTGAATGACATTTTTAGGGATTTCCTGGATGTCTTTGTTATAGTCTACTTAGACGATATTTTGATTTTTTCACCTTCTCTGGGGGAGCACAGGGTTCACGTAGCAAAGGTATTAGGGCGGTTGCGGCAGCATGGCTTATACGCCAAAGCTGACAAATGTTGCTTTGAACAGTCTAGTATTACTTTTCTGGGTCTGATTATCTCCACCACGGGGGTCGCGATGGACCCTCAGAAAGTCTCTGCAATACTGGATTGGCCTGAACCCACAGACAGGAAGGGCGTCCAACGGTTTGTCGGGTTCGCAAACTTTTACCGCAAGTTCATCAAGAACTTCTCGGGTCTGGTCTCCCCCATTACTCAGCTAACCAAGCTTGGAACTCGATTCAGGTGGACGCCAGAGGCGCAGGAAGCTTTTGAAGCTTTGAAGAAACTATTCACTTCGGCACCCATCCTGGGTCACCCCGATGCCGCCTTACCCTACATCTTGGAGGTAGATGCGTCAGAGAATGCGGTAGGTTCCATCCTGTCCCAGCGAAAGGGCACCAGGGAATTGCTCCACCCTGTGGCATTCTTCTCACGGAAACTCACCCCGGCGGAAAGGAACTACGATATCGGCGATCGTGAACTTCTGGCGATTAAGATAGCGTTAGAGGAATGGAGGTACCTGCTGGAAGGTGCCTCACACCCCATCTTAATATTTACGGATCATAAGAATCTGGAGTACCTGAGGACCGCCAAACGCTTACGCCCACGACAGGCGAGATGGGCACTGTTCTTCTCAAGATTCAATTTCCACATTACATACAGGCCGGGATCAAAGAATACGAAGCCAGACGCGTTGTCACGCATGTACGAGGATGCCAAGGAGGCCCCAGCGCCCGACACTATCCTGTCTTCAGGGAACTTCTTGGCGCTCCAGACGGACCTTCGTTCCAAGATAATGGAGGCGTCCACGGCCTTATCCATCCCAGCCGGGGTGCCCCTCCAGAACAAGGGGGGACTCCTGTGGAAGGAAGATCGGATTGTGGTGCCAGAGGGAATCCGAACTCTGGTCTTGGGCCATTGCCATGACCACCCGATGGCAGGGCACTTTGGGTCGGCCAAGACCTTAGAGCTCCTCCGACGCTCCTTCTGGTGGCCGGACATGGCAAAAGACTGCAAACACTACGTCAACTCCTGCATCACCTGCCAGAGGAACAAACCATCAAGGTGCAAGGCTTGGGGTCTTCTGCGGCCTTTACCAATTCCCGAACGGCCTTGGCAGAAAATTTCGATGGATTTCATAGTCGAGCTCCCACCTTCACGGGACCACACAGCAATTCTTGTGGCCGTGGACCGTTTATCTAAGATGGCCCACTTTATACCATTAAGGAAGACTCCGTCGGCAGCCGAAACTGCGCGAGTATTCATTCGAGAGATTGTAAGACTGCACGGGGTCCCTGAAGACATCGTCTCTGACCGAGGGGTTCAGTTTACCTCAAGATTTTGGAGGGCTCTGTGTAAAGCTCTGAACATCCAACTGTCCCTCTCTTCTGCATTTCACCCTCAGTCCAACGGACAGACCGAGAGAACCAACCAGACTCTGGAGCAGTACCTGCGCTGCTATACATCTTTTGCCCAGGATGACTGGATACCACTTCTACCCTTGGCGGAATTCGCGTACAATAACGCGTGCCATTCGGCAACGGGGCAGTCCCCGTTCTTCTCCAATTGTGGGTTTCACCCTACCTTCCTCCCAGACTTGGTCCCTGAATGTCCAATTCCGGCAACGCAGGATACGTTGACGTTCTTCTCCTCGAACAACAAGAAGCTACAGGAAGCCCTAATTCGGGCCCAAGATGACTACAAGAGGGCATTCAACAAGAGACGAAGGGGAGATCTGGTGTTGCGACCCGGTGAGAAGGTTTGGTTGTCTACTTCTAACTTAAGGATGCTTTGCCCCTCAAAGAAATTAGGCCCTAAATTTATAGGACCCTTTTGCGTTAAGCGGATGGTCAACGAGGTGGCCTACGAACTTGTCCTCCCTGACACACTCAAGATCCACCCAGTCTTCCATGTGTCCCTGCTGAAGCCAGTAGTCCCGGATACCTTCCCTGAACGAGAATCTGGGCCTCCGCAGGCCATATCGGTAGAAGGGGAAGAGGAATTTGAGGTGGAATCAATCTTGAAGTGCCGAAGGAGGGGGGGCCAGACCCAATTCCTAATCAAATGGAAGGGCTATGGCCCTGAGGATAATTCTTGGGAACCTGCCCATAATGTCCATGCACCTAGACTTGTCCGGAGGTTCTTTCGCGATCACCCGTGGTGGAGAGATCGGGTGGGCACCGGAGGTTGCCCGTAGGGGGGGGGCAATGTCAGGGATCCCCTCGGTCCCCGCCGCGATGGTCCCGGCGCAGGCGCAGTGTGCCGCCCTGTGCTGGGACTCGAGCATTAGGTCCGGGCCGGCCGCGGCGTTCGAGTTCGCGCATGCGCAGTAGAAGCCGCGACCGCCCGCTGGGCACCAATGGCAGCGCAGGGCGGGATATTTAAATGGCCCTGAGCTGTCATTCAGTGCCTTCTGGTCTTACCTGTATCCTGTATCTGCGAACCTGTGAATAGTAAGTTGCTGACCCGGATTGTGCTTGACCTTGCTGTATTTCTCCTGCCCTGACCCTTGCTTTGCCTGACCTCTCTCTTGAATGCCCCCTATTGGATCTGACCTGCTGTTGCTGACCTGGCGTGTGACCCGACTATTCTCTGCCCGCTGCCTTGTACCATACCGTCCTCCCTGTTACCGACCCGGCTTGTCTGACCCCGCACCTGCTCAGCCATCCATCCATCCATCCGTCCATCCCTCCCAGTGGGGTCTCCTGACCTCCTCATATCAGGCTCTTCCCCGCAGGAGCCCTCGGCGAATACCACTACCACTAACGGGTTTGCCCAGTAGCCACGACCTGGTCTCGGGGGGCTCCAAGTCCATCCCCACCATCAGGGGCCCTGGTGAACAAGCCCCCTGGGACTTAGACTCCGTGCTCTGGAAACACCTATTTAGTGGAGTGCTAGTGGTACCGCCGGGCGGTCCCTTACATAGTGTGCATACAGTACTGACCAATGATAAACATTTTATGAAGCTTTGCAAAGAGGAGCTCCTTGAAGCAATTCTTCAACATGAACAAAAGAGGCCGCGCACAACACACCTATGCTATCTTTAGATTCAACTGGATTTATTGAACAGACAGTATACAGTGCATCCTTCCACCTGGGGCTACCCCTCTAAGGTGCTTCATTTGAAGCAGGGCTTAGTCATAGAGAGCAATATTATGAAGCTGTGCAAACAGTAGCACCTCAAAGCAATGTCTCTGCGGCTCAGTCATGTCACGAAGTGGTAGCACAGCAATGTCTCTATAAGGTTCTAAATTACTAAAGATTTGAGAAAAATTACTACTTCACTAAGCTACCTTACATAAACAGCTGCTTGTGTTTATCCTCATAGACAGTGTCTCTTGGAATCCAGGGTTGGTCTGGTAACACAGGTGAAAAGATGGGGAATCTCAGCGCTGGCGCCACAGGCGAGTGGCTGGAGGAGTCTAAGGGCTTAAACCACAGGCAAGGGGCTGAAGATGCAGAGTCATGCCATTTTTAAAGCGTACTATTCTGGTAGCTATTGTAAGAGTCCTCCCACAGAGTCTGGGAATTCAAAAGAAGTTGTGTGCTATTGAGCTCCTGCCCAGCGACCTGTACACCAGGACTAATGGAAAACTGTTCACCTGGCTGCAGATCACATGCCCAGCCACCTCTGCCTCATCAGGTGAGGTCTCTGTGAGATGTTGAAGGCTGAAAATGGGAAAACTTATCTACACACCTTTAGCTGGCCAGCTAAGACCAGTCCCAGGTTGCTAATATGGTTCACATATATGTGTATACCAAACCTGCCAATAACCTCAGTACAGTGTATATGTGCATATGTTAAAGCCAAAAGCAGAATCATTGCTGTAATTTATGTCTTTGAATGTTATATAACATTTATATATTCATTGTGTTAGCAGAAGTAGAAAAGGAAAATATGCCTTTAAGAGTCAGTATAGAGCTGAGCCAATCACAGCCAGCCTCACACTGTACAGAGCCTTAACCAATCCCAGCCAGTTTCACATTTATGCCTGTGTAAACCTCCCTGCTAGATTGTTCTAGAGACACATGCTCACCAGACAGAAGAGGAAATGGACAAGTTCCAGTCAGAGAAGCTTTATGGAAACAGAGAAGGCCAAATAGGTATTTAATGCACTTGTGTGTTCCTCTATTGTTTAACAGTGTAGGTAGATCTGTGTGTAAAATCTGTTGTATGTGTTTACTTGTAGTTCCACCGAACCTTTCGAAATAATCTAACGAGATAAGCTATCGAATCAAGTCACTGTAGAGTAATTGAAATATACAGAACGAAATAAGTTATTGATATAATCCACCAAATTAAACCACTGTAATATGAAATAAATAAGTCACTGTAAGATAAATGAAACAAGCCATTGTAAGCAGTGTTATATGAAGAAGATTGAAGTTATTAAAGAAGTTAACTAAAGTATTCGGTGTGCTCTTTAAACCTACTGCATCCATAGAGCAGCATTGGAGGAATTACAGAGTAAAGTCAATCTAGTCAAACAAAGGAATTCAGCAATTGCATAATTTTTTCTAATGCCACAGCGCACAAGGCACTACAAGTGCTGCGCCTGCCACAACACCTGCATATGAACATAGAGCATCAAAGGGATGCTCTGCTACATGATTGGGTGCTCCAGGCACTCCCTGCTCTGTCTACTGAAGCCTGTAAGCAGGCGCTGTCTGCTTTCTCCACTGCAGGTGGCTCTCAACTGGAGCGATACTGTAGCCAGAGAGGAAGTCAGGAGAAACCTGATTTCTCTATGGTTTCCAGGTCCCCTGAGGCAGCATTTTGATTTGCTATGCTGCATTCAGGTTTCCCCTGGCACCCAGGGTCAACAGAGTCTTTTTGAGTCCCTGCCCCCAGGTTCTGGGGCAAATTTTGCGAAGTCAATTAGAGAGGGGAAGAGCACCTGTCTATCAGGGAAAGTGATAGGAAGAGGGAGAGGGTCCTGATGATGAGGAACAGGCTAGGGACATACCATTCTACTTTGGAGACTACATGATTGGGTGCCGAGATCCGTAGCTCATGAATAGGCCATGTCTTTATGCTGCTTGAGCTGCCAGGTGCTGCGTGCAGACAGCCCATTCAAGTCTATAGGGACACAGTGGCTGTATGGACGAAGGGCACAAGTAGAGTAGTGTGGAATAAAGTGGGGGGTAGTGGGGAGTATATAATGTATACCACAGTGTGTAGAAGTGTGTAGACTGGAGAAGTGTAAAGTATATGACATACAGAACAAGTGTAATATAATGTTAATGTGAGTTTGTGTGTGAGCATGCATGTATGTGATGAGTTGTTATTCTAGTTCCCCAAATATATATGTAATATCCTATAATATATAACCATAATATTATTAATATTACTATTCTTACTACCTAGTGCAACAGCCCACAAAGTCCTTGGTATCTAAAGTACCAACATAAGCTGAATGGAAAGGGTTTAAAATACTTCTCTTTTCAGAGAATAAATAGAGGATACAACAAACGATTTCCAAGTCACTATGAAAACATATACAGGAAGGATGTTCTTTCTGGAAACTTTGGTTTAATAGCCACACGGACATTTGCAAACTGCATTAGTAGCTCTTTACAGTTCTAGCAAGAGGCAGGATTAGTTCCCTGTCATTTACATGAGCATAGAATAGGATGAGGTCAGCTTCCTTGTCACAACATTGGATTCATAACAGCTCAACGAATTTTGCCATGGACAAAGTGGAACATAGCAGGAAGGAGCTGTTGGAGAATTAAAGGACTTGGTTTCAGTATGACTGTCCATCTTGACACTGGAAACCTGGTTACTCAGAGTCTGGCACGATCAAGAAGACATGCTCTAGACATTTAGATCTGAGCCATATGTAATAATGACTCTGATCAGGGCTTGGCATGTCTTCTGTTTCATTAACAAAGGTTTCTTTCCATGTGTGAGTATTTTTGGAAAATGTTTAAACTACATACTGTAGGTCAATACTAAAATGTCATAGTAAATTTAAAGTTGAACTCTAGGTATACACAGGAACAACTGAAGTACATATACAGTATGTAATTTGTCTTAGAATGTAGTTCAGATAAGTCAGATGTTTTTTGATATAGGTACTGCTGCCAGACATGTGGCCCAATTATGGTTAAATGTATGTGGACATCATTCCAAATGATTAAGATGAGGTGTTTCAAGAAAAGGGCACTGTTATTAATACAGCATAATCCACCAT
Source organism: Staurois parvus (assembly GCF_062004578.1). Classification (NCBI taxonomy): domain Eukaryota; kingdom Metazoa; phylum Chordata; class Amphibia; order Anura; family Ranidae; genus Staurois; species Staurois parvus. The sequence goes on from NW_028318958.1 coordinate 4,401,473, forward strand.
AACTGTGTCCCTGTGCACAAAGGTAAGACATGGTTTGGGAACACCTTTGGTATGAGTTAATATGGTGATTGTGAACCATGTTTTCTTGACCAACATCTCACAAATACTCTTTTGGCTTTAGCTGCAAGGCCATCTCCATATTATTACCCATGGTTTTAGTATGAGATGTCCAACAATTTCCTTAAGGTATGATGGTCAGGTGTCCACAAAACTTTGGCTATATAATATATGTCCCTGATTATTGAACCTTTATGATCTGCTACCCTGCCTCTAGTTGAAGATGTGCCCAAGAAAAGCAAGCAAAGGACAAAGATTTAGTCACCAGTTTATCACTGACTCTCTAGGGAGCTGATGGATTGTTGGGTCCTTTAGACACTCCCAGTGAAGGCCTGCCCCATACATTATTATTATTATACAGGATTTATATAGCGCCAACAGTTTGATCAGGGCTTTACAATATAACGGGAGACAATACAGCAACAATACAGGTCAATACAAGAGGGTTAGGACATGGATTTACCAACTTACCAACAGGCCATTTTGTTACAAAAAGGCTTTATACAGGTCAAGACAAGGCCTGAAAAGAGAAGTTTGGTTTAAACAGAGCAGTTACAGGGTTAACTTGATATCAAGCACAGGGACAAACATTGTTTAGTTGACTTTGTATTCTCCTACCTATTAACTCCTTGCAACCTCACCAACTTTCCTTTTCCTCTCTCTGATCACTCCCTTATTAGCTTCACTGACTCGTTGGCTTCCTCATCCTTGTCTTCCAGCTACTAACCAGTTACCCATAGAAATCTTCACTATCTTAACCCTTCTCTTCTTTTTTCTGCAACAGATTGTCTCTATAACAAAATCTCAGCCCTGTCCTGCCCCAACCTGGCCACTTCTGTCTACAACAGTTCACTGTCATCCACCTTGGACACATTGGCCTGCTTCATTACACACAGAATTGGGCCCCGACTGCTGCAGCCCTGGCAAACAGACAATACCAGATGGCTCAAAAAAATTACCCGTGCTCTTGAGCGCTTATGGCATAAGATTAAGACCCAGCAAGACTACGACCAATATAAATATACAGTTTCTGTATCCACACTACCAAACAGACCTATTTTATCACTCTCATCGACACCCTTTCACGCAGTCCCCGTCAACCCTTTTTCACCTTTAACTTTCTACTTTGCCCTTCATTACCTCCATCAAATAACTCACTCACTGCTCAGGAGATTGTTAATCACTTCAAAAACAAGATTGATACAATGTGTGAGGAGATCTCCATTATACAGTTATCTCTCTCACCCTCCACCTTCACAATCAATACTTCCCTTGTTTAATCCAGCTGCTTGCAAGGACACCCCCTATGAATACGTGCATTTAGCACGAAACGCGTAAGTGAAAGAGCTGCAGAGTCCAGACGTCACGCCACCATGTCCCTACTTGGGCCGGTGCCCACCTTTAACCTTTTCATGGTCAGTTTTTTTGTTTACCCACTATGCTTCTGTTTATTTTGGATCAATAAATACTTTACAAAACGATATCACACCATTCTGGTGCCTTTTTTGGGACTCTTGCTGAGTCCATCACCCACAGAGTCCTCAGAGGAGGAAGTTCAGAGGTGCTGTATCCAACCGGATGATCCAGAAGGTCCCCCAAAGGATAGACGTGTCCAGAGGGAAGTCCAGAGATGGTAGACGTGCCTATATGACGGCTTCACTGAACCATGGAGATGATTTATGTTTCTATATGCATATTGGAATTATGCATCTGGTGAGTGTGTAATTCGAATATTTTATCACCAGAAGATGCACAGTAGATGGTTTACTTCATCTATCCATATACATAGACTTTGGCACCTTTATCAGTCACTTTTATGTATAAACATTACTGTACCTTCACACTACCAGTGGTATTTTTATGCTTACTTATCACTTGCTATTGTGACCACAGAACGTATTTTCTTTTTATTGATATCCATTATTGGATGACTGATTTCAGATTAGTGCTGCGCCTTTGTTGTTAGCTTGTTTCTAAAGGTTCTTTGGTACCTTTTCGGTGTACAGCAGCTCACAGTTTAGCGCTCACTTATACCTTTTTTACTCCACAGAAAACTGCTCTCCTAAAACTCGCAAATTACTTACTAACATCTAAATTCAATGGTCACTATTCCATACTCTTACTCTTGGACCTCTTCGCTGCCTCAGACACAGCTGAACACCCCCTCCTCATCAAAAACTCTATTTACTTGGCCTCTGTGACTGTACTCTCCATTGGTTCGAATCTTACCTATCTCACCGCACTTTCAGTGTCACTCACAACTCTGCTTCTTCCTCTCTTACTCCTCTTACTGCCAGGGTCCCCCAAGGTTCTGTCATTGCACCTCTCCTATTCTTGATCTACATTTCTTTCTTGGGTCAGCTGATAGCTTCCTATGATTTCCAATACCATTTCTATGCTGATGACGCACAAATCTATCTCACTACTCCTCAGCTCCTCATGTATCACTGATTTTCTAACAGACATATAAGACTGGATGTTACACCACTTCCTAAAACTCAATCTATCCAAAACTGAGCTCATAATATTTTCTCCCCCACGTGCCTCTTCCCCTGATTTCTCGGTCAAACCCTGGATTCTGAACTATCCTTTCAGACCCACATTCAATTTCTGTCCAAATCATGCCACCTCAACCTCTGCAACATCTCCAGAATACGCCTCTTTTTTAACCAATGATACTAAAAAGCTTCTAATTCACTCCCTGGTTATCTCTCACCTCCACTACTGCAACTCCCTCCTCACTGGCTTACCTTTACATAGGCTATCCCCCCTTCAGTCCATCATGAATGCTGCTGCCAGGCTCATCCACCTTACCAACCATTCAGTGTCTGCTATCTCTCTATGCCACTCCCTCCACTAGCTTCCAACAAATACAATTCAAAATACTAACAACTTACAAAGCCATCCAAAACTCTGCCCCCAGCTACATCACCAACCTGGTCTCAAAATATCAACCAAACCGCTCTCTTCGATCCTCCCAAGACCTTCTGCTCTCTAGTTCCCATGTCACCTCCTCCCATGCTCACCTGCAGGACTTCTCCCGAGCTTCTCCCATCCTATGTAACTTCCTACCCCAATCTGTTTGACTGTCTCTATTAGGAATGGACTGGCCAGCAATGGTGGGACTCACCTGCCTTTTGATCTGCAGTACCAGGGCTGGCCAGCGGGTGCTCCCAGCAATCAGAGACTCAACCTTTCAGCCAGCTAACACCTGGAACTGATGATGCTGGGGTATTTAAGGGATGGCCAGACCCACAGACTCTGCCTTGGTGTTGTGTTTGTCCTGGGCCCTGTTTCTGTCCTGCATCCTGTTTCTGTCCTGCATCCTGTTTCTGTCCCTCTGCCTGACCCTCTGTACTACGCTGCTTGTTACCTGTTTTGATCTCTGGCTTGTGACCCTGACCATCCCTCTGCCTGACCCTCTGTACTACGCTGCTTGCTACCTGCTGAACCTGGCCTGTGACCCCGACCATTCTCTGCTTGCTCCCCCTGTACCTACCTGCCCAATTGATATTGACCCGGCCTGCCTGACGACGCTTGCTTGTATGTACTGTTATCTGTGGGTGGTTTGGTTTGGTTTGTTTGCACTGTATTATGTTTAGTATTGCACTGCGTTTATGTTTGTATGGTTAGTGTTAATAAATTGTATTGTTTATCACATATCTGAAGTCTGCGTTTCCCTGCATCAGTCACACACCTCTGGTCATACCTGGGAGCCCTGACATTACACCAAGGCCAATCCTGACCAGAAGTGGCTGCACAGGGAAGCCATCTTGGCTTGTTGATGGGAAGGATGGATCTTGATGAGGTTGAATATTTATATCTGCTAGTGTTTGATGACAGGGAGTATTCTTATCAAACTCTGAAGGAGTATACCCGGGATGAACTGCTAGAATGTATACGGCTCGCTCATGTTCTAGTAGATCAGGGCACAGAGTTCTCTGAGGTGCAGCCTTTGATTGAGGTTTGTGCTGAGTTGGTTTCATCTGGTTCCCCCGAATGCAGGGATGAATTTTTGCCACCATTTAGTGCAGACCAGGTAGAGTCCCTGGTGTGGTTATTAGAGGATGATGTGGGTTACTTTCTGGAGCGTTATTCCACATGTTCACCACAGACACTAAGAGATTGTATAAACGCAGTACAGTCATTGACCAGACAGGCTTTGTGTAAGCTCAGCTTTGTTCAACCCATACTGCAGACATGGACAGATTTGTTGCACCCAGCCTCAGTCAGCTTACAAAGACCCAGTCCTGCTTCTAATCTATTTCCTCAAAACTCTATTCCTGCATTCCCAACAGCTCCTCCTGCCCTGCTATCTACCGCATGTCAGTACCCTGTTCCCACTCGCTGCACCTATCCTGCCTTTAACCCTGTAAAAAAGCCCTCTGTAGCAACCGCTCCCTCTCCTGTTCCATCCTCCAGTTCTTCTCTGTCTCCAGCTGCTCCATTCGTTTGCAGACCTGCGTTTACTTGCAGTGCTCCAGTAGTTAAAACCAGAAAAAAGCGAAAATTCTTTCCAACCAATACCATCCTGCCAGTATCCAAACCGGTGAGCCTGCCTTCCGTGGTTCAGCCTGAAGCCTCTACTCAGCCTGAAGCCTCTACTCAGCCTGAAGCCTCTACTCAGCCTGATGCCTCTACTCAGCCTGATGCCTCTACTCAGCCTGATGCCTCTACTCAGCCTGATGCCTCTACTCAGCCTGATGCCTCTACTCAGCCTGATGCCGGTACGCAGCCTGATGCCTCTCTTCAGCCTGATGCCTCTCTTCAGCCTGATGCCTGTATGCAGACTGATGCCTCTCTTCGGCCTGATGCCTCTACTCGGCCTGATGCCTCTACTCGGCCTGATGCCTCTACTCGGCCTGAAGCCTCTACTCGGCCTGAAGCCTCTACTCGGCCTGAAGCCTCTACTCGGCCTGAAGCCTCTACTCGGCCTGAAGCCTCTACTCGGCCTGAAGCCTCTACTCAGCCGGACGCCGGCATTCAGCCTGATGCCTCTACCCAGCATGATGAACTGATCCAGCCTGACGATCCTATTAGGCCAGTTGACTCGATGCCCGCTGTTGATCCAGATGATCCGGTACCTGATCCGGTGCCCGCTGTCGAGCCAAATGACCTGATGCCTGGTGACCCAGTGCCCGCTGTCATACCTGGTGACCCGATGCCCGCTGTCGAGCCAGACAATCCGGTACCTGATGACCCGGTGCTCACTGTCGTGCCTGTTGACTCGGAGCCCACTGCCTTGCCAGATGACGCGGTGCCCGCTGTCGAGCCAAATGACCTGATGCCTGGTGACCCAGTGCCCGCTGTCCAGCCAGACGATCCAATGTCTGACCCAGTGCCCGCGGTCATACCAGTTGACTCGGAGCCCACTGCCTTGCCAGATGACGCGGTGCCCGCTGTCGAGCCAAATGACCTGATGCCTGGTGACCCGATGCCCGCTGTCCAGCCAGACGATCCAATGTCTGACCCAGTGCCAGCGGTCATCCCAGTTGACTCGGAGCCCACGGTTGTGCCTGGTGACTCGGTGCCCGCCACCCCGCCTGGGGGCCTGAGACCTGTCGTTCCGCCTGGGGGTCCGGCGTCCACCACTCCGCCTGAGGGTCCGAGACCTGTCGCTCCGCCTGGGGGTCCGGCGCCCGCCGCTCCGCTTGAGGGCCCGAGACCTGTCGCTCCTCCTGGGGGTCCGGCGCCCGCCGCTCCGCCTGAGGGCCCGAGACCTGTCGCTCCGCCTGGGGGTCCGGCGCCCGCCGCTCCGCCTGAGGGCCCGAGACCTGTCGCTCCGCCTGGGGGTCCGGCGCCCGCCGCTCCGCCTGAGGGCCCGATACCTGTCGCTCCACCTGGGGGTCCAGCGCCCGCCGCTCCGCCTGAGGGCCCGAGACCTGTCGCTCCTCCTGGGGGTCCGGCGCCCGCCGCTCCGCCTGAGGGCCCGAGACCTGTCGCTCCGCCTGGGGGTCCGGCGCCCGCCGCTCCGCCTGAGGACCCGAGACCTGTCGCTCCTCCTGGGGGTCCGGCGCCCGCCGCTCCGCCTGAGGGCCCGAGACCTGTCGCTCCGCCTGGGGGTCCGGCGCCCGCCGCTCCGCCTGAGGGCCCGAGACCTGTCGCTCCATCTGGGGGTCCGGCGCCCGCCGCTCCGCCTGAGGGCCCGAGACCTGTCGCTCCGCCTGGGGGTCCGGCGCCCGCCGCCCCGCCTGGGGGCACGATGCCTGTCGCCCCGCCTGGGGGCACGATGCCTGTCGCCCCGCCTGGGGGCACGATGCCTGTCGCCCCGCCTGGGGGCCCGATGCCTGTCGCCCCTCCTGGGGGCCCGGCGCCCGCCACCCCGCCTGGGGGCCCGGCACCCACCGCCCCGCCCGGGGGCCCGACGCCGGTCGCCCCGCCCGGGGGCCCGGTGCCTGCTGCTCCGCCCGGGGGCCCGGTGCCTGCTGCTCCGCCCGGGGGCCCGGTGCCTGCTGCCCCGCCCGGGGGCCCGGTGCCTGCTGCCCCGCCCGGGGGCCCGGTGCCTGCTGCTCCGCCCGGGGGCCCGGTGCCTGCTGCTCCGCCCGGGGGCCCGAGACCTGTCGCTCCGCCTGGGGGTCCGGTGCCTGCTGCTCCGCCTGGTGGCCCGCTGCCTGCTGCTTCGCCTGGTAATCCGATGTGCCTCTGCCCGGAGTCCTGCCCGATGTGCCTCTGCCCGGAGTCCTGCCCGATGTGCCTCTGCCCGGAGTCCTGCCCGATGTGCCTCTGCCCGATGTGCCTCTGCCCGGAGTCCTGCCCGATGTGCCTCTGCCCGGTGTGCCTCTGCCCGGTGTGCCTCTGCCCGGAGTCCAGCCCGGTGTGCCTCTGCCCGGAGTCCAGCCCGGTGTGCCTCTGCCCGGAGTCCAGCCCGGTGTGCCTCTGCCCGGAGTCCAGCCCGGTGTGCCGCTGCCCGGAGTCCTGCCCGGTGTGCCAGTCTTTGATATCCCGCCAGTTACCAGACCCGGGCGGTGGAACATTTTGCCCAGCTAGGACTGTTTGGAGCGTCCTGAGGCCGTTCCTTGGGGGGGGGGTACTGTTAGGAATGGACTGGCCAGCAATGGTGGGACTCACCTGCCTTTTGATCTGCAGTACCAGGGCTGGCCAGCGGGTGCTCCCAGCAATCAGAGACTCAACCTTTCAGCCAGCTAACACCTGGAACTGATGATGCTGGGGTATTTAAGGGATGGCCAGACCCACAGACTCTGCCTTGGTGTTGTGTTTGTCCTGGGCCCTGTATCTGTCCTGCATCCTGTTTCTGTCCTGCATCCTGTTTCTGTCCCTCTGCCTGACCCTCTGTACTACGCTGCTTGTTACCTGTTTTGATCTCTGGCTTGTGACCCTGACCATCCCTCTGCCTGACCCTCTGTACTACGCTGCTTGCTACCTGCTGAACCTGGCCTGTGACCCCGACCATTCTCTGCTTGCTCCCCCTGTACCTACCTGCCCAATTGATATTGACCCGGCCTGCCTGACGACGCTTGCTTGTATGTACTGTTATCTGTGGGTGGTTTGGTTTGTTTGCACTGTATTATGTTTAGTATTGCACTGCGTTTATGTTTGTATGGTTAGTGTTAATAAATTGTATTGTTTATCACATATCTGAAGTCTGCGTTTCCCTGCATCAGTCACACACCTCTGGTCATACCTGGGAGCCCTGACAGTCTCCTAATCTATCCACCTTTAGATAATCCCTGAAAACCCCTCTCTTTAAAGAAGCCTATCCTAGTAAACTGCTTTTTAATTCCTCCATCAGCTCATCCCCCACAGCTATTACATTTTGTATCACTCAACCATTGCTCTTAGATTGTAAGCTCTAATGAGCAGGGCCCTCTGTTTCCTCTTGTACCAAATTGTATTGTAACTGTAATGTCTACCTGCATTGTGTAAAGCGCTGCACAATTTGTGGCGCTATAAAAATCCTGTATTATAATAACACTAATAATAAGAGCAGAGTAACTCAGATGACAGCCATGTAATAGCACACAGCAAAGAATAATTCTAAAAGAGAGCACCAGAAGACATAAAGTAGTACAGCCTGTCTTCTATTCTTAGACCCTATTTAAACCACTGGCTAGTGGATGAACAAGTATACAGTTTGTTAGCTGTGGGGCACTCTCAAAATGTTATCCACAGGGGAATGCTGATTATGCGTCCTAGACAGATTCTCCTCAGAGTAACAAAGTTCAAACGTCTGGCAGCAAAAAAAAGTTCAACTGAAATAAGAAGTGGTCAAAGAGCCTCTCAGCACTGATGCTATGTAGGCTAAGTGAAGGGTCACGCCACACTCTTGAGCTCCCCTTTCAAGCCTGAACCTAAATCTAGTGTCTCTGAAGCCTGGTTCCCTTCTTGAGCTCTCTGTAGCTGTCTCTCTGTCTGCTGTGCACAGTTCCTGGCTCTTAGTTCTAGCAGCTCAGCCCATAGCACTGTCTTTCCAGGCACTTCCTGCTCTGTCTACTGAAGCCTATAGGCAGGTGCAGTCTGCTTTCTCCACTGCCAGTAGTGCTCACCTGGAGCAGTACTGCAGCTGGAGAGGACGTCAGGAGAAACCTGATTTCTCTATGGTTTCTTAGTCCCCTGAGGCAGCGTTCTGGTTTGCTATGCTGCATTCAGGTGACCCCTGGCAGCCAGGGTAAGCAGAGTCTTTTTAAATCCCTGCCCCTAGGTTCTGAGGCAAAGTTGATAGGAGAGGGAAACAACACCTGTCTGCCAGGGAAAGCGATAGGAGTAGGGAGAGGTTCCTGACTATGAGGGACAGGCTAGGGACATGCCATCCTACTTTGGAGGCCTCCCTAGTGGGATCAGACCAGCCAGGCTGCATTCCACCCTCTGAAATAGACACTGTCGGTGCATCTGACCCTACTGTGTTCTCAAGTCACATGGAACTGTGACTATTTCCTGTCATGGTGTTTTCCTGCTGGGCTGTCTGTTGTGTTGAGCCTTTCCTTTAATGCAAGCACTTGTTCTTGCAGCCAAACCCTGTGCAATTACTCTTCTGCACCAAGCTGCGCCTACGCACATGCCAGTTTGACTATGCCACTGGTCTCTCAGATAGCACAGTCTCTCCCTACAGCCCCTCTTGGACAGGAGAGCAGCAGGAGAGGTAGAAGCACAGATCCATAGAATGAATGAAGCAGAAGCAGGGAGGTCCTTTCAATGCAGGTTCTCAGGTACAGCTTCCTTTGCAGCAAGAAGAGCAGTAAGTGGCAAGTCACCAAAATCTAACTCTAAATCTCATGGGACAAGTAGTACAATGCCTTAGATGATCTCACACGACATATACATTTACACATCTATGAGGCCCTACTTTCATGTTTTTTTTGTCTTTTATTGATCTGCATGAGGTTATCATTTTTATGTGGCAGTTTTCAGCCACTGCAACTTGTTACAATGTATTTTTGGTATCTTCCTCTTTAGAGCTAGTTAGTTTAGTCCTAACTAGACCATTCCCTCTTTTTCCATGTTCCGCCAGTCAGTGTTAATTACTTATAGATACAGGGCTCAGGAAAGTCATTGTCTTCTTACACTTCTAAAGATTAGAAAAACATTCTCTGCACAGTACTACAATTAGCTGAAATAAAATTGTGTTAGATTCAACTTCTGTGTCTTATTGAAGAGTTAAGCTGCCTGAGAATGATGCCAAGTCTTTCTTTTTGGAATGAATTGAAGAAAAAATGTGTATTTTTAAGGTTACTGATTAGGTAAAATGAACATTTCTAGATACTGCCTATAAAATGTAAAATCTTCACTTTTTTCATTCAAGTTCATTTTAAGATATAAACTGGAGGATTGTGTGACCCCGTAAATTATAGTTTTTCTGCATTTGCTGGTAAGAGAATACAGAAGACACGCTGCAAATTTTTCTCATCACAGATGAGCACCATGGAGGAAATACCTTTACTCTGTCTGTTTCTGTATTTGACCTCCATTTGTCTATACAGCCTGAGCTCTAAAATTCTTCATTTTATGGAAGAAGATTTACATGATGTATAAAGAACATTTACAGACAGATGCGTTCTAGAGCATTTCCCAGTTTCCAGGTAGGGAATTAAAAGATCTGCTGATTCATCAGTGTTTCATTCTCCTGAATATATGAATACAGATCTGCCTTGTCTGGAGAGACTCACACATTTAAACTGCACATAGAGATGATACAGAGAAGCATGATTCAAAAATCTTCAAATGTAATTTTATAGAAGTTAATTTTGTTTTTCTGCTCCTTCATAGTGACTGAGGCTGTTAAAGTGGAACTAGCATGAGATATATTTTTAGTTTATGTTATGTACATGCGTGCTTAATGTTTAAATGTTACACATCAAGGTAATACTCTTCAAAGAGATCAATATATTCCCCCTAACAATGCACTTACCAGCTTTTCACTTAAGAAGGACATTGTCATCTTTTCAGGCATCATCCAGAGTCACTGGTTGATTTACTAAAGGCAATTAGCCTGTGCATGTTGCAAGTGCAGTTGCACTCTGCAAGGTAATTTGTTCTAGAGCTTAGTAAACAAGGGGAGCTCTTCTGACTTCCGTCACCTAAAAATGTACAAGCAAACATGCTGTTTTTTTTCCCTTGAATGCATTCGGGTATGCAAATGGATAAGGGGACACCAACTGGTGTTCCAAAGAGCTTTGTCCATTTAATCTCTTAGTTCAAAGAACTCTGTTCTAGTTACTACTACTACAGCTGCCTTAAAGCTGAAGTCTACTGTCTGCTTCAAGCATAGACTTCTTCACAGCTTATCCAAAAGAATACCCTCAACTGTACACAGTTCTTGTTTTTGGAGTATCCCACCTAATTCCCTCAACCTTATTCAAGTTCTCCAAAAATAAAAACAACAAAAACAACACCCCTAGACTGGGTATTGAAGAAATGAGCCTGTGTGCTTGGCTGTGGGGGCAAAGCTTTTGGGGAAGACCTGGACAGTATTCCTGCTGCTCCTACGGGAATAGTGCTACACTCGGAATGAGCAAGTGAACCACATGTGTTTTCTGTTTTCCTCTTGATACAGGTTAGTTACACTTGTTTTATGCTATCTTTGTTCAGGTTTGTGTTTGTTCTTACATTCACTTTCTCTGTTCAATATCCGATATGTTAGCAATGGTAACTCTCTAACACAAATTGATGTGCTTTTCAGTGTGCATGAGCTGCCACTATAAAGAGAATAATTATCTGTATAATGTGATCCATTTCTGTTTGTCACAATAAACTCAGAATGAGCAAGTGAGCAACATGTGTTTTCTGTTCTCCTCTTGATAGATACTGCAGGCTGCATCTTTGTCATACCTTGAATTCAGATCACCAATAATCCTGTAACAATGGCATCATTTGATGGTAAAGTCACCTAACTGGAGTTTGATTATCATTTTTTGTAATAAAGGTTGAGCTTTTTTTAAAGCCCAACTCTGGGAAAAGTAAAAATCCTTTCTTGCAGTGGGGCTGGCCCCAGACTGCAATGGTTAAATACTTGTTTATGTCTAAGGGATGGGAAAAGAGAATGGGAAACGTAGTTTTACTTTATCTGATCCTCCACTTCCCCAACAGACGGCAGTCTCTTATGCTCTGGCTGTGGGCAATCCTTTAGTGTCCTCATGTCCAGTGCAGGGCTATGGGCTCTTCAGCAGTCTTGTTGATCTCAGAAGGCATCTACTTGCTGGAGAATGGGGGAGAAGAAGCTGTGAGGAGTGATCTTGCAGTAACACTGTGTGAAGGCAGCATTTACAACCACATGTGAAAATCTAGTGATTCTTCCCAGCAGTCACCCCTGGTCACTGCTATTTGGCTATCTGAATGTGGCCTTAAATTGGTTGTAAACCCTTACATATACCCACTGACATGACTAGTGTCAGGGGATGCGAATAGATTAAGTAAATCCTCCTACAAAAGTTGTACCTGTTTATCTGTAGCCTTCTCTCCTCTAAAACTGTTCAAAGTACAACATTTTCAAAGCATTTCTGAGCCCCAAAAGGCAGAGGGCGGAGATCTGATGTCACATACTGCACAGCATAAAGTAGAGAGCTGAGAGCATAGACTGTCGGAAGCGACACATGCACATAAGCAGAGGAGACAATCACACTAGGTGCTTTGTATTGAGAAGAGTCCACGCTATATAAGGATATACTTTATTCACTTTTTATTTTGGAGGTTTACAACCACTTTAACCTTGCAGTCTTATTGCAAGGGAGGATTTTACTTTCCTCTGAGTTCAGCTTTAATACATTATACTGTTTGCCTTTCTAGTAGTAAAGTTACTTTAACATGAATTCTAGTTGTTAACTAAATTATCCCTTGTCCAACAGTATAAAAAATAAAAAGGTGGAGGTAGGGAAAAGGGCTTGTAAAACTGGGGATGGCCTTTAAAGGTCCACCATAATAAAAATCTGTTTACTGAACAGAAATAGTTCATGTGTATGTGTGATTATATTACTATGATTAGTGGTTCTTTAAGAAGTTAGCAGTTTATTTTTTAACAATCCGAGCTTCTGATTTCTAACGATTCTGGTGCCAGTGGAAGTTTACCATGAAATGTAATGTCAATGTGCAATTCATGCCGCTACAGCTCACCTGTGGAATCTGGCTTGGGGCCAAATTCAGAAAGAAGCAATTAGACACCAGTAGGGCTGGTCTATAATTAGGAAATATAGCTGAGAAGCACTCAGTTGCAGATTTTTCCACTTCACTGATGACATGGTAATACTAAAGTTAAAGGATTTATCCATGGGAAACCTGTAAGATAATAAGCCCTAAAATAATAAAAATGGAGATCAATTAATTTAACACTGAACCTCTTCATAAATTATTGCATGTTTAGGTGTACCTGTACTGCAAAAAAAAAAAAAATAACATACATTTTCTCCAAAGTAGCTGAATTGTCAAGTATTAACATATATGCAAACCGTAACTGAGTATTTAGTTTATGTTACGATATTAGACTCTCCGCTTCCCCCTACACTAGGGTGGCCTCCTCAACCCTTTAACTCCAAACACATATTAATTACTCAGATTATGTGGCTGATTAGGGTGGCAATTAAACTCACTTAATGCCTTATATGCATTAAATTAGCCTTAGAGCCCTTGTAATTAATATGTGTTTGGTTTTAAAGGCATAACGTGGCAACCCTACCCTGCACAGAGATTTCCCATCTTGTGGGACAGAGATTGGGCACCATTGGGGCAGGTTATTTCTGGAGTTAACCCGTCACACAACCAAATTGTCAGGAAGATCAAATGCATGGCTGTGCATGCACATGGAGTTGTGGACACAGAGTGAGGGCTGTGCCTCCATCTTCATGTCCTCTAGTGTGCCTTAAAATGCACGTCCAACACTGGCTTTTGGTGCCCAGTGGCCTATTTAAGGCATAATATTTAATATATATAAAAAAATAGTGCTGCGCTAGTTACATAATGATATACATAATCTTCAATCTCAAAAAGTGTTCCACATACTATAAATAATATACTATATTCCAGTGCATATAAATCAACAAGTGTATATGTAGTGAATATCAAGTGTCCCAATATTAAATAAAAAAGTCCAAATATAAATTCAGCAATGAGCTATAAGTGTGCTTTGCAGACAAAAACCACACCTCCGTATGTGCATACAGCATAAAATCCAGTGCCAGACCATCACCAGGTGAACTCTCACCTTAAAATTATGACCTCCCACCAAGTGTTTTGGTCAACATCACTTTTTATAATCCTGCCACCAGGACCGAGATAGATTCCTCCTCTCCAGTTTAGTTTCCAATGTTTCATCCAAATCTCCTCCTTCTCTCAACTCCATAACATTGTAAAGAATTTGCAAATAGTGCCTTATCCTTCATACACTTTATTATTGAAACCAGTAAGTAAGTTGCACTCACATGTGAAAGGTGCCTTCCTGTACAAAGGTATAAAATCAGTAAGTAGATGTTCCAATATTCGTAGCTGTCGCTGCGTGCTATCCAGATCGTCAAGCCAGATATGGACGTGGTGACGTAATCCAAGCCCCACCCTGCTGCGTTTTGTCACAGGGTATGTGACTTTTTCAAGGGGAATGATGCCACCTGTCCTGGTGGCAGGATTCTAAAAAGAGCTATTGACCGAACTCTTGGTGGGAAGTTATAATTTTAAGGTGAGAGTCCATACATATACACATGTGTTGATTTATATGCACTGGAACATAGTATATTATTTATAGTATGTGGAACACTTTTGGAGATTGAAGATTATGTATATCATTATGTAACTAGCGCAGCACTATTTTTTGATATATTGAAGATTTGCATGACTAATATGAGAGGTCACTGAGTGCATTGGCGGATAGACATTATTTATAATTTATATTTTACTTTAGTTTTTATATTTTAATTTATAATCTATATTTCAATTTATATTACGTTATATCACTGATCACATATGGTGAGTTGAGCATAATTAGATTAGATTCATAGCAGCGCATAAGGATTGAATTTCTCTATTTAAGGCATAACATCACTAATAGGAATTGCTGAGTGGTCGTCAGCTTCAGTGACCTGTGACCAGACCTGCATCCTGATTATCCTGTGCTTTGACTCAGCTTGCCTACTGAGTCTGTTTCTGGTCTCCAGTTGCTGACCTTGGCTTCTGTCCTCTGCCTGACTGTGATATGGCCACTCACGGTGTCAGAACCTACCACAGGCACCCGTGCTACTCCTGGCCCTGCTACACCCTGTCACCAACTCCAGGGGGTATTGGAAAAGTGGTTTAAAGGAAGACCTCTCATCAGGTTGGCTTCTACCAGGTAAGTGAAAAACAGGCACTGTTTACGGCATTTGTTTTAGCAGTTCTGACCTCGCTGTCATGCCCAGACAGGAATGTAACAGAGGTTTAAAATGTGTTTGCCCTCACAGAGGCAAAGATTCTTTCATTCTACATAATGATTTAAAATATAATTTTAATGGAAAATATATTATAAAACAGACAATTAGCAACAGAACAATAAACAGGAATATGACTTCTGCGATTGGCTTTCCAAACAGTCACTAGGTCGGAAGTATGTTCTGCTGGCACCTGATTAGAACAGTGACCAAGTGCATGCTCTCAGCATACAACCCCAGGCCCCTGTGGACTCAAATTCATGGCAGCTGGGTGGTAAAGCCCACTGATCTTGTTACCATATACCTGCATTACTTGGTCAACAACAGGCCAAAGTTTACCTGTGTGACGATCGCGGCGTCAGACCCCAGCCCTTCTCACCAAACTCGTGACCGAAGGACTAGCCAATCTAAAACCACGCTGCCACGTGCGTAACAATGCCATGCCCAGCTGCACCCTGTACAACGGTTTTCCAGCTAATGGACCACAATCGATGTACCTGTAGCCTGAGCGCGATTGTTACTGGGTCAGGTTAATTACGCTATTAACCCTTCACACTGCCACCACCTCCTTTTTGTACAGAGAAAGAGAAAACTCGGCAATATTAGCCATACACTATGATGGTTAGATAATCATCTGTATACCACTGTCACCAAAGGCAGGTTATACAGAGGGTTAAACCCACACAGTAGCGCTCTTCAGTGGCAGGAATACGTAGTTTGCATTAAAGGCGTTAGAAACAGTTTAACACTTTCAGAAAGTAAGATTTATTACTAAAAGGTCAAAAGGGTGCAATAAAAATATTTATAGAAAAAGATGTAGCCAATATATATATATAAATATACAGAGAACAATAGCACAGCAAAGAGATAACAGAAAGGAGTTTAAAGGGTTAAAGTACTTGCCAGTCAGCCTTGGTTTAAGCAGTTTTAAGTCTTATGAGCCCAAAAGGATTTTTCTTGTCTCTCACTGTCAGTTTCGATGTTAAAACAGGAGACCTTCTTTTTCTCTCCCTTAACTTAGCTTAACTTTTCTAGTATCTCCACCAGGTGCCTCGCTGGAGCAGTAAACCAATTGTCTCCTTTTGGGGAGGGAAGTGTAGGTGGAGCCCTAAGTTATGACTAGAAACTCTCTTAGCTGCTATTATGATTCATAACTCATTCTCGGGGCCTTTGGCAGCCTGGGCACTAGTATATTAATACTCAGCAGCATCTGCGGAATGGTTAGAGATGAAACATGTCATATACACTTGAATGGTTTAGGAGATATACTTTCCTGCCCTCCTATATATTCCAGCTAGAGAATGTAATATACCAAACGATTTGTATTAACTTAACCAAACTGACGATATGTCTGGTTTTTATGTAAGTATCTCATATTCCAAGATATGAAATCATAGGGGAAAATGGATGTTGAATGTGGTGTCTTGTTTTATGCCTTCTCTGGAATGTCTTTGAACTCCCGTGAAGGACTTGGTTTACGCTTTTACGATATCCCAGATTGCACAGCTACTAGACAGGGGGACACCTAGCTGGTGAGGTTTTATAGCCAGGACGCCCACCCACTTGGTTTCAATGCCTTTTTGAACTCTGCATCAAACAGACCACATGTCACTCAACAGAGAGGGAGGGAGATGAGGAAAGAGGGAGAGAGAGAGATAATTGTACAAGATGGACAGACAGTCCTTTGCCAAAATGGAGGTTTGTATCCATCTCTGTGTGCACGCTTGCTACAACCTGGTCTTTAGTTTTGTGCAAAGAGTCCAATCTGCTTGAACAATCCCACGTACCCAACAAAATAAATTCAAAATACTAACAACTTACAAAGTCATCTAGAACTTGGCCCACAGCTACATCACTAACCTAGTTTCAAAATACCAAACAAATTGTTCTCTTTGTTCCTCCCAAGACCTCCTGCTCTCTTGCTCCCTTGTGGCCTCCTCCCATGCCCACCTCCAGGACTTCTCCAGAGCCTCTCCCAGCCTCTAAAACTCCCTACCCCAATCTATCCGAGTATCTCCTACTCCACTTTTAGGCGAGCCCTGAAAACCCTTCTCTTCAGAGAAGCCTAAACTGTCCCCACCCAACAACTGTACTTTAACGTTCTCCTTTAGCTCATCCCCGACAGTTATTACCTCACTTGAGCCTCCCTTTTAGATTGTGAGTTCTAAGGATCGGGGCCATCTGATTTCTTCTGCATTGAATTGTATTGCAACTGTACTGCCTGTCCTCATGTTGTAAAGCACTGTTCGAACAGTTGGCACTACATTCAGATTCAGAATACTTTACTAACCATAAAGGGATATTTTTAAGATACAGTTACATTCAACAAAGACAACACAAAATCACAATAATAAACGGAAACAAGACGCAATAACAACAATTACCAATAACAGCAATATAAATCCTGTATAATAATAATCTGAGGTATCAGAATTGCTGACTCTCATAAATAAGTCTTAGCATACCTATATAGTTTCAATAGAGATGAGAGCTGCAAATGCAGCCATCTTCTTAGGTCTCTAAGTACTGCCTTTACAGAAAAAATACAACCAGTCAAAAGGTCTGAGGGGTGTGCTAAAGAGGCTGGATGCTCAGAAGACACACCCTTAACGCCCCGCAAAACGTGTAGACCATTAATTCTGCCGTAACTGTCTTATGTTTATGCTCTTTTGTCTTTTTAACTAGATTATTGTTTACCCTATTGGGTGTTTTATATGTACTTTGTAATAAAGACTCGTCAATTCAAATTATATTGTGTTGCTTTTTTGTGATACTCTTTTATTATTATTATACAGGATTTTATAGCAGCAACAGTTTGCTCAGCGCTTTACAAAATAAAGGGAGACAATACAGCAACAATATAGTTCAATACAAGAGGGTTAGGAGGTCCCTGCTCCTTGGAGCTTACAATCTAAGAAAACCCAATGGCATACGTAAAGTCCTACTTATTTATTTTATTCTTTATCTACATTACTATGGGATGATGCCCTCTGGAATGATAATTTGATTATTTGACATACCACATTTGTCTTACTGCTCTGTAATATGCATTAGCCATATACTGTACATGCTTGTTTATTATACCGATCCTTGCTTTAGCCTTTATATTGCATCTAATTCCCTGTATCCTGTTACCCCCATCTCTGCTCCCCTTCCTGGTCATGCCCTGTTATGTCACCTTCCATCCATTTGTATGTAGTGTATTATAGGTAGGTTGTTGGTTTGGTTTTGCTGTGGGGTTTTACTATGTGCTGCTAGAGAGAATGAACCCTTTAGGAACTGACCATAAAGAGATCTAGTAACCTTACTGCTACCTGCAGGCTTGACTGGGACTTTTCTTATGTACACCAGTGGTACAGCTGGGCCCCAACACTAGCCACCTGAAGAGTTAGAACTAAAGATTGCCCCTTTATAGCTGCTACACAGGGACCTTTACCTATTGCTTATGCTAGGAGGTACATCTCCGGGGACATTGCACCATCCCCTAGCCATTCTCTTAGAGTGCACTCCAATCCAGTTATAGTGTAGCTACATTGCAGTTAATGTTTATATGCACTGCTTATTGCTAACTTTGCTGCTTTATGAGTTGATTCCAGTCTAGTGGTACAGAACTCTATTCTAAATTAATTTGGTATAGTAATTTTATTGTCTAGCAGTAATTCTATTGTATGAATCTCCCCTCTGTATGCTTATTTACCGTATTTTCCGGCGTATAAGACGACTTTTTACCCCTTGAAAATCTTCTCAAAAGTCGGGGGTTGTCTTATACACCGGTATACGGCATACTGACACTTTTTAGGGGGGCAGCGCGGTGCTGCCGCCCCCCCCTTCCAATGGAAGGGACACTAAGTATAGGGGTGGGCAGGGGCTGCTGTTTCTTACCTGGCTCCGGTCCCATGACGATCCGGTCCAGGAAGCGCGGCTGCTCCTTCAGTTCGGCCACTGGATGTTCGCGCGGCTTCTCGGCTTTGCCTCCTCACCGGTGATTGGCCGCCAGAACTGTAGCTCAGGAAAGGCACACAGGCGGCCAATCACCGACGATGGGGTGGAGCCGAGCGGCCCTGCGAAAATCGAGTGAAGGAGCGGCTGGTATGTGTGCCGTGTAGAGGTGCTGCTGCAACCACACATGCTGGCTGCAGCAGCACCATACTAGAACAGAGGTCAGCAAGTGTAATTGGTGTCAGTGGGAGGAATAGTGCCCCATCATTGGTGTCACTGATACCAATGATGGAGCACTATTCCTCCCACTGACACCAACGATGGGGCACTATTCCTCCCCCCCACTGACACCAACGATGGGGCACTATTCCTCCCCCCCCACTGACACCAATGATGGGGCACTATTCCACCCCCCACTGACACCAATGATGGGACACTATTCCTCCCATTGACACCAATGTTGGGACACTATTCCTCCCACTGACACCAATGATGGGGCACTATTCCTCCCACTAACACCAATGATGGGGCACTATTCCCCCCACTGATACTAATGAAGGGGCACTATTCCTGCCACTGATACCAATGATGGGGCACAATTCCCCCCACTGACACCAAAGATGGGGCACTATTCCTCCCACTGATACTAATGATGGGGCACTATTCCTCCCACTGACACCAATGATGGGGCACTATTCCCCCACTGATACTAATGATGGGGCACTATTCCTGCCACTGATACCAATGATGGGGCACGATTCCTCTCACTGACACCAATGATGGGGTGCTATTCCTCCCACTGACACCAGTGATGGGGCACGATTCGTCGCTCTGACACCAATGATGGGGCACTATTCCTCCCACTAATACCAATGATGGGGCACTATTCCTCCCACTAATACCAATAATGGGACACTATTCCTCCCACTGACACCAATGATGGGGCACTATTTCTCCCACTGGTGTGCATTGCTAGAGGGGTAGTCTTATACGGCGAGTATAGCCCAAACACTACATTTTAGCAGGAAAAGTAGGGGGTCGTCTTATACGCCCAGTCGTCTTATACGACGGAAAATACGGTATGTTAGTACCATCATTTACTCTAACCCCTATCAATACATTGAGTTCATTTATCACTTGTGTCTATTTACTGGTACTAATTCACAGTCAAGTTAAAGGTATCTATACTCATGTTTTGTGCTTGAAGGGACTTACATTCAACCAGGTGTGTCAGAGGGCCTGAGGTTGTTCTTGGAGTTGAGGTACAGAATAGAGAACCCAAATTACCAAGCGGTTTCTTCAGGGGTAGTCCAACATTTATATAGGACTGACAATTTGAGGCCCCTTTCACATGGGGCAGACCCATCAGTGGATCTGCTTGTTCAGCAGGGGATCTGTCCACTGATCCCCGCTGAGCAAACGGGTGATAGGTCCATGTCCGCTGCTGCAGAGCAGACACAGACACAGCTCGCTGTCCTCTATGGATTCCTAGATGAACACGGATTGCTGTCCGTTTCCATCCGACTGCCATGCCATCTGATCCGATGGACAGAAGGTGGATTGGCTTGGATTGGATGTCGGCGGGTGTAAACGGACACATGTAGGAGGAGAATAGAGGTTCTGATAGGATCTGCACGAAAAATGGGCAGGCAGACCCCATTGGAACATCCGTGTGAAAGGGGCCTTACACAGTACTTTAAATATATAGTACATCCACAGCAGCCTTTGCTCTCAAGGAGCTTACAATCTAATGTCCCTATCTCACATACATACCCTATACACACAAATACTAGGGCCAATTTAGACAGGAGCGAATTAACTTAGCAGTATGTCTTTGGGATATGAATGAAAACCAGAGCATCTAGAGGAAACCCAAGCAAGCACAGGGAGAACATGCAAACTCCACTTTAATTACAAGCCCAAAACACATTTGTTATTGTTATCTGAAGCACTAGAAATATACAAAACCACCCTCTCTCATCCATTTTACTTTATGTGGACAATATAAAATGTCCCAAAGCTGTAAAACTAATTTTCATCAATTTGCTAAGGACCTGATAGAATCATGGTCCCATATCTAGCAGAAGATCTGAACTTTTGCTCTTAAGCAGGTATCCATGTTCCCAGGGAAAGGGGGAGCCAGGTCTCTGAATGGCTATGACATGCCAGGCTCAAGTTGCCCACAAAGCATAATGCAGAAGAAGCATAAGGAGGGTTTTTTTTTCTTTTTTTTTTCAGATAAAGTAGTAACAGGAACTACCCTTCATATTTTAATTACCCAAGGGTGGACTACATAAATATACACTATATATAAAGTGGTAAAAAAAACTTT
This sequence comes from Staurois parvus, assembly GCF_062004578.1. Lineage (NCBI taxonomy): Eukaryota > Metazoa > Chordata > Amphibia > Anura > Ranidae > Staurois > Staurois parvus. The sequence continues at coordinate 4,422,638 of NW_028318958.1, forward strand.
AAAGGGAATCATTTGTCAATTAGCAATGCAATTTTCCATTCCTAAATGGATTCTGCATCTGCATTAACACAGGCACATGTTTAAAAACCTTGTAAGATTTAAAAAAAAGAACATAATAAAGAAATATATGATCTCATGGAAAATAACCAGCACTCTCACTGCCACCAATGTCTACAATGCTATTATAATTACAATATAAGCTACCTGATAATTCAACATCTGGTCGTTTATCTGTCACTCACACCCATATCTGGGAGCTGGCATAGCTATTGGCTGCAAGAACTGGAGCGTTTAATAAATGCAAGCATGAAAGAGCACAGCTAGTACCGCCAGAAGATTTTTAGTGCCAAGTCTGTTAACGATGGAGTTAGTCACTTGTGCCAACTTTATTTTGAAATCATTTCAGTGCACAAGCAATGGCTTAAAATATAGCAGCAAATGTCTGTACAAGAGTGTTTGGGAAGGCAAATTACAAAAAGGTTAGATTTTAATGGAAACATCCACAATACGAGGGATCACAGTGAGCCTTCTGCAGTTTATTCTAATGACTGGCATTGTGCAATTTTATCATCTCATTTACAATAGATAGTTTCAAGATGCATCTTTCTTACCTTTTGTTTTTCAACTGTGTACTTTTATTCTTCTTAAAGCGGTAGTAAACCGCAAGAAAGAAAAAAAGTCCCCTGCAAGTTAACGTCATATGTACTAGTATGCATTGCTTACTAGCACAGTATGTAAAACTTACCTTAAAACAAAGCCCTCCAGTGGCGTGCTGTCCGGGTTCATGATCTCCGGCCATCTGACAGGCCGGGCCACGAGGACATCACTCCCGTGCATGCGCGCAGGAGTCCCAGGCCACGGCATACAGCTCTGAAGGAATATGCCATTCCTTCAGAGCGCATGTGTCGGCTTTAGGAAAGAGAGAATATCTCCTAAATGGTGCACGTTTAATAGATAATCATTTTACCTACAGGTAAGCTTTATTAAAAAAAACAAGTTTACTTCCACTTTTTTTGTGGTTTAACCACTTCCAGACCGGACACTTTTACCCCCTTCCTGACCAGGGCAATTTTCAGCTTTCTGCGCTATCACACTTTGAATGACAATTGCGCGGTCATGCAACACTGTACCCAAATTAATTTTTTACCATTTTTTTGTGACAGATAAAGCTTTATTTTGGTGGTATTTATTCACCACTGGGATTTTAATTTTTTTTGCGATGTAAATGAAAAAGTCCAAAAATTTTGAAAAAAAGTGTTTTTTTTATACAATTTTGCAAATAAATAATATTTCATCATAAATCTTGGCCAAAATGTATTCCGTTATCTTTTTAGTAAAAAAAAAAATCCAAATTAGTTTATAACCAAAATTATAATTTTTAAACATTTTTTTTACATTTTTATTTTATTTTTTATATTATTTTTTTTTTTTTTTTTTTTTTTTTACATACTGTCACCTTAGCAATACATTGTCACCATGGTGACACTGTACTACTTGTGGGGGGTGATGAAGATTTTTTTTTTTTTTTTTACACTGATAGCTTTTACACCCATATAGGATGTAAAAGCAATCATTTCTCTTTCTCTCTGTCTGCATTCTTGCAGTCATTGAGAAGTACTGAGTGAGCTGTGATTGGTCACAGCTTGTCACATGGTACAAGGCTGTTGTGAATAGCCTTGTACCATGTGACCTCTGTGATCATTCACAGATTTCACACGTAGTAAGCAATGATGTCGCAAGTGACATCTTGCTTACTACTTTGCATGTGATCACTGATTGGCCAATCAGTGATCACATGATTGGGACCTTGTACAGAGGTCCCGTCCGACGATTGGTGTTTCACTGTGTCCGGAGGACACAGCGGGCACTGAATCGTGGTGCTGCGCGCTCCCAGGGAGCGCGCACCAGCAGGGTGCAGGGAGGCTGTTTATAAACGGCCACCCAACCCTGCAGTGCCACCGTCCAGCCGTTTACATACAACGGCCGGTTGGGAAGTGGTTAAAGACTTTTGGTGCACACAAACACAATATAATACCCACATTTTTGATAAAATAGAAAATATGGTGTTGCACCAAGCAAACAGATACCAAACATGTCACACTTTAAAATTGTGCATGCTTATGGAATGGTGCCAAACTACGGTATTTAAAAATCTCCATAGGCAATGCTTTATAAGCCTTTACAGGTTACCAGTTTAGAGTTACAGAGGAGGTCTGGTGCTAGAATTATTACTCACGCTCAGACGGCGATATCTCACATGTGTGGTGTGATTGCTGTTTATGTATGCGTATGAGACCAATGCATGTGTTCACCTTGAGCAAGGAGGGACGGGGGTACTTTACATTTTTTCTATTATTATTTATTAGTTTTGTGCACTGGTATGCTGTGACAGATGTTTTTGTGTACTGTACACTGACAGATGTTGACGGATGTTTGTGGGACACTGACAGATGTGGACTGTGAACAGGGACAACTGGTGCTTGGTGCACTGGTGTGGGATGGCTGCAGATCTGTGTAACTGATGATTAAACTCATCAGCTACACAGATCAACTGTCACAGTTTGCAGCACCCCACTCCTCCCCACTGAGCTCTCACAGAGCTCAGAGGAGGGCAACAGCTACAGAGACATGTGTCTCTGTTGACATTCTGAGATGGCTGTGATTGGACACAGCCATCCTGTGATCGGGAAGGCCAATCAGAGAGTGCATATCCTGATTCATGATGGATTGTGTCCTTGGATGAATCGTGTTGCTGTACAGCTTCGGGGGCGCGCACAGGCCTGTGTTCTGAGGGATGTACAGGAACGTCCACTCAGAACGTGTAAGCTCCCACCTGGCCATTTATGTACATTTGCCAGGTGGGAAGTGGTAGTAACTGAGGACAAAAAAAAAAAAGTCCCCTGCAAGGTAATGTCAGAATGTGCTAGTAGGCATTGCATACCAGCCCATTATGTAAAACCTACCTTAAAATGAAGCCCTCCAGTGGCACGTTGTCAGTGTTGTAGGGGCTTCCATCTTCACCTGTCTTCCTTCTGACAGGCCGGGCCGTAATGACGTCACTCCCGCACATGTGCGCGGGAGTCCTGGGCCACGGCACACAGCTCTGAAGGAATGGTATGCAGTTCCTTCAGAGCGCATGCGCTGGATTAAATGAAGAGAGAATATCTCCTAAACGGTGCGCAGTTAGGAGATATTCATTTTACCTACAGGTAAGCTTTATTATAAGCTTACCTGTAGGTAAAATTAAAAAACAGAGTTTACTACCACTTTAAGTTACAATAAGAGACTTTAATAGGCTGATTTAAACCCAAAACTAAAAAAATTTAATAAATTGCAGCTTGCCAATCATTAGATGTGGTGGCTGAATTTGTTTTCTTTTCTTAGGCTTTTCCTCTCTGTTTTCACCTGGTGATCTGGCCAGTAACACACCTCCTGTATTAGAGTGCCCCCACTCTGGATGAAAGAGCACAGGGGACACGTTGGGAGCGAAGCTTATGCTGATATCATTAGACCAGCTGGAGCTAGCAGTGGTGGTGATTGTGCTTACATGCAATTTATCCTTGTACTTGTGTGACTAGATGCACAAATACTTAATAAAACCCCTCTGATGATGTGCACTGGCACGAAAGGCCTTAGGAGGAGCCAACAGAGCGTGACGTCTTAGCCGCCCGGAGCCACGAGGAGGCCCGGCGGCCATCTTACTTTTGGGTCAGTCACTCTTTTATTCCCTGAGTGTTTCCACCCTGTTTTTATGCTGTATATACACAATAAATTTTTCGTTTTTAAAACAATACTACACTATGAGGCACTTTTTTGGCTCCTTTTGGAGCTAATTCCAGGATACCCTATTGCCTACTATTGCCACCGGAGGGAGTTCCATACCTATAAGGAAAGGTTTAATCAGCCCTGAGTGGACTCCTGGATCTGGAAACTGCTTACCACACACCAATTAGAGGGAGCATCAGGATTATCTGTGCCCAGATGGATATCTACTCTCCCCACTAGATGAGGGATTTCCGGTGGTCTGTTTGTCATATGCGCATATCCTTAGCGCGTCCGGTGAGTGCGCAATTCTACCATTTGATCCTGATATATCCAGCTTTTTACACACAGGATCCTGCGACATTTTGTCTGGACATTGTTATGTTTTTTCACTTGATGTATTAGTCACCTTTTTTTTCTGCGTTATTTATCATAGTTTGTGTCCCATACCTTACTGTGCTTTTCAGATCATCTGAATATTTATTTTATTATTTTATTCATTAAGCGCCACACTTTATTTATGTATACTTAATAAAACCCACATGGAAGAAAAATATATTTTTAAAATATTCTTCCCAAATATATTGACATGTATTTGAAATACTACAATTTTTGCCGTATTCAATATATTAAAAATAAATATATATATATAAAAAAATATACTTATATATAAAAAATAAATATATATATAAACACATATATACTGTATGTCTTTATAAATATATTTAATCTACATTTTTGGAATGCATTTATACATTTATGTAAAAATATATGTTAAAATTACTTTTTTTTGTTAAAAAAAATCTGAAGAATATATTTAAATAAATACATATTTTTAAAAATATTTTTCATATATTTTGTAATATATAAAAAACGAATTTCAACATACAGTATATATATTTTAATATATTGAATACAGCTAAAATTGTAGTATTTCAATTACATGTCAATATATTTGGGAAGACTATTTTCAAAATATATTTAAAATATATTTTTCTTCCATATGGGAATAAATCTGCGGGTTGCACTATAGAATGCTGGCTTATCTCTTACTTGGCCTAATGCACATAGCGGAAAAAAAAACAAAACCCCGCAAACCGCTGCAAAAATTAAAGTGCAAAATCATACGCAATGCAGAAACGCAGCCAACGCAACCTGCATTGGTGTTTACCTAGACTTAGACTTTCCCCCGTTTTCATCTGGGGATCTAGCCAGTAACACACCTCCTGTACTAGAGTGCCCCCGCGCTGGATGAAGGAGCACAGGACAGCAGCACTGTCAGTCTGGAGGGAGGCAAGTGTTAGATGGACTAGCAGATTTAGATACACTAATAAATTGAAGATAGACTCCAGCTAACTCTTATTAAGCAGCTACAGCAACAGTTTTTTCCTTTTGGGATAAAAATTTTACATAAATAAATAAAAGATAATCATTGTAAGCACCCCTGTCAGTGGTAAATGGTTTGTCTCAACACTCTAACTGCTACATTTGCAGGAGAACTTGTTCTGTTGAAAAACAACAGATTTATTGGCCAGATCACAAGTTGAAAATAAAGGAAAGAAAGCCTAAAAATGGAAACTAATGCAGCCATCACATCTAAGAATTGGTAAGTTGCAACATAATGTATGCTTTTGGGTTTAATACCACTTTAAAGTAAAATATAAACCCAGCCTGTGATATCTCATATAAGCATGGTCCATCTCTGTCACTAGGGGTGCTGCTAGGATTGTAACCTTTGGAGACTGTAAGGAGAGCAATAATGCGGCATGTGTAGGAAAGGCTGGTGGGTGTGGCCAAATTGGCATGGTTTAATAAAACCTAATCCTACGTGCTGTATGCACATCACACATGCAGCATGCCCAGGGCTGGTGCTAGACTATTTTGCGCTCTAGGCAAGACCAGCTACTTGCGCCTCCCCCCAAAAAAAATTTAATTAAAAACAGAAGAAAATATTAAATCAACAAAGCAGGAAACTGCTAAATTTCTTTTAATTTGCAAAAATAAGTGCCATAAGATGCCACCAGCACCAATGTTAAAGACAAATCAATGACACGGATTGACTCTTTCTGTGGCTGGCAGTGGCAGGTGATAGTTGCAGTGAGTGGAGGATGATGGATCCACACTCTGACAGATCCCAGGCAGCAATTCCCCAGGCAATGGGGGGAAATAAAACGCCTTGACAGCAGGCAGCTGAACTGAGCGAATCCACATAGTAACAGATTCGACACACCACTGCCAACACTGACACAGATCAGCAGGCCCAGCAGGCTCTAGAAGAGCAGGCTGTGGGATTGTGGTGATGTCATCACTTACTGACACATTGCACATGTGATGGATGTCCAGCCAGCCGGGTCACATTCTCACAGACACAAGACACCAGAGTCTAACATTACCTTCCGCCTCTACCTCCACTGATGAATGGAAAGAGAAGGGCTAGAACTTCACAGTGAACAGCAGGTGCCAGCCAGCTTGTAGTAAGGAAATGAATCTGAGAGGAACACTAAAAGGAGCTTAGCTGCTACACTGGCCCCAGACACCAGGCATCTTTCTTTGTCCTTTCTTCCTCCCCTTTGCCACCCCTCCTCTCAGCAGAAGGATCATTCATGACGTGGCGGCGTCCCTCACGGTGAGAGTGCTGGCCTGCACTGCGCCCAGGCGCCCCTAGGTGGCAGTGCGCCCTAGGAAGCCACCTAGTTTGCCTAGTGGAAGCACTGGCCCTGCATATGCCACAATCCCTGTACCCATAAAATATGCTGTGGTACACGTGAGAGTCTTACAGACACATATAAACCTCAGCACAATTATCAAGAGTTGGTTCTGGCCAGTTCAGTGGATTGCTTTAAAAAAGGCCTGGATTCTTTCTTAGATACACAGGATATAACTGGATCAGGGGCGGACTGACCATTTGGAAACTCGGGCACTGCCCAAGGGCCCGGGGTCAGTAGGGGGTCCCATGAGATGCCCCTGGTACCTTTTTCATAGGCTTTTTTGAGTTTGGGCAAGGACACAGGGGCCCAATGATCCCTTATTGCCCAGGGGGGCCCCATGAGTTGTCAGTCTCCCCTGAACTGGATACTAACATTTATAGGTAAAGTTGATCCAGGGAATACCTGATTGCCTCTCGGGGGATCAGGAAGGAATTTTTTTGCCATCAGGAGCAAATTGGATCATGCTTTGCTGGGTTTTTTTTGCCTTCCTCTGGATCAACATTTATTAATTCTGTTCATCTGTGTAGAAACCTTCTGATATCTAAGGGTTTTCCAAATGATCAGTTTTGAGATTCAGAGCATCTCGTTATGAATCAGTTAATATTGTTCTGATTATTATTTTATAGGATATTCTTTAAAAATACGGCTACAGGGCGGCATGGATGCGCAAAATCACATATATATACCCACACCACCAATCGCAGCCTCGGCTGTCAATCACCGGGTCCCTGCCGGTGCTTACTCGTCGGCACCGGGTGATCGTGAGTATCTCCGATGGGGGAGAGACCTGTGTATAAACAATACAGATCTCTCCCCTGTCAGCTCCTGCACACTGCTTTGTATGGCTCTGCATAGCAGAGCCATACAAAGCAGTGTGCTTACAGTGGAAAGCACACATAGTGAAACAGCACATAGTTAAGTCTTTGATCGCCCCTCATGTTAACCCCTTCCTGCCCAATGCCATTAGTACAGTGTCAGTACTTTTTATTAGCACTGATTACTGTATTGGTGTCACTGGGGATGTCAGCGACACCAAGTCAGTTCCCCCCAGTGACAAAATGCCTGCCGAAGTCCCACAGTTCCACTATAAGTTGCTGATCACCACCATTACTAAGAGAAAAAAAATTCCAGTATCTATACCGCCATTTGTAAACGCTATAACTTTCATGTAAACCAATTAATTTATTGGGATTTTTTTTAGCATAGACGTGTAGCAGAATACATTTTGGAATAAATTTATGATGAAATTTGCTTTTTAATTTTTTTTTACTGGACATGTTTAATAGCAAAAATTAAAAAATATTGTTTTTTTTTCTCAAAATTGTCGGTCTTTTTTTGTTTATAGCACAAAAAATAAAACACGCACAAGTGATCAAATACCAACAAAAGAAAGCTCTATTTGTGGGAAAAAAGGACGTAATTTAATTTGGGTGCAGCATTGCATGACCGCGCAATTGCCAATTAAAGTAATGCAGTGCAGCATCACAAAAAATGGCCTGGTCAGGAAGGGGGTAAATCCTCTGGAGGGCAAGTGGTTAATAGGAAAAAGGAAATTGGTGCTGGAGAAATTAGGTATGCGCAGTCCATATAAAAGTCCAATGTGTTTATATGAAATGCTGCATCTACGGAACCACTCTTATTGAGTAAGCTAGGACTCTGTAGATATATGAAAAAAGAAAAACAGAGGGGGCCAGACTACATGCCACCTTTAGCCATTCACAATTTATTTGACACAAACAATTGGCAACTCACTGAAAGATGAAAGTCACAAGCATATCTGTACATCCTACGAATATCTCCCATCTGGTCTCGGTCCCTGCTGTAATCAAAGCATGGCTCAGCGGTGTTCCCCAACATCAGGAAGTGGCCGTCTGCTGCGACAACCAGACTGGAACGCAAATGGCGCTGGGCCGGATGTGACATCAGCGGGGGAGCGTGATGGTGTAGTAGTGGGTGGTAACGCGTTTCAAAACTTCTGCTTCTTCCTCAGACCATGATAATGCTTTTTCATTTGAATGAGTTTTGTATTTGATACCAGCTTGTTTTTTTTCTCTGTGTGATTTGTCATTTTATGTTTTTTCAGCACTTTAAATTAGTCATAACGTAAAGTGTTTCTAAACCCAGGACCCTGCATTCACTATATCTGGTCTCACACAGTACACACAATATAGAAGTATGATTATTTTAGTAAATATAAATGGCTAAATACCTTTTCTCATCAGCAGTTAAAGCAGTCTTTTGACTTCAGCTGAGCACTGATTAAAGCTTGTAGGAGGAGTTTTCTCTAGGAGGATGCAAAACCCTTGACCTCTGTCTGGGCAGTGCTGATTGGCCCTTTGCTGATCACATGAACTCTCCCAAAAAAAAAAAAAAGCCTCTCTAGCAATACACACTAAACTGAGCATGTGCAGAAGGGCTATGGATTCGGTCTGTCTTATTAGGTGGACATTTGAACAAGAGGAGGGGTAGAGAAGAAAGGATCAAACAGCCTTTTTACACAAAGCAGAGGATTAACCCCTTAGGTTCCACAGTGAGTATAACAAGCATGCTTTACTGCATATACAGACTGATTTTACTGTTGTGGGCTTAGTAATACTTTAACCACTTCAAGACCGGACACTTTTTACCCCCTTCCTGACCAGGGCAATTTTCAGCTTTCTGCGCTATCACACTTTGAATGACAATTGCGCGCTGGGATTTTTATTTTTTTTGCTATGTAAATGAAAAAGTCCAAAAATTTTGAAAAAAAGTGTTTTTTTTATAAAATTTTGCAAATAAATAATATTTCATCATAAATCTTTGCCAAAATTTATTCCGTTATCTTTTTAGTAAAAAAAAATCCAAATTAGTTTATAACAAAAATTATAATTTTTAAACATTTTTTTTACATTTTTATTTTATTTTTTTATATTATTTTTTATTTTTTTTTACATACTGTCACCCTAGCAGTACAGTGTCACCATGGTGACACTACTACTTGGGGGGGGGTGATGAAGATTTTTTTTTTTGTTTTTACACATTGCTTTTACACCCATATAGGATGTAAAAGCAATCATTTCTCTTTCTCTCTGTGTGCATTCATGCACTCATTGAGAAGTACTGAGTGAGCTGTGATTGGTCACAGCTTGTCACATGGTACAAGCCTGTTGTGAATAGGCTTGTACCATGTGACCTCTGTGATCATTCACAGATTTCACACGTAGTAAGCAATGATGTCACAAGTGACATCTTGCTTATTACTTTGCATGTGATCACTGATTGGCCAATCAGTGATCACATGATCGGGACCTCCGACAATCGGTGTTTCACTGTGTCCGGAGGACACAGCGGGCACCGGAATCGCGGTGCTGCGCGCTCCCAGGGAGCGCGCACAAGCAGGGTGCGGGGAGGCCGTTTATAGACGGCCACCCGACCCTGCAGTGCCACCGTCCGGCCGTTTATATGCAACGGCCGGTCGGGAAGTGGTTAAAGGAAACGTAGGGTCAAAGCTCTTTGGCCCTACATCTCCTGTTGGTCACAGGATTGCACTTAGTTCTACACTTCTATGACCCATAGTCAGCTGACAGCAGGCTGACATCACTATGCAGGTCCAGGCTCTGGAGAGATCAATACTTTTTGGGATCCTCCCAGATGCATGACTGGCAGCTAGCTCAGCCTCTCAGTGTGCCACTGAGAGTCTGAGCCAGCCATTCCCATCCCCTGAACAGCTCCAGTGAGTGACGGAGGGGCAGTCCATTGAAGACCAAGAACTGAGTGATCAGTGGTCTTTGATCGCTCCGTTCTCAGTCTTAGGGGTGGCTGGGAACAGATGCAGCATCGGTTGCTGCATTCACCTAGGTGAATATGTACAGTTGTGCTCAAAAGTTTGCAATCGTGACATTTTGGCATTTATATTGAAAATATGACTAATCATGCCACAAAACTGTCTTTTATTTATGGATAGTGATCATATGAAGCCATTTATTATCAGTTGATTGGCTCCTTTTTAAATTATAATGATACAGAAATCACCCAAATGGCCATGATCAAACGTTTACATACAATGGAATGTTTGGCCTTGGTACAGACACACAAGGTGACACACACGGGTTAAAATGGCAATTAAAGGTTAATTTCCCACATTTGTGACTTTTCAAATTGCAATTTGTGTCTGTATAAATAGTCAGTGAGTTTGTTAGCTCTCACATGGTGGTTATAAATGAATTAAGTAATACTTAAGTAAGAGTAACAGAAATTAACAGAAATTAAAACCCAAATCCAATGTTTTTTAAATAGCAATGGGATCCTTTGAAAAAAGATTTTAACCATATGAACAAAAGCTTACTATCGTAAGAGCCCATGGCAGTGTTATTTGGCCTGTTCCCACTCCTGTAGCTGCTACGTTTGCTGGACAGCTTGAGCTGTTAATAGATCCAGTGGCAGGATCAACAGGTTGTAAAACCAAGTTATAAGGAAGGCTCAGAAAAAAAACTTACTTTTTAATTTTTTTATTTTCTATATTAAAAATGTTAGCTTCAGAATTGCATATATCAACCAAAGAAAAAATTTGGACTTGATACTTGAGCTCCTGGAAGTGATAACATTTGTCGATGAGGCAAAGATCCCAGAGCCCCAGCTGTACAATCTTTGTCTAAGTTTTAATTTTTTTACTCATTGTGAATAATAGCTATTTCATCTGAAATTCTCTTTCACTAGAGACTAAGAAATTAAGCGTTAGTCAAAGTATCAGCTCTGGAAATTTCTTAGACTTCTTCAACAATTGGGAAGACCTCTGTTTCATCGGAAAATTACATTTAAATGAAAATGATGGGAAATACTATGCCACGGTTGCTTAATCCAGTAGATGCAGAAATCCAAAAGAAACACAATTTAAGTGGCTGTAATCCAGGGCCTTCGTGACAGCATCAGTCCAAAGAGCAGGAAATGTGTCACATCCGGACTATACAAATATATCCTGATTAAAGTAAATGGCTTAGTATTTTTAATGCAAATCTCGATAAAAGTGAGTGCTGCCCCTGAAAAGCCAATAATCTTACCAATGATATTGGATGGTGATCTTTATTTAAACATAATGGAGTAACTGTTTTCATGACCACCCTTTTTTGAAAAATATTTTATTTGTTAAAAGGAACAATTTTTTGTTTCCTCAATAGCTTCAGCTAGTATGACAATTACATGAGAGCCTTGGCTTTGTTGTCCATTTAAGTGAACCTTTGCCTAGATAAGGGGTCTTCAAATTTTCTAAATTTATGGGGGCCGGACTGTGTCCAGTGGGAGAATAAAATGTCCCAGAATCAGTGGGATTAAAAAATGCCTTAGGCTTGGTGGTCAGTGGGAGTAAAAGAATGATATAATGCACATAGTCAGTAAAATGAGGAATAGTGCCCCATAATTGGCAATAATGGGAGAAATAGAGCCTCTTTATTGGTATCAGTGGTGTGCCCTATTTGTGGTATCAGTGGGAGGAATAGTGCTCCATTGGTGGTAGTATTTTCAGAGTTTCCTCAATTGCTTCAGCTAGCATGACAATTGCCTGAGAGCCTTGGCTTTTTTGTCCATTTAAAGTGAACCTTTGCCTAGATAGGGGGGTCTTAACATTTTCTAAATTTAAGGGGTCGGATTGTGGCCAGTGGGAGTATAAAACACTCAAGCTTGATTGGAATTAACAAAGCCTCAGGCTTGGTGGTCAATGGAAGTAAAAGAATGATATAACTCATGTAGTCATTAGAATGAGGAATAGTGCCCCATCACTGGTAATAATGGGAGGAATAGAGCCCCTTTTTTTGGTATCAGTGGGGTGTCCTATTGGTGGTATCAGTGGGAGGAGTAGCGCTCTATTGGTGGTAGTAATTGAAGGAATAGTGCCCCTTTGCTGGTATTTATGAGGGTAATAGTGCCCTTGTGTTGGCATTAGCAACAGGCCTCATTGATGGTATCAGTGAGAGGAAAAGTGCCACATTGTTGGTATTTATTGGCTGAATAGTGCCCGTTTGTTGGTATTAGCAGGGTGCCCCATAGGTGGTATCAGTGGGAGGAATAATGCCCCATTGTTGGTATTAATTGGATCGCTGGTGCCTTGCAGGTCTCCTGCAGACCTGTCAGTATATCTGCTGCCTGTATGGGATGTACGTGCAAGCAGATATACTGACAGGAAGATTCAAGGAACTACAGTACCACAGCGCTGTCAGCTTGTAGTCTTCCACCAAGGACTACAGCGCTGTCGTCTTGTAGTCTTCCACTGAGGACTACAGCGCTGTCGATTGTAGTGCTCAGTGAACTAGCAGAACTGTGGTAGTTCATTGAGGACTACAAGCCGACAGCCGCTAAGGATTTCGGGACTTGTAGTTCATTAATTCACAGAACACTGTGAATGAGTGATGCAATTGTGTGGGCGGAGCTGCACACGGCTGTGCTATTTTTAAAAAGTGACAGCTTGTAGGGGGAACTTCTCCCCATACTGCTGTCACAGGGAGGGGGCGATCAGACAATGGTTACAGCATTGGGAACATGTTACATGTTCCACCCTAAAAATGGGTGGAACATGTAATATGTTCCCAAAGGTGAGATTATCTTTTAAGGCATGGTTCACACCTACAGGTGCGACAAAACATGCTCCTGCTCCCATGCATTGTGTGTAGGACAGACTATTAATTTCGTGGGCTACCCTACATGTGAGAAATGCAGAAAAGAAGTGCCAGACACTTTCCCAAACAAACGTACCTCGCAGAACCACATGTTGCTGTGGTGTTAAGCGGTTTGACATGCGAACCAGGTTTGAGATGTCAACCTGGCCTTATTTGTTCTTTTGTATCCACCTGGAGCTCAGCTTTTTGCATCATTTTTTTCTTTTCAAATCCCACAACTTTTCTAGCATTGCTAGAACTACTAAATTACTTTTCCTGCTTCGTACTTTGAACAGGGACTTTCATGAAATGTTCAAAAATGCACCAGGCACTTCAGGTCCATCATAAAACAATTCTATTTCACAACACCCCTCCATGGTTCAACGTACGTTCTGCAGGGAACAATAAAGAGCCAGGGAAGCCCAAGGCATTTGGTTTGAAGTGTTGTGGTTTCTGGTTTTTAAAAGATTTGGGAAGGATTAGACAATTGGTCAGGTTTTTCTTGCTATCTATATTCCCACAGGGGAGATTTTGTTTCCTGTGGGCTCTTTGGGATAGCAAAGTGGATGACTCACTCCATTTAGGACACAGACAACAGTAAAAGTCTGAATGAAGTTCTAATCTGTTTTCACTATAAAAGTAAAACATATTTTTATTTATTGTGTCCGCAGAGATTTTTGAATACTTCCTGTCTCAGTGACCACATAGGAAAGAAAATACCGCTTCCCAAATGCCTCGGACAATTCTGCACATTGCAGTTAAAAAATGCTCTGCAAACGCCGGACCAACGCTTGCCAAATGCTATAGGGGCGTTTGGCAAGTGTTGGTAAAACAGTCAAGTGTGAACGAGCCCTTACAGTATATAGAAAACTGGAAGGGACAAGTATTTTATCACTTAGGGCTCGTTCACACTTGACTGTTTTACCAACTCTTGCCAAACGCCCCTATAGCATTTGGCAAGCGTTGGTCCGGCGTTTGCAGAGCGTTTTTTAACGCTCGGCAAACGCTCCACAAACGCTGCATGTGCGGTTCAGCGGCGGTTGCTAGGCATTTGCCGAGCGTTAAAAATTCCCTACAAACGCCTATAATGAAGTTTGAATGGTGTTACCGCTCCGCAAACGCCCCGCAACTGCACCGCGTTTGCGGAGCGGCACCATAGACTAGAATAGGAGGCTTCAACGCCTCCTGACTCGACCAGAGGCGTCCGTTTTGCCGCAACACGACGCTAACGCTCCCGTTAGAACAACACCATGTGCTGCAATGTGCAGAATTGTCCGAGGCGTTTGGGAAGCGGTAAAAACGTTTCTCAAACACCTTTCTGCAGCCTGCACAACGCTAGTGTGAACGTAGCCTTACGGTTTTGCCGGAATGTAAACAAGCCATTCCTGGATTGTAAAAGCATCTGATGCTTTTAGGGGCAGAGGAGAGATCTGGAGACTAAAGTGGACCTGTCATGCTTATTGCTATCACAAGGGATGTTGTTCATCTCTTGTGATAGCAATAAAAGTGATAAAAAATACATAAAAAGTTGTGTAAAATAAGAAAATTCAAATAAAATTAATAATAAAATAGAAAAATGGAAAGTGTCCTGTCCCGCCGTGCTTGCGTGCAAAGGTGACCACGCGTTGGTCCTGCACGCATATGTAAGTGGCCATCACACCACACATGTGAGCTATCACCATGAACGTCAGAGTGAGAGCAATAATTCTAATAACTTTAAACTGGTAACATTTAAAGGCTTTCAAAGTGTTGCCTATGGAGATTTTTAAGTACTGTAATTTGTCACCATTCCAATAGTCTGTGCAAACATCTTAGGTACCTATTATCTATTTACTCAACGTATCATCATGTTTTATATTTTACCAAACAATTGGGTATTATATTGTGTCTTTGTGCATTAAAACGCATTACCGCTTGTGCGCCGCCCTATAGCAGAAATACTGCTACAGGGCGGCACGGGTGCGCATAATCATGTATATGTACGTGATTTTGCAGTTCCGGGTAGGTGGTACATGCCATTCGCAGCTTCGGCTGTAAATCACCGGGTACTGGCCAGTAATTGCCTGTTGCCACCCAGCGATCTTCGAGCATTACCAAAGGGGAGAGACCTGTGTATAAACAACACAGATCTCTCCCCCATCAGCTCCTGCACACTGCTTTGTATGGCTCTGCATAGCCATACTGTACAAAGCAGTGTTACACACATCATACTGTGAAACAGCACACAGTACACAGTTAACCCTTTATTTGCCTTACATGTTAACCCCTTCCTGCCCAGTTCCATTAGTACAGTGTCAGTGGTTTTTATTAGCACTGTTCACTGTATTGGTGTCACTGGGCATGTCAGTGACACCAAGTCAGTTCCCCCCAGTGTCAGAATGCCTGCTGTAGTCTCATAGTCCTGCTATAAGTCTCTGATTGCTGCGATTATTAGTAAAAAAAATAATTTAAAAAAATTCCGGAATATATATCGCCATTTGTAAATGCTACAATTTTCACATAAACCAACTAATTTACACATATTGGGATTTTTTTTTTGAAAAGACTTGTTTTTTTACTGGACATGGTCAAACACTTGCCTACTGGGCACTTATACCCCCTTCCTGCCTAGGCCAATTTTCAGCTTTCAGCACTCTCGCACTTTGAATGACAATTGTGCGGTTATGCAACACTGTGCCCATATGAAATTTTTATAATTTTTTTCACACAAATAGAGCTTTCTTTTGGTGGTATTTAACCTCTTCCCATCTGTCTCATGTTAATAAACGGCCAGACGGTAGTGCTGCTGATACGGGTGGACGTTTCTAGAATGTCCCCCCGCATCCATTGCCTGAGCATGCTCCCCGGGAACACAGATCACTGTACGGGACCATTGTGTGAGGTCCCGATTCCTGTGATCACTGATTGGCCAATCAGTAATCACATGAATAGTAGTAAACAAGATGTCACTTCCTGACATCATTGCTTACTACTTGTGAAATCTGTGAATGATCACAGAGGTCACATGGTACAAGCAGGGGCGGACTGACAACTCATAGGGCCCCCGGGCAATAGGGGATCATGGGGCCCCTGTGTCCTTGCCCAAACTCAAAAAAGGCTATGAAAAAGGTACCAGGGGCATCTCATGGGGCCCCCTACTGGCCCCGGGCCCTCGGGCTGTGCCCCAGTTTCCAAATGGTCAGTCCGCCCCTGGGTACAAGGCTATTCACAACAGCCTTGTACCATATGACAAGCTGTGACCAATCACAGCTCGCACGGTATTTCTCAATGGCTGTAGGAATGCAGCCAGAAAGAAGGAGAAATGATTGCTTTTACAGCCTTTATCACCCCCCACAAGTAGTACAGTGTCACCATATTGACAATATGTAAAAAAAACCAACATAAATAATAATATAAAAAATAAAATAGAAATGTAACAAATTTTTTTGAAAAGTTATAATTTTTGGTTATTAACTAATTTTGGCCAAGATTTATGAAGAAAGGTTATTTATTTTCAAAAAGTTATAAGAAAAACACTTTTTTTCATAATTTTTGGTCTTTTTCATTTATACAGCAAAAAAATAAAAAACCCAGTGGTGAATAAATACCACCAAAAGAAATCTCTATCTGTCTAAAAAAAATGCTAAAAATTTCATATGGGTACAGTGTTGCATGACCGCGCAATTGTCATTCAAAATGTGATAGCACTGAAAGCTGAAAATTTGCCTGGACTGCAAGGGGGTGAAAGTGTCTGGACTTGAAGTGGTCGCCGCTGGGTGTTTTACTTATTTCACTATAAACAAAAAAAGAACAAAAAATGTGAAAATAAAAGTTTTTCTTTGTTTCTATTATAAAATTTTGCAAACAGGTAGTTTTTCTCCTTCACTGATGTGCGTTGATGAGGTTGCACTGATATACAGCACTGATGGGCACTGATAGGCGGCACTGATGAGGTGGCACAGATAGGCAGCACTGATGAGCTGGCATTGATGAGGCAGCACTGATGCTGCTGCACAGATATGCAACAATGATGGGCACTGACTGACGGCACTGACTGGTGTCACTGCTGGGCACTGACTGGCAGCACTGCTGGACACTGATGGGCACACTGGTGGGTGGCACTGGTGGATGGCACTGCTGGGCACAGATAGGTGGCGCTCAGGGGCGGACTGACCATTTGAGTGTGAGCAAGGACATAGGGGCCCCATGATCCCCAATTACCCGGCGGCCCTATGAGTTGTCAGTCTTCCCCTGATGGCGCTACTAGGCACAGGTGGGTGGCACTGATGGGCACAGGTGTGTGGCACTGCTGGGCACTTGTGGACGGCACTGATGGGCACAGGTGGGTGGCACTGCTGGGCAAGGATCATCAGGGCATTGATCATCAGTGCCCTGATGATCAGTGTCGATCCTACCTCTGACAATTGCCGGTTCTCGGCAGTATTTTCCTCACACTGTGACAGCGTGAGGAAAGTACAGCCGATAACAGGCAACTGCATTTACCGGTGATCCCAGGACTGGACAACCGCGCTGTAGCCATCACTCAGCTATAGCGTGGTTGCCAAGTGGTTAATAGTAAAAAGTCAAAAATATAGTTTTTTTTCTCAAAATTATCTTTTGCACCCTATAGAAGTAATTTGGCGGCTGTATAGTTGCTTGGATCACTTCTACAGGAAAGTCAACTGCTGGCTGAAAATTCTGAGCTGCAGCCATGACCTCAGTATGACCAACTACTGACCTCTGCACTCTGCATTACTACTGAGCTCTGATATCTGCGTTACTTAATCCTGACCCTGAGAGTGGAGCTGTGCTGGGGGTCACAGGAGTCTGATACCACGACAAATCCAGCATCAGGGCCGGTGCTACCACTAGGTGAACTAGGAAGCCGCCTAGGGCACACTGCCTCCTAGGGTGCAGCTATGGCCACTGGTTTCTCTACTCTCCTGTTTGATGAATATTGTATTACATAGAGTGTTTTTTACCTTTGGTTCTATGTTCTCTTTGCTATTTCTACTTTATTTAAATTCATTGTTGCAAAAAATGTCATGCTGGAATCTGTGCCCATAAGTAGTGGGATACAGCAGTGTGCTTCCAGGCCTCTAGAAGGAGCAGAGAGCTCAGAGCATGTAGCCTGTCCTCCAAGGCATCGAACCTTCCCACTGTGAAGTCACATCTGCCTCCTGTGCATTCCAAGCTCAGGCACTTCTGGTTGTCTGGCAGCATCCTGGTATCTCTCCTTCTCTCCATCCATGGCTTCAGACCTACACTGGATGATCCTTAGGATGGGAAGGACTGACAGGAACCATTATTGATGATAAGCAACATTTTATTTCTTTTTTGTGAATGTTTAACATTGTTTGCTTACTAAATTGGTCCTTTAATACTGCACTTGGTGGTGCCTCCTTTGGTCTTTTTCTTGTCTTTCACATACAGAGCTGGCATACTCTGATGATGGCTGCCGCTGATGTTGCTGGTTTTTAATGGACTTATAGAAACATTTGTGAAGTTTTTTTTTTGGGGGGGGGTTGCAAGTAGCTGGTCTTGCCTAGGCCTGTCCAGCATGTATGCTAATTTTGTGTGAAAATATTTTTTGATGAATACATTAGAAGTTAAATAAAAGGTATCTTTTTATATCTGCCTGAAGTTCCAACTCAAAATGTGTACTCATGGAAAACACACCACTGTTTTACTGAATGCCATTTTCCTATTTAGAGTTCTGTTTTTGGATTTTCTCTTCCATTTTTCAATGATTGCCTAACAATCGCCTACTCCTTCCTTTAAGGGTTCAAATTAGGGATTACCTTAAAAGCCTCCTCCACAATGCAGGAAATGTTAGTAATCTAATATTGTTTCGGAATTAAACTAAATAAATAGGAAAGCCTTGGTGGAGCTTTTGCAGGAAAACAGGTGGGATTTTGGTTTGAAGGAAAATTGTTAGGAAAGTTAAATAAATGTTGCTAAACTGAAATAGCTTTTGTTTTACATGGGTGAATCTACAAAAAAGTTATTTAGATTATGAGTGGACCCTGTTGGGGTAAAAGATCCTCTGGCTTCGTGTATGCATCAGGAAGCAGAAAATTGCCTAATGGAGCTGGCCTATCTGTTCCTTCTGTAATCCCACCTGCTGCATGGTCAAAAATCTAAATTAAAGTAGATGTAAACCATAACAGGATGACATTTAGTTTGCTAAAGCACTTCTATCATAAACATAAATGTGTTTTTTTTCATAAAATGCTGATTTTTTTTTCATCCTATTTTGCATTTGAGTGCTGCTGATCTCCTCCCACCACTCCCTGTCTTCATGCACTCACTGCAGTGCCCATTGCGTTGCTTTGGAACAGTTGCCTGATATCATGGGGATTTGCCTGAACAATGTGTGTTGGCATGCTGGCTTTTTGTCTTCATCACAGGTGCATATAACAAGCTGACACCCAGAGGCATAGTGCTGCACATGTCATCAGCAATGCCACCAACCATTTGGTTGCCTCACAGTTTGATTGAGAGCGCAACCAACTGTGAAAGCCATCATTCATTGCATACCTTGAATATAACCATCCTGGGAAGCTGTTAAATTGATGGGTTAGTTAGAGTGTTACTAAAGACAAAATCAAAGCAGACTTATATAATGCATTATGTCACAATCTGTTCATCCAACCAGTTGGTCTGTTATTTTTCAATTTCATTTATCACACCAAATTGTGAAGCAAAATGGCAGTTAGAGGTTTGAGACAAAGCATTTAAGCCCCCATTCTCACCATGTTTCATACTTTCAGCTTTTGCGCATAGCTTGTAATGAACTATTGGCGCTTTATAAATACTGTATAATAATAATAATAGTGTAGTTTTTGCAGGTGTAATGCCCTCTAGGGTAAAATAGAGTTTTTTTGTATAGTTAGAGGCTTGCTAGTAGCCTGGGTATGAGTCAGCCTGGGAGTGAGTCAGCAAGGTTACTTCAGGTTAAGACTGAAGGGCTCTGCAGGTAAATTCTCTGATATCTCCTCCTGTTCTAGAAACTTGGAGAAGATTCTAGAAGCCAGTAGGCAGGGGTGCAAAAGGGCTGAGCTGCATACTTAGGCGAATCTAGCCAATCCCCAAGCAGGACACCTGGCATGGTGGCTAGGTTATCCCTTAATTATGAGAGAGCTAGGTCAGCAGGGGAGTCAGGTGAAAGATAGAGAAAGGAAGTGCTGCTGGTGTGGAGCTTGAAAGGGGGCCCCAGAGATGGGGGTCTGCCTGCAGGGTGGAAGCTGGAAACTGTACTGTCCCACAGTCTACCAGGGAATGACAGCCTGTCAGCAGAGAAGGAGCCAGCCCAGCATAGGAGCTGAAAGCAGCTTCAACCTTTAAAGCTGCAAGAACAGGACAGTGTGAGTACTTCTACACCCCCTGCGCATAAGAAAGGAGAGGGCTGTCAAGTACAATACCCAGCTAGTTCCCCCTGGGACTACATTACTTGTGTGTCTCAGAATCCCTTGCCCTGGGTTACTCTCAAGACAGCCAGGTGGATGAGATTTTCATCTGGGGTCTGAGAAGGTTCATTTAAGGGGACCAATTGCTTCTTGCAAAGACTGTGTGCTGATTTTTTCCTTTTTTTTGCTTAAGAAGTTGTCCTCCAAGTTGTTTCAGTTCCATTGGGCATCCTATATACCCCCAGACCCCATCCAAGTTGTTACCCCCTATTAAAACAACAAAAACCAAGCTCATGGACTATTTACTGACTTTGGATGAAAGTGTGGAAAATGAATGGTGCCTAGCTGGGCAGAGCTTAGAGGGACCAAAAACTCAGCGCCCTCAAGAGGTTAGTGTTACACACGTACGGGTTCATACATAGGGCAGCCTATTCATTTCAATGGGCTTCCCTGCACGTAACAAACAAGGCAAAGGAGCTCATGCATCTGTTTGAGCTTTCTGCCAATTTAAATTACATCTTGCTTGCTGCTTTCCTGGTGCAATTAATGAATGGCAATACAATTGTGGCATGTATCTTTTGTGCATTTTGTGAATGTGCTTAAATTTGTGCGCATGGTCTACTGTAGTGTAAACGCAGTCTTACACTGACAGGGGTGCTTACAATGACCAGCCTTACTTATTTATGTAAAACCTTTATCTCCTGTTTCTCTAACTGCTTAAATATTGTTAACTGGATTTCAGCTTTAATTTTTTAGTAACATGTTAAGTCCATGTAAATCTACTAGTCCATCTAACACTACTCTCTCCAGGCAATGCTGCTGTCCAAGGGTGTCTCCATTGTTCCTTCACAGATATGTAGCACTACTCCTGTAGGTGCTACTGGTTGTTTTGGGTCCTCTGATCTTTCCCTGTCCCTCTTTCTGCTGACACCACCAGAAAACCTTGACAGTGGCCTCACGGCAGTCACTCAAGGAGAACATACACCAACTATGGTAAAGTAAATAAAGTGTATTAATAAAACAAGAATGATAGGACAGTGAAGCTATTCAATTATTCAAAATTAACTGCTTCCTGACCGCCCTATAGCAGATATACTGCTACAGGGCGACAGGGGTGTGCAAAGTCATGTATATATATATGTGATTTTGTGTTTCCGTGTAAGGGAAGTGCATGAGCCACGCTCTGCCATTTGCAGCCACGGCTGTCAGTCATTACCTGCCGGCGCTCGGTGATTACCGAGCATCTTCGACAGGGACGAGGACTGCTTTGTTTACTAACAGTCCTCCTCCCTGTCAGCTCGGGCACACCTCTCTGGATGGCTGTGCACCACTAGTGTCACTAGTGTCAGTAGGTTTTTATTTTTATTTTTTTACAATTTTATAATTTTTTAATATTTGGGGGGCTTTGGTGAGAGGGAAAGACAGGTAGGAAGGAAGGAAGGAAGGAAGGAAGGAGAGACAGAGGAAAAGAAAAATGGAAAAAAAGGAAGGAGAGAAAGGAAAGAAGGAGAGAAAGGAAGGAAGGAGAGAAAGGAAAGAAGGAGAGAAAGGAAAGAAGGAGAGAAAGGAAGGAAGGAGAGAAAGGAAGGATGGAGAGAAAGGAGAGAAAGGCAGGATGGAGAGAAAGGAGAGAAAGGAAGGATGGAGAGAAAGGAGAGAAAGGAAGGAAGAAGAGAAAGGAGAGAAAGGAAGGAAGGAGATAAAGGAGAGAAAGAAAGGAAGGAAGGAAGGAAGGAAGGAGAGAAAGGAAGAAAGGAGTAGCAGCCTGGGATGAGTCAGCCTGTGAGTGAAGTATTTCATCTCAGTACAGGCTAGGGAGGTTCTGAAGGTCAGAGGTCCTGGAGACCTCCCGCCTCTCCAGAAATATGAGATCTTTCTGGAGAAGGGATGGAGGAAGGAATAAGGCTCAGATATGCATGCTTGAGGGACCTTGGGCAATCCCCCAGCAGGAGGCTAAGCATGGTGACCAAAGACAACCTATACGTATCACACAGCCTGCAAGCAGAGTCAGAGAGTGTCGTGTGGAAAATGGACCCAGAGAGGATGGTTGGAGTGAGGAGCCTGGAAGGGGGCCCCAAAGAGGAGAGCCCACCTGCAGGCAGGATTCTGGAAAGGAGGATCTTCTCTGTTCCATCATCTCATTGGGAGGACAGCCTGTGAAGCAGGGAAGGAGCCACCCCAGCAAAGGCCTGAAGGCAGCCAGTGAGCTACCAGGCAAACAGGAAAAGACAGAGTGAGTATTCTTACACCCCCCCGGGCCAAGAGAGGGTGGTCAGGTGCAATACCCAACTAGTCTTCATCTGGGACTGTTCTAAATCTACAGCTCTTGGGCCCCCTTGCCCATGGATACCCTCAGACAGCTAAGTAAAGAGGATTCATCTGGGGACTGAGGAGGTACACTAAAGAGCCTTTGCTGCTCTTCAAGGAAAGACTGTTGAAATCCACATTTCTTTACATAGTTGATAAGGAGTTTGTCCTCACGTTTACAGTTCCTTGGGCATCCCGTATACCCCCAGACCAACACAAGTTCTTAACCCCTTTAAAAAAAAAAAATCACAAAAACAAGGACTCTTCTTTGACTCAAGTGTGCAAAGTATGGAAAAATGTGTGCTGCCTGGCTGTGCACAGCTTGGCTGTGATCCTGGACAAGCCCCCATATGTAGCACTGCCCCCTTAGGAGATGCTGAGCCTTTGGGCCCCCCCTTAAGCTCTGAACAGCCAGGCAACACACATGTTGATGTCTTGTGGAAACCTTTGCATTAGGGTCACAGTGGGGTGGCTTCTTGGCTAAGACTAGTACAGGTTGAGGAGCATCCTGGAGGAGTGCTGGTTAAGCCAGGGTGGGTTGTGCTGGTGTTCCTGAGGGCCCCATGCTGAAAGTACTCAGCCAGGTCAAGCTAAGCCACCATGTCCCAGGCAAAAATGCGTTAAAGAACAGTAGTGCTCCCCTGCTACAAAACACAGCTGTTGCAAAAGATATAGAGAATATATAGGGGACAAGTCCAGAAACATTTTTGGATTAAAGAATAATTAAAAGAATTATAAGAAATGCGCCAAGGAGCTCTATAGTCAGTATCAAAAATTGGCAGATGCACGTATAACTGCAATCATACCAAGAGCCAAACTACTGCTGACTCCACCCTGAAATAAACTGGTGTGGTCACTGAAACTCATCAATATACTATTGAAACAATCAAGGGTAAATTACCCCAAAGAAGGTTTCTAAAGGGATCATGCAGCTTTACAAAGAATGGCTTATAAACAATAAGCCATTCTTTATAAAGCTGCATGGTCCCTTTAGAAACCCCCTTTGGGGTAACTTACCCTTGATTGTTTCAACAAGGTTTCTCAACCACACTGGGGTGCTGCAAAGAGTACCCAGGAGTGCTGCTGCAAAATTACATATAGCCCTTTACAATCAGATTTTGAAATGGTTACTCTGTTAACGTCTGTAGACCGAGAGGTGGGAGAGAGCACAACCCACACCTCCTCCCTGCTCTCTACTCCTCTACTTTGTTATCTGCACTCTTGAAGCTGTGCAAGCTGCCTGCCTGCGTCCTGCCAACTGATAATGTCATCAGTTGCTAAGGACAGGTTGGGTGGCTTGCACAGCTTTCTGTTTTGCTGGCAAGAATACAAATAATAGCATAGAGCAGGGCCTGACAAATTTGCTTTGAATCTAGGAACCAGTTAAAGTTAGGAGCCGTTTTTTTATGCTAGCTGCTCCGATTCGGAGCCATGTCTGGCTGTCAGCCTGGCTGTCCCAAAGCACATTGATTTCACCCTTGACTGTGTGTGGAGGACAGACAGATGGACAAATCCAGAGTGATGTGGAGCCCTCAGTTCTTACTGTGTTTGCTAAGAGGTGGTAAACAGATGGGTGATCCGGCGGCAGATCGGGGTAACACTGGAGATGGCTGGAGCTGGCTAGTCCCTTCATTTCCTCTGCCTGGAAGACAAAGCAGGGTTAGGATTAGACAATGACAATGTCTGGGGCCCCTGAAAAGATGAGACTGGGAGCCCAAAGAGGTCTTGGTGCAGCCTGCCATTGTCAGGTGTAAAGCCATGATCCCACAGGAGTCAGACACAACTTTGTTTTCATCTCTGTCCCTGTCTGCTCCATCTCCCACCCATGGCCCCTGGAAACAGCCTTATAGGGGCTACACCGGGCCCCCAGTTGTGCCGTCTGCCACAACAAATGTGATTTAACCCCAGAAGGACTGGCTTCTTGTCTCTCCCCTGAGCATGCTCCCTGCTCTTACCGGGCAGATGAATGGCCACAGCTGCTCTGAGTTTTCTGATTAACATGGCAGATTAGGAAGGAGAGGCCAGAGTGGAGCTGGGGCTTGAACTCTATATATGGGCTGTTTATTCCCAAACATCTCCACTACCTCCAATCCCCAGCTTTTCTGTTCAGAGTGGCAGCATCCTAGCATCCCCTAGCTATGTCCCTCTCTCTCCAGCACCACACAGGCAGTCCCGTTGCTTCCTCCACTCCAAGGTGAGTACCTGAGGGAGTCAATGTGGGAAGTGAACACAGGTCCTACCCACCACACCTTTCTCAATTGAAGCCTATGTGCGATCCCTGCCCCTCTAGCACACTCAGGAATCCTTGCCAGGCCTTGTACCAGGCACAGCCAGCCCAGGGGAAGTGAAAGCGAGGCTGAGATAGCCCAAACTGTGAGGAGAGTGCGGGCAGCAGCTGCTAGTTTGGGGAGATTAGAGATTAGATTGTCTCCAGGTGACCAATAGAGCAATAGGAATTGCAGGTTCCAATAGTGAATGGGCCGACAAAAGCTCAGGCACCAGGATGGAACTTCTAGTCACCAATTTAGCACCTGGGATCCCTGGCATAGAGAAGGATAGAGCATGGTGGAGGTGTGGGATGTGCTCTCTCTCTCCTCTCTGTACACAGTCATTAAAAGATTAACCCTTTCATAATCTGACTGTAAAGGGCTTGTTTACCTCCCCCTATCTCCTCTCCAGGCTGCTCATTTCCCATGAGGGCATGGCAGTAATCTAACCCTGCAGTCCTACACAATCCCCTCCCCTAGCTAGCAGGGGGGATTTACAACATACAGACCACTTAACTCTGCCTTACAAACTACATTTTAGGGTTTATTCACTGTGGAGGAATACGTATAAATTCGAGCTTTTAACCTAACCACAAAAAAAACAAACAATGTGAGAATTAATGGCAACCCCACGCATCCACCAATTGCATTTACATTTGCACCCATTAAAACACATGGTACTGCAGTACCATGCGTTTTGGTGGGGCGTGATTTAAAAATCATGCCAGCACCTTTTTTGCATGTTTCATATGCATAGAGCAGCCTATTAAAAATGCAACACATGGAAACATGCCAAAAAGCGCTTACAGTTGGATGCACCTCTTTGTGTGAACACTGGAATAAAATATATGTCATCTATACATGTACTTTACAGCATAATAAAATTATACATTTACTTGCAGTTATAGAGGACCTCCTCCTCGGTTGCCTTCCACTCACATTTCTCATTTCTCTAGGGAATCATAAGTCTTTACATGTTGCTTTTTTTTTTTTTTTATACGGACTGTGGGTACTCTGTCTTCCCTTGGTGTGATCCATCTATCGGCATGCATGTATGTTCATGTTCTGTTATTTGACAGATGTTTTCTGGGCAAGCCATCATCCATCCAGCTAAGGTCTTGAACTGGGCCTTTTGTTCCTAATTAAATGCTCTCCTTGCCTGCCATCATGTAACAGTCAATTATCAAATGTACTGATCAGCTACACAACTATAACCTGTTCGTAATAAACAACCCGGCTTTGCAGGTCATTTTAATCTTCAATTTTTTACCAAGCTACCGAGATTTACAACCTGGTGTTTTTTGCTTTTTTTAACAACTGCTGTATTAAAATGTCATAAATATCACTCTATGGTGAGCTGTGATAACGCTTCATCTAACCTGAGATTTTTTTCCAGATTTCAACCATTGGCCTGGCTGTGCCTCAGTTGGCATCAGAATACGTTTTTTGTCCATAATAGCAGATTGTACTTGGCCGAGTCTGACATCTACCAGTTCAAAAAATTCAGAAGCTTAATGCCTAAACAGATGTACCTCTCCTGACTTGGCCCAACCATGACTGTAGCACCTCTTCCATATTTGCCAAACTGCCTTGCCAGCTATTGCTTTCCAGCTTCCAATCGCCAGCCTATGACATCAATAGATAATTTAGTTTTAGACATTTACTTATTACTACTATGATGCAATCTTCCAAGTCCAGTTTAAAACAATCTCAAATACATATACACTTCTGTGCGTGTGTGTTTGATCTTCTTGCCTTGACAGTTGTCTTATTTGATAAACCTATTATCCAAAACTTACAAAAAAACAAAAAAATTCTGCAGAAGTGCAAGCTAAGGGATCTATGTATTAATATTTTCACACAAGATTCCCTCAGAATTCACATACACTGCTCAAAAGAATTAAAGGAACACTACGAAAACACATCAGATCTCAATGGGGAAAAATATCACGCTGGATAGCTATACTGATATGGACTGGGTAATGTGTTTGGAACGCGAGGATGCCCCATCGTTTGATGGAAATGAAAATTATCAACATACAGAGGACTGAATTCGAAGACACCCCAAAAATCAAAGTGAAAAAATTATGTAGCAGGCTAGTCCATTTTGCTGAAATGTCATTGCAGAAACTCAAAATGGTACTCAGTAGTTTGTATGGCCCCCAAGTGCTTGTATGAATGCCTGACAACATCCAAACATGCTCCTAATGAGACAACGGATGGTGTCCTGAGGTATTTCCTCCTAGATCAGGACCAGGGCATCACTGAGCTCCTGAACAGTCTGAGATGCAACCTAGCGGTGTCAACTGGACCATAACATGATATCCCAGAGATGTTCTATTGGATATAGGTCAGGTGAGCGTAAGGGCTATGCAATGGTATCAATTCCTTCATCCTCCAGGAAGTACCTGCATACTCTCACCACATGAGGCCAGGCATTGTCATGCACCAGGAGGAACCCAGGACCCACTGCACAAGTGTAGGGTCTGACAATGGGTCCAAGGATTTCATCCTGATACCTAATGGCAGTCAGGGTGCCATTGTCTAGCCTGAAGAGGTTCACCAAAATGCTGAACAATGTTGCAGGCAGCATAACATTCTCCATGGCTTCTCCCTTTGAAATCTGTCACATGTGCTCAGGGTGAACCTGCTCTCATCTGTGAAAAGCACAGGGTGCCAGTGGCGGACCTGCCAATTCTGGTGTTCAATGGCAAATGCCAATCGAGCTCTGTGGTGCTTGGCAGTGAGCACAGGGCCCACTAGTGGACGTTGGGCCCTCAGGCCACCCTCATGAAGTCTGTTTCTGATTGTTTGGTCAGAGACATTCACATCAGTGGCCTGCTGGAGGTAATTTTGTAGTGTTCTGGCAGTGCTCATCCTGTTCCCTCCTTGCAAGGTGCAGACACCGGTCCTGCTGATGGGTTAAGGACCATCTATGGCCTTGTCCAGCTCTCCTAGAGTAACTGCCTGTCTCCTGATATCTCCTTAATGCTCTTGAGACTGTGTTTGGAGACACAGCAAACCTTCTGGCAACGTATTGATGTGCCAACCTGGAGGAGTTGGACTGCCTGTGCAACCTCTGTAGGGTCCAGGTATCGCCTCATGCTACCAGTAGTGACATTGACCCTAGCTAAATGCAAAACTAGTGAAAAACTGCCAGAAAAGAGGAGTAGGGAAAAAATGTCAGTGGCCTCCACCTGTAAATCCATTTCTGTTTTGGGGGTCGTCTCATTGTTGCTCATCTAGTGCACCTGTTGTTAATTTCATTAATACCAAAGAAGCTGAAACTGATTAGCAACCCCCTTTGCTACTTAACTGACCAGATCAATATGCCAGGAGTTTAATTGACTTGATGCTATACTCTGATAAAAAGTGTTCCTTTAATTTTTTTGAGCAGTGTATTTTTCCAACTGAATCCTTCTAGAAAATGTGAATCTTGTATGAAAGTCGTGTAAATATTCTGTGAAAATCATTTGATTAATGATCATTTATGAATGATCTAAGTTTTTCTTAGTTTGGATAACCATTTTCTGTGTTTCATAGAGATGAAAGTGGCATAGCACAGAATCATATAACAAGAGACTGCAGTTCCAACCTGAAGCACTATAAAAATATACGTGAAATGCCAGATTGGACCTGGAAGTATATGTTAAATAGGTTGTGTCCCATTAAAGCGAAAATAATGTTATACAAGACCTCGACCTGTTGGCTTCAATACCAACACACCACAGAGTATATCGAAGTGATGACTCCTGGCATGACCACTTGACACTCTTCTTTTCTCAATTGAAGCCTATGTGTGTATGTACAGTACTTTTATACCTTTCCCTTCTCCCCAGCACTCCTTTTTATCGAGATATGCTTATGCCTTTCCTTACCTCCCCCACCCCTTTTTTTTTTTTTACTTGCTCCCTCTTGTTTTCTTTTCTCTCTTCTTTTCTCCTCTGGTTCCATCTCCTTCCCATCCCAAATCAAATATATTTCCTTCTCTCCATACTCTACATCTATTTCTGGTTCTCTGGGCTTATACTTGCTATGCTGCTGAGGCGTTGCACTTTTGCTTATTCACTGCACACAAGTTTTAAGTTATGTTTTTGTGTCTTAAATTCTTATGTAACACCCTCCTAGTCAGCTAGGGGAAGCTAAGAGTCTGATTGTTATTTAGGAAGACTGAGTAGCAGCCTGGGTGTGATAGCTAGAAGCCGTCAAACTTTGGTCAGAGCTGAAAGGCTCTGCTGACCAGCCTTCTGGAATTTCCCCATTATAGAACTTTGGAGAAAGGTCTAGAAGAAGTGGATGGATCTGAGGAGTGGCTGATCAGCATTTTTGAGGGAGTCTGGCCAATCCCCAACAGGAGGCTTGGCAAGGGGCCAAGACAACCCATAAAAGTGTTTGAGCCTGCTCACCTGGGTAGAGTTTGGGTGGAAGACAGAGAGGAAGATGTGAGGCTGAAGGCAGGAGCCTGGGAGGGGGCCCAGATGGAGAGAGGGGCTCACCTACGGGCAGTGGTGCTGGAAACGAGGAAAGCTCAGAACTTTACTGGCCACCAGAGTAAGGACCACCTGTACAGCAGGGAAGGAGTGGCCCAGCTGAAAGGCCTGGTAGCAGCCACCAACCCATCAGTGGTACAGGAGAGGATCTGAGTGAGGACCCCTGCACCCCCTGGTAGATAGGGGAAGGAGCACTCTGGTGGGAAACCAGATTCGCCACCTACCTGGACTGTCCATTTCTTAAAGCGACAGACACTGGAACCCCTGCTCAGGGAAACCTTCTTCAGATTGCTGGGTGAAGGAAGAGGAGTTCATCTAGGGTCTTGGGTGGTACAGTGGGAGATGCTGGCTAGCTCTCCAACAGAGATTCTGTTGCAGTGGAGGCTTTTAAATAGTTCCAGGAAGTTGTCCTCTGTTTGTCAGTTCCATGGGCATCCTGTACACCCCTAACCCTATCCCAGTTCAAATCCCCCTAATAAAATCACAAAAACAAATGCTCAAGCACTGATCTGTGGCTCCTGGATGCAAGCCTGCATGAAGATGCATGTAGCCTGGCTGTCAGGGCTCCGGGGTGTGACCAGAGGTATGTGACTGACGCAGGGAAGCGCAGGCTTCAGATAAGTTATAAACAATACAATTTATTAAAGACTAACAATACAAACATAAACGCAGTGCAATACTAAAACATAACACAGTGCAAACGAACCAAACCAAACCACCCACAGATAACAGTACATACAATGCAAGCGTCGTCAGGCAGGCCGGGTCAATAACAATCGGGCAGGTAGGTACAGGGGGTCAGGCAGAGAATGGTCGGGGTCACAAGCCAGGGATGAAACAGGAGAAATCAGCAGAGGTCCGGATCAGGCAGGGTCAGCAACGAATCAGTCAGACAGGAACAGGAAACAGGAACAGGAACAGGGATGCAGGAACAAGATACAGGGCCCAGGAAAAACACACACCAAGGCCGAGACTGCAGGTCTGGCCATCCCTTAAATACACCTGCATGATCAACTTCAGGTGTTTGGCTGGCTGCAGGGTTGAGTCTCTGATTGCCGGGAGCACCCACTGGCCAGCCCTGGTACTGCAGCCCACAAGGCAGGTGGGGCCCACCATTACTGGCAAGTCCATTCCTGACAGTACCCCCCCCTCAAGGAGTGGCCTCAGGACGCTCCAAACAGTCCTAGCTGGGCAAAATGTTCCACCGCCTGGGTCTGGTAACTGGCGGGATATCAAAGGCTGGTACATCGGGCAGGACTCCGGGCAGCGGCACATCGGGTAGGACTCCGGGCAGCGGCACATCGGGCAGGACTCCGGGCAGCGGCACATCGGGCAGGACTCCGGACAGCGGCACATCGGGCAGGACTCCGGACAGCGGCACATCAGGCAGGACTCCGGGCAGAGGCACATCGAGCTGGACTCCGGGCAGGACTCCGGGCAGAGGCACATTGAGCTGGACACCGGATCACCAGGGGGAGCAGCAGGCACCGGGCCACCAGGCGGAGCAGCGGGCGCCGGGCCCCCAGGCGGGGCGACAGGCATCGGGCCCCCAGGCGGGGCGACAGGCATTGGGCCCCCAGGCAGGGCGACGGGCACCGGGCCCCCAGGCGGAGCGGCGGGCACCGGGCCCCCAGGAGGGGCGACAGGCATCGGGCCCCCAGGAGGGGCGGCAGACACCGGGCCCCCAGGCGGAGCGGCGGGCACCGGGTCATCAGGCACGACAACGGGCATCGGGTCACCAGGCATCAGGTCATTTGGCTCGCCAGTGGGCACCGCGTCATCTGGCAAGGCAGTGGGCACCGAGTCACCAGGCACGACAGTGGGTTCCGAGTCAACTGGCATGACCGCGGGCACTGGGTCAGACATTGGATAGTTTGGCTGGACAGCGGGCATCGGGTCACCAGGCATCAGGTCATCAGGTACCAGATCGTCTGTCTCGACAGAAAGCACCGAGTCATCTATCGCTGGATCGTCTGGCTCGACAGCGGGCATCGGGTCACCAGGCATGACCGCGGGCACTGGGTCATCAGGCATTGGATCATCTGGCTCGACAGCGGGCATCGGGTCACCAGGCATGACAGCGGGCACCAAGTCACCAGGCACGACAGTGGGCTCTGAGTCAATTGGCACGACAGCGGGCACCGGGTCATCAGGTACCGGATTGTCTGGCTCGACAGCAGGCATTGGGTCACCAGGCATGACAGCGGGCACTGGGTCATCAGGCATTGGATTGTCTGGCTCGACAGCGGGCATCGGGTCACCAGGTATGACAGTGGGCTCCGAGTCACCAGGCATGACCGCGGGCACTGGGTCAGACATTGGATCGTCTGGCACGACAGCGGGCATCGGGTCACCAGGCATGACAGTGGGCACCGGGTCATCAGGTACCTGATCGTCTGGCTCGACAGCGGGCACCGAGTCGTCTGGCAAGACTGTGGGCACCGAGTCGTCTGGCAAGACTGCGGGCACTGAGTCAACTGGCGGAACACGGGCATCGAGTCAACTGGCAGAACAGCGGGCATTGAGTCAACTGGCGGAACTGCGGGCACCGAGTCGCCTGGCAAGACTGCGGCACCGAGTCGTCTGGCAAGACTGCGGGCACCGAGTCGTCTGGCAAGACTGCGGGCACCGAGTCAACTGGCGGAACAGCGGGCATCGAGTCAACTGGCGGAACAGCGGGCACCGAGTCGTCTGGCAAGACTGCGGGCACCGAATCAACTGGCGGAACAGCGGGCATCGAGTCAACTGGTGGAACAGCAGGCACCAAGTCGTCTGGCAAGGCTGCGGGCACTGAGTCGTCTGGCAAGACTGCGGGCACCGAGTCAACTGGCGGAACAGCGGGCATCGAGTCAACTGGTGGAACAGCGGGCATCGAGTCAACTGGCGGAACAGCGGGCATCGAGTCGTCTGGCAAGACTGCGGGCACCGAGTCGTCTGGCAAGACTGCGGGCACCGAGTCAACTGGCGGAACAGCGGGCATCGAGTCGTCTGGCAAGACTGCGGGCACCGAGTCGTCTGGCAAGACTGCGGGCACCGAGTCAACTGGCGGAACAGCGGGCATCGAGTCATCTGGCATAATAGGATCATCAGGCTGGATCAGTTCATCATGCTGGGTAGAGACATCAGGCTGAATGGAGGCATCAGGCTGGGTAGAGGCATCAGGCTGAATGGAGGCATCAGGCTGAATGGAGGCATCAGGCTGAATTGTGGGCGCCGAGGCACCAGGCTGCACCATGGAAGGTAGGTTCTCAGATGGGAGGCTGACCGGTTTGGATACTGGCAGGATGGTATTGGTTGGAAAGAACTTTTGCCTTTTCCTGGTTTTAGTTACCGGAGTACTGTAAGTAAGCGCAGGTTTGCAAATGGATGGAGCAGCTGGAGACAGAGAAGAGCTGGAGGATGGAACAGGGGAGGGAACAGTTGCTACAGAGGGCTTCTTTACAGGGTTAAAGGCAGGATAGGTGCAGCGAGTGGGAACAGGGTACTGACATGCGGTAGATAGCAGGGTATACTGGGCTGTAACTGGAGGTGCTGTTGGGAATGCAGGAATAGAGCTTTGACGAAATAGGTTAGAAGCAGGACTGGGTTTTTGCAAGCTGACTGAGGCTGGGTGTAACAAATCTGACCATGTCTGTAATACAGGTTGAATGAAGCTCAACTTACACATAGCCTGTCTGACCAAAGACTGCACTGCATTTATGCAATCCATAAGCACATGTGATGGACAAGCTGCATAATGCTCATGGAAGCAATCTGGATCCTCCTCCAACAACCATACCAGTGATTCCACTTGATCTGCACTAAATGGTGGAAAAAAGTCATCCCTGCTTTCAGGGGTACAGGACAGAGCCAACTCAGCACAAACCTGGATCAATGGTTGTACCTCAGAAAACTCCATGCCCCGATCCACTAGTGAATGAGCAACCTGCATGCACTCAAGCAGCTGATCCCTGGCATACTTCTTCAGAATCTGATAGCTGTATAGTCTGTCTTCCAGGACTAGCAAAGACAAGTACTCAACCTCCTTAGGATGCATCCTCCACAAACAACAAGCCAAGATGGCTTCCCTGTGTGGCCACTTCTGGTCAGGAATGGCCTTGGTGTAATGTCAGGGCTCCGGGGTGTGACCAGAGGTATGTGACTGACGCAGGGAAGCGCAGGCTTCAGATAAGTTATAAACAATATAATTTATTAAAGACTAACAATACAAACATAAACGCAGTGCAATACTAAAACATAACACAGTGCAAACGAACCAAACCACCCACAGATAACAGTACATACAATGCAAGCGTCGTCAGGCAGGCCGGGTCAATAACAATCGGGCAGGTAGGTACAGGGGGTCAGGCAGAGAATGGTCGGGGTCACAAGCCAGGGATGAAACAGGAGAAATCAGCAGAGGTCCGGATCAGGCAGGGTCAGCAACGAATCAGTCAGACAGGAACAGGAAACAGGAACAGGAACAGGGATGCAGGAACAAGATACAGGGCCCAGGAAAAACACACACCAAGGCCGAGACTGCAGGTCTGGCCATCCCTTAAATACACCTGCATGATCAACTTCAGGTGTTTGGCTGGCTGCAGGGTTGAGTCTCTGATTGCCGGGAGCACCCGCTGGCCAGCCCTGGTACTGCAGCCCACAAGGCAGGTGGGTCCCACCATTACTGGCAAGTCCATTCCTGACACTGGCTGTGCAGGGCTATAGGGGGACCCAAAAGCTTTTGGAACTCCTAAGGGGGTAGTGCTCCACTTATATGCTCTGATTTTGTTTACTAGGTGATCAGCTTAATAGCCTCGCCGCTTATCTTATTTTTCCATACACTTTAAACTCTTACCTATAACATATATTTCGTTGGCTTACCTTGTCAATGAGGATTTTGTTATTCCTATCATTCCACATGATTCGATGACTACATTTTATTTTTTTCATGTCCTGATACTGTTACTTTGCCTTTACATTTTTATATATTCAATAAAAACATTATGAAAAAAAAGTGAAAACAATCCTTTGAAATGCATAGCAATATTCATAATGCATCATTCATTGCTGGAGTGCAACAGCATAGCTTCCAACTGTCCCTCATTTGAGACCAAATCCCTCTACCCCTTGTGCAGCCTCAGATGTCCATCTTTTTGGTCTGATATGTACATCTCTAAACAAAATGTACTATTTTACTACCAAAAGTGTTATACTGCACTTAATTTTTTTTTTTGTAACTATTGTTTTTTTATTGATCATTTAAGTGTTTACAACAATAAACAGTATTGTCGCAATATTGTATTACAGATTTGTAAAACATAGAGATAATTAAGTATAAGCATATTCAACATCTTACAAACATCAGTTTACAAACAATGTGAATTTTGTTTATTTTTTTTGTTTTTCAGTAATCATTACTATCATCAATACAGTTCTTTAATGAGTATGCATTGTTTCTTTGAAGCATTCAGTAGATCATTAATTTAGAGAAGAAAGGAAGGTTGCGGTAAGTGGAGGTTTGAAGAGTAAAAAAAAAGTAGAATATAGAGTGAAATTTGAAATTATTACATATTTCCTTTGCTAAGATAATAAGATAATAATAGAGAAACGCAATAGCTGTGTCACTGGTGGTGCTTGAGTGGTACATCTTGAGGCTTTCTATATAACAGTATATCGATGATCTTTGAGCCATAAGCTCCAATTTTTCCGGAATTGTGTATCTGAGCAAAGGTTTTACTGTATGAATGGATGGTGTCGTATGCTGTTTCCAAAGCCTGGCAATACTCAATCGTGCTGCGATCAGAATATGTATTAGTACAGTTCTGCATTGTGACGGCCAGGAGTCTATTCCTATGCCCAAAAGTGCCAGGGCTGGGTCAGGAGTTGGAGATGAATCTGTAATTGTTGTTATAAAATGTGAAGATATCTGTCCAGAATTGGATAATTTGTGGACATTCCCACCATATATAGTACAGGAATCCTTGTTGATTACAGTTCCTCCAACATAATGAAGAGTAGTGGTTGGATGATTGTACTGCCAAATGTTGTGGTGTTTTGTACCATCTGTGTAATATCTTTTGGGCTGATTCCCAGTGGTTAATGCATCTGGTAGCTTTCCTGGTCCAGTTCCCTGCTGTTTGCCATTGTTGAATCGGGAATTGTTTCCCAATGTCTGGTTCCCATTTTTGCATCGTTGGGAATTTTCCTAGGTGACGACGTTGAAGAAGGATAGTATACTTGAATGAAATACCTTGTTTATGAGAGTCTGTTCTTTCATAAAAGTTGATCAGAGATTGAAGAAGAGAATCTTCGTGGTATTCCAGGTTGCGTAATGTATGACGTATTCTTAGATATTTGAAAAAATCCTGATATGTAATTTTGTATGTTTCGGAAAGTTGATGAAATGTTTGTAGGGTACCATTTGTATAGAGCATGGTTTTGGAGCCCTGTTTTTTTCCAGGATTTAAGCTCGAGATCAGGTGTAATCGTTGAGATGGAAAGTAAAGGAATAAAACCATTAATTGTAGGGTGATTTTTCATTGAGGTTCATAGGATAGACACCCAGGTGTGGAGAGTCATATTGATTGTATCTAAGCAGTATCTTGGAACTCTATGGGTGAGGGTAAGAGCTCCCAGTGTGGCTTGAGTGCTACTAGCGAGAAGGGATTGTTCTATTTGTACCCATGGCTTATCTATTTGAGGTGACCACCAATGCTGCGCCTGATCCAACACTATTGCTTTATAGTATAATTGTAGATTAGGGGCTCCCATACCAAAGTCTGATCGAGAAGTGTATAGTGCTAGTTTGTTGACACGTGTTTTCTTGTGTTCCCAGATGTAAGCATTTAGTAGTGATTGTAGTTTTTGTATGGATGAGGATAGCAGTGGTATTGGGATAGCCCGAAAGAAATCTAAAATGTGTGGTAAGATAAACATCTTTACAATAGCAATGCACCAAGCCCAGGAGATACTGGTGTAGGAAAACTCTTTACATAGTTCTGTTATTTTAATGAACAGATTTGAAAAGTTGATCTTAAATGTGTCCACGTGAGGAGATGTTAATTTTATTCCTATTTATGCAATTG
Organism: Staurois parvus; assembly: GCF_062004578.1. NCBI lineage: Eukaryota > Metazoa > Chordata > Amphibia > Anura > Ranidae > Staurois > Staurois parvus. Next base: position 4,459,247 of record NW_028318958.1, read on the forward strand.
GTGAGGATGTTGCCCATGAGAAGGGAGAGATTGATGATATTCGCTTATGTATTGTAGGCGAGATCGCTATAGGTAACATGGAAGATTTGGCTTCATTTACTTTGTAAAGGGATAGTAAGCTGAATTGCAAAATAACCTTTTGTAATGCTGTTTTTGAGATGATGGGGTCAGTCATAGCGATTATGATGTCGTCAGTTTATAATCCTATTTTGTGTGTTACATGTCCTATTTTGATACCTCCAATGTCAGGTTGTATATGGGTTGCTTCTCCTAATGGTTCTATGCACAAGGCAAAGATTAAGGGTGATAAGGGACACCCCTGCCTTGTTCTCAATATCTGAAATGGATCAGAGATTATACCATATGACCATACTCTAGCACTGGGGCATGTATATAGAGCCATAATCGCTTTCCTAAAAGTTCCTGATATTCCATATTTTTCCAGCACCAGTTGTAAGTATGGCCAGTAGATCCTGTCGAATGCCTTCTCTGTGTCTAATGAGATGAGCAGAGAGGCTGTTTATGTGTGGTTTGCCCATTGAGCTAAATTTATGAATCTGCGTGTACCATCTGGTGTTTGACGTCCATTGATAAATCCAACCTGATCTGGATTAATTAGTTTTGGCATTAATGATTGAAGTCGGTTGGTTAGTAGTTTGGCATAGATCTTTGTGTCAGTATTCAAGAGCTATATAGGTCTGAAGTTGGCTGGTGATGTGGGAAGTTTACCTGGTTTTGGCAATGTAATAATAAAAGCTTCTAATGTTTCTTTCGGAATAGCTTCAGATGTTGTAAATTTATTAACAAATTTATATAGATATTGGATGAGTTGTAGTAAATGTTTTATAATACTCGTTGGTGTAACCATCTGGTCCTGGTGATTTATGAGAAGGGAGATTATGAATTACTTTATTAATTTCAGAGGTGGTGAAGGGTTGTGATAGTGAGTCTAGCTGTTCTGTAGGAAGTTGTAGTGATTCCAGAAATGTATTGATTTGAGTATTAGTAGGGGGAATTCATTTTTGGGAGTTTTTTTATGTTATATAATGTTACATAATATCTACTAAATGCATTGGCTATGTCTAGAGGACTAATAAGTTTTCCCTTAGATGGGTCATTTAGATATGCAATTTTTGAATTGGAGTGATATCACTTAAATTATTTTGCTAAATGTTGACCTGCTCTGTTTGCCTGCATGTATGATATAAATTTCAGTTTTTTTATCATAAAGTCATATTGCTCCATAAGTTGAAGCCTCAGTTTCTCTCGTAAGGAGCGTAGTTGAGATAAGATCGTTTGGTCTGGGTTTTGTTTGTGTTGTGATTCCAGGAGTTTAATTTGCGATAATATATCTGTAATTTTATTAGCTTTCCTTTTTTTTTCATAAGCCCCTAGTTTGATGAGTATTCCTCTCATGTATGCCTTGTGTGCATTCCACAGAACAAAATCATCGACCTCTGTATTGTCATTGATTTGGAAGTAGGAAAGTAATCCCTTGTCTATTTGAGATTTATAACGTTGGTTTGTAAGTAGGGCTGAATTTAGTCTTCATACAGAGAGGTTGTTGGAATATGGTGTTGTAAAAATTTCTGAGGTAAGCGGGGTATGGCCTGACTATGTGATGGAGCCAATTTCGGTTCTAGAAACTTGTTGTAAGGATCTTTTGTCTGTTAATAGTAAATCAATCCGAGAATATGAATTTTGGGAATGAGAGAAGTATGTATAGTCTTTTTCACCGCCATGGAGACATCTCCATGCATCGTATAGATCTTCTGATTCTATAAAGGAGGCTAGAGTATGGGATTGTCTGCGTAGTTTCTTAGTGGAGTCTAGGTTTGTATCTATTACTTCATTAAAATCTCCGCAAATGACTAAAGCTCCTTGCCTTAGTAGTTTAATTTTGTTCGATAGATTTTTGAAAAAGGTTTTATGTCCTGAATTTGGAGCATATACATTTGCTAGCGTCATTAAGAATTTGTCAATATTTGCAAATAAGATAATATATCTACCTTGTGGGTCTAAAGAAATTGAGTTTGTATAGCTACTGTCTCTTTTATTGCAATCATTACTCCTTTGGATTTTTTTTATTAGCATTTGCAAAAAAGTATTGTGTGAAGTTTCGATGTTTGCATGTAGGTGGGTTGGCCTTATTAAAGTGTGTTTCTTGTACACACAGTATATCACATTTAGTTTTTAAGGATTCTCTCCCTAGAGATGTACGTTTGTAAGGGCTGTTAAGTCCTTTAACATTAAAGGATGTTATGATGACCATTTTTGGGTGTTCAAAATAATAGCAGTGTGTTGAAAAAAGCGAATAAAGCTCAAAATCTTTCTAATAGCTTTTATTTCCATACACAAAAATGCATTGGGAACACTACACATTCTATTCCAAATCAAAACATGAAGAAAAATATATCACATTTGTATTGTTCCTCTAAAAAAATTGAAGAAAAGTGAATATTAGACTGTTCAAAAAAATAGCAGTGTTTGTATTCTTCTTTACAAACTCAAACATTCACTATATAAACTGAAAAATGTTTGAAGATTTTGCTTTCCTTTGAATCACTTAATTAATATTTAGTTGTATACCCCCTGTTTCTGAGAACTGCTGTACATCTGTGTTGCATGGAGTCAACCAACTTCTGGCACCTGTGAACAGGTATTCCAGCCCAGGATGATTGGACTACATTCCACAGTTCTTCTCTATTTCTTGGTTTTGCCTCAGAAACTGCATTTTGATGTCACCCCACAAGTTTTCTGTTGGATTAAGATCCAGGGATTGGGTTGGCCACTCCATAATGTCAATCTTGTTGGTCTGGAACCAAAATGTTGCAAGTTTACTGGTGTGTTTGGGGTCGTTGTCTTGTTGGAACATCCATTTCAAGGGCATTTCCTCTTCAGCATAAGGCAGCATAACCTCTTCAAGTATTCTGATGTATCCAAACTGATCCATGATCCCTGGTATGCGATAAATAGGCCCAACACCGTAGTATGAGAAACATCCCCATATCATGATGCTTGCACCACCATGCTTCACTGTCTTCACAGTGTACTGTGGCTTGAATTCAGTGTTTGGGGGTCATCTGACAAACTGTCTCCAGCCACTAGACCCAAAAAGAACAATCTTACTTTCATCAGTCCACAAAATGTTGCGCCATTTCTTTTTAGGCCAGTCAATGTGCTCTTTGGCAAATTGTAACCTCTTCAGCACGTCTTTTTTTCAACAGTGGGACTTTGCGGGGGCTTCTTGCAGATAGCTTGTGTCAGGAATGGACTCGCCAATGGTGGTGGGACTCACCTGCCTTGTGGGCTGCAGTACCAGGGCTGGCCAGTGGGTGCTCTCAGCAACCAGAAGCTCACTCCTGCAATCAGCCATCACCTGAGGCTGATTGCAGGAGGTGTATTTAAGGAATGGCCAGACCTGCAGTCAGTGCCTTGGTGTTTGTTTCCCATGTGCCCTGTTTCCTGTATCCTGTCTCCTGCCTGCTCGACTCTCCTGCTTGACTCTGACTCTGATAGAACTCCGCCTGCATTGACCCCGGCTATTCCTGACCATTCTTCTGCCTGCTCCCGTTGTACCTTTCTGCCTGATTGTTCCTGACCCGGCCTGCCTGACCACTCCACCTCTCCAGCCCTGACCTGTACCTATTAGTTTAAGGTTTGTTTTGTTTTGCGCTGTGTTTGTTTATTTTGTGCAGCTCATAATAAATATTATTAATATTTAATCATTTCTGAAGCCTGCTGTTTCCCTGTGTCAATCCACACATCTCTGGTCATACCCGGATCCCTGACAGCTTGGCTTCACATAGGCGTCTTCTAATTGTAACAGTACTCACAGGTAACTTTAGACCTTCTTTGATCTTCCTGGACCTGATTGTTGGCTGAGTCCTTGCTATTTTGGCTATTCTTCTATCCATTCGAATGGTAGTTTTTTGCTTTCTTCCACGTCTTTCAGGTTTTGGTTCCCATTTTAAAGCATTTGCGATCATTTTAGCTGAGCAGCCTATCATTTTCTGCACTTCTTTATATGTTTTCCCTTCTCCAATCAACTTTTTAATCAAGGTACGCTGTTTTTCTGAACAATGTCTGGATTGACCCATTTTCCTCAGAATTTCAGAGAGAAATGCACACGTAACTAGCTGTACAGCATTTGCTGCCTTCCTTCCTTAAATAAGGGCAATAATTGCCACCTGTTTTTCAAAGAATGAATGACCTCACTAAAAGAACTCCACACTGCTATTATTTTGAACATGCCCCTTTCAATTAGTGATTCAATTACACAGAATCAGCAGCATGCATGTCATGATTGTTGGGTCTGTTGGATTTATTATTCTACTACACCTGCTAGTAAATTATTTGCCATGTAGAAATAGAACCAAAAACAGTGATTGTTCAGGTTAGTGATGTCTGACTGCTATTATTTTGAACACAACTGTATATGTTGTAGGTACCAAGCACAGCACTGATCATCCCTCCCTACGCCCGGGAGGGTATCTGGTTTTTGAGATGTATCCATCAATAGAAGAGTTAACTGGATATCAAGATAAGGAGAATGTAATAAGCATAGTAGTAACATGGAAGAATAACAAGTAGAAGAGAACATCAACAAAACAAAAACTTGTAGGAGTGTGCATAGCAGATTCATTATCTAGTGGTGTGTATATTATACCTGAGATGAATAGGGGCCATCTGTTCCCTCCTAAAAAAAGGAAGTAGGCAATGAAACACAAAAAAAAAAAGAGAGAACAAAGGAACCAGTGTTCAGGTTTTCGGGATTGTATCCCATTCTGAGAAGAGTTTGGTATGCTTTTCTTTACACATGTGTTGCAGTTCTGCTGATATAGAGATATTTCATGATGCCAGGATTTTTATCCCATCATTGGGAGTCAGGATTAAGATTAGTTTTCCTTGAAAATTGGCTAAGATTTTTGTGGGGTATCCCCACTGATATCTTATTTTATGGGCTATTAGAGCTGATGTAATGCGTTTGAATTCATTGCGTTTTTGTGCAGTATAGGCTGATATATCTGAAAGTATAGCAAATTTTTCGTATGGAGCTGGAAGAGTTCTAAGTTTTCTCATAGCTATCATGAGCGCTTCCTTGCCATGAAAAAAATGTATTCTGGCGATAACATCTCTAGGGACGGTATCTGGCAGATGTTTAGGCTTCATCAATCTATGGGCTCTATCAATAATGAGCTCAGATTGTGACATGGTTGGTAGAAGTGTTTTCAGTAGTCTCCCTAAGTAGATGGATAACTCAGGTGGGGTGACTGATTCAGGGATCCCCCAGAATTTTACATTATTTCTCCTTGCACAGCCTTCCATGTCAGCCATTTTTTCTTGAATTTTTATGATTTCTTGTGATTGTATCTCATAAGCATCTATCAAGGAATTATGTGCTACTATATTCCTGAAGTTTTCTTTCTGTTGCATCAGTACGTTCTTCAAGATGGGTGACTTGTGTTTGAATAAAGTGTACTGATTTTTGAAGATCAGTTTGTATATGTTTATGAAGGGAAAATAGCATCTGTTTCATTGTAAAGGCTGTGATAGGGGAGTCTGAAATTGTAAGCTCTGCCATTAAGTGTATTGGTTCAGTCAGATCTGTTGCTTCAGCAGAAATGTGTGTTGCTTTTTTTTCCTTACTGGAGCCTTTGTACATGGTGAAAGTAGGGAAAACGAAGCCGGTCTTTTGCTCATTTCTTTCACTGGTGATAGAGGATCAGCTATGTCTGTGTCAGAGGCTGATGGGGATAGTGAAGTGTCCTCCTGCTGCAGCTCCGACAGCTCCTGTGTGCCGGAATCTGTGCCATCTTGGCTGGCTGATGTGTGGGGCTGAGAGAAGAACTCCGTGAGTTCCCTCAGTTTCTTGGGGATTTTTTTCCCCTTCGTCATCATGGGTGAGGAGCAGTACGGTCCTAGGGTCAGTTGCGGTGTGTGATACGGCTGTCACTGATGCCGAGTGTCGCTGCGGGTTGCTGTTTTAGCAGGGTGTGAGAAGAGCTCCTATCTCAGGCGACCATCTTCCCGCGCATCTCCGAAACGCCCCCATCACTTAATTTTTTCATCCAACCTCTATATTACTGCATTTGTTATTTTGAAATGCTAATATACAGTAAAAACAGGTCAAAAAGCACTTATGTGTTTAGCCAAATATTTTCTACATATTAGATCTTGGTGATCCATGTAACCAGGGCTGTGGCAGGGACATTTCCTTTGCCTACATACCATGTGCTTAAAGAAGTCCTTCTTTATCATTTCAGAAGGTTGAGAGGTATGCAGCAGTCCACCCAAGTAGAGTCAATCTTTTACCTTTGTACAAATTCCATTGTGTCCAATGGAGAGTGACACATAATTGATGACCTCTCTGAAAGAATGAATAAGATTGTCTTCATGCATAAGCAAAAGAACCAAGGGAGAGTTTGCAGTGGTGTCTGGGTAACTGTCCATAGGTCTCATGATGTGGATCTGGCAGGAGTGTGGCCAGATGAGTATAAGAACCTATTGGGGTAGGGGAAAGAGGGATTACTCAGAGGTTAATTATACAAAAGCATAGATATCTTTTAGGGTAAATTGTATGGTTTTTGGCTGTAGCGCAGTTGCAGAGTTTCCTGCATAATATTAGTAACTCCCTAAATAATTTGCTGCCTCGCTTTGGTCCTTTCAGTTGAAAATGAATAATAAAAATCTGTAAAATAATTTGTGGCTGTTACATAAAAGTTACCACAGTTATTAATAAAAAAAACATGCATACTTAAATCAGCAATAAAATGTTTAATGAATTGGAGACCTTATTTTTGGTCATAAAACTGAGCAAATAATGCATGATGCAAATACCAGATGAGTTATGCTTTAGTGAACTGTCCCTATTGTGACCCAGACTTGCCAAAATATTAAAAAGAACCCTTCATGATTGGGCTTATGCAGGAATCTGAATATTTAGGCTTTTATTATCATAACTGTGCAGTCTTACTCGTGAAAGATTTATATTTCCTCCTTATTTATCTGTCTTTCCTTTGTCTGAGCCCAACAGTTTAGCTGGAGTGTTAGGGGGTCTGAGGTCACCTAGAGTCTAAGGCCAGTACACACAATCAGAAAATTGTACAAAAAAATACAGCTTTTGAAGCGATCATACGATAATCTGATCGTTTGTACACAGCTTTCGAGAGGCGATCAGGACAGGTTGTGTGAAATTAACCGATGGGAAAAGCACAAAAATGTTTCTCGTACAATTTTCGTTTAATCAGCTCAGTTTTCATCCCAAAATACAACACAAATACAATACAGTACATTACATCACTTCCGAATTGTTATTCTGTCATATGAGTTTTTTCATAACTTTCGTAAACTCTTAATTTTCGATATAGAGTCTAACATTAAAATAAATGGACGATCATTCGTCTGATAATCTCATCAGGCTTTACATTTGCTGCCAGTCAAGTGCTTGACCTCACACACTACACACAAGCAGCTGAGAGGCAGGTTGGGTCAGGAAGCTAACAGGTCAGTAAACATTTGACTTCATGTAGCTTCCGGGCCTCTATAATAGCAACTCCCATATTTATGTAGCACCCTCCTAGCTAGGTTTCTAGACTTGAGGCAGATTGTTTTTGGCTTCCCTGTGGCAGAGGAGCAGTGCTTAATTACTTTTGGCTATTCTCGGTTCTGCTGGCATAGGCTCAACTATTTTCCCTGTATTCCAGTCAACGCTCGAACATAGTGGGTAGGAGAGGCAGACCATAACCTGAATATTCATATGGCTTCAGCCAATCCCTGGTTGGGAGAGTGACTTGTAGGGGGCTGAGAAGTGTATAAATGGTCTAGGACCTAGAACAGCAGGGCCTTATTCCTATGGGAGAGGACCCAGCCTGAAGGCTGAGGCCCTGGGGGGGGGCGGCTAGCTAATGAAGAGAAGAAATCCTTTTTTGATCAGGTAACCATGTCCAGAGCTGCCTGAATCAGTGCAGGAAGTTTTGCAAAGATTCCAAGCCAGAGGCATCCAGTACAGAAGCTGACTGGTACTGCAAAAGCATGACCGTAACCAGAGCACAGTGAGTACTAGCCTTAAGGATCCTAGAGACTGTCCTTACCACCTTTGGGAGTGCTCAGTACAGTTCTGAAGCATGTTAAACCTCTGCCAAGGGGGTTCCCTGTGTTGTAGTTCTGTGATTCTAAATTCAAAAGGGTGGTTATACCCTGAAAAGACAGAATAGTTGGGGTGTCTTTGTGTTTCTGCTAGTTTTGGAGTATTCCACAGCTCACCCCCACCCTGTCAAAGTTAAACTTTGCAAAAAAGGCACGCACAACCTGGTTTTCTGACTGAAATACTGTGTGCCAGGTTGTCATGTGCCTTATAGGGAATGGAACCTGGGATCAAATGGCCAGCCCAGTTTGGGGTTTGTGCTACATTTATTGGCTTATTATTGTTATCAATCAACACCAATTATTAGGATTCTTGGACTTGGACTTGCCAGCAAGAAAAAAAAGTAAAAAAAAAATGCAGAATACACCAAACTAATATTATAGATATAAAAATATAACAACAAGCAAATACACAGAGAAACCATTGTCTGCACTTGTTTTAGTAGTAAATAAAACTCATACAGGATCTATTTGATGTTTCTTCTGGAAGACAATGGGGTGTAGTGAAATTTTGTAAACAAATGATTCCTATTTATAAGGTTCCACAGAAGAAGGTTTCCCAGTAAGATATAAAAGACAATTTATTAATTGGTTCAATATCATTTCATTTACCGTAGGTAATTCTTTGTTGATTGTTCAAGCAGGAAGGAAACAGAACAGAAGTTTTGTATGACACAAACCAGTTTGATGGGTTTATATGACAAGAGAGCAATATGTTGGTTGGGAACAGACAATAGGTCAATATATGGGTCATGAGCAGGAACATTTCTCTAGTTTGTGCAGCTCAAAGTACCATGTCTGCTGCCTAAGCTCCTCCATACCTCCTTTTTTTTAGATGAATGTAGCACACCCTTGGGTGGAACTTGGCTAGATATATAGGTTCAGCTCCCACCTGAATCTGGTGACACCTCCGATTATACCCAGAACACTTCGACACTCTGAGAATATTTTTTATGGGTTTTATTGAAGAAAACAAACCCTGAAAAAGAACTAGCTGATTTAACACAGGTAATGTACATAAACACAGATACCACTTTGCATAACACAGTTAGTAAGAAGTCACAATTCACTCGCCAAAGACTCCAAAAACTGACTAGTATCACACTGACTAGGGTGACATATGAGAGTGACATTGACCCATGAAACAATAACTGTTAATGAGATTTAGCAGCCTATTCACATTTGCTATAGCAGTACCATCTAAAGCAGAAATATTCTACCTAACCACTGGCCAGTGAGATGAAACTTAAAGTCTCTCAACATTGGGGCCCTTTAATCAATGGAAGAGCGCTCACTCTCTGCATGGGAGAGTATTTGTAATCCAGGGGTAGCAGGATAGCACAGTCTCCTTTAAGCAGAATCTTCCAGTAAACATTGCAATAGGAAACACCAACACTTCAACAAATCTTTACCATACAGGTGAAATCCTGATGAACTGACACTTGCTCAGTATTTTAAAGCAGCAAGCTTCTGTGGGGATTTGGAATTAAAACACACTCTTCAGCTGCAGCACAAGTTTTGAGGAGACAATCACCAGTAATATACAGAGACAGAGTTCTCTCATCAATCAGCAGCAGGAATAGCTAATTCTGAGCAGCTTGGGCTTTCCAAGATCTGTGTCACTCTGAGAATTAGAGAGCAGGCTTTCTCATGACCATTCTCCGGAGATGAACAGCATATGCAGCAATATCAAAATCACCTTTCATCACAGAGTACTCACTGTTTCTGGATTGTCCTCTTGATAGCATTTGACAGTAGTAGAAATCCTCTCTCTTTAAGCAGCTTTTAAACTCTGAGAGACACATGCACTTGAGTGGCTGCAATCCTGAGTGTCAGGCAGGACAATCCTTGGTTTGCACACTGTCCTCCTGCAACAATTCCTCTGCTACACACTCCCAGCCCAGTTTATGGGTTCCAGAAGCACAGAGAGTGAGACTTGTGACTTTACACCAGGAGCCCTTGCTCCATTCGGTTCCCTGAAAATGTCTGCCTCCCCACATGTGCTTCTTCTTCCTTTTCCTCTCTCCTTTTCTCCACAGCCAATCATAAGTCCAGCTGCAACTGTGCTGCTATGGGTGGATCCTTTTCAGCTGTCACAAAAACCAATCATAGCACAGTCCTGCTTTCCCTGTCTGTCACTCACAAAGAGGGAAAAGAAAAAAAAATGCTTTGCAACTGCTGTTTAAGATTCAAAGCAACCAGTACATCTCTACATGAAAAAAATAACACATTTTAGCACTACATATATCAAGATACTTCGCTTGTGTTTGAGCTTTTTTGGATATACAAGCCTCCATCTCAGTGAATTGAAGCTGCAAAATAGCTTGTACATTCAAAAGACCAACCACCTAAGCTCAAGCAAATGCTGTGCAGTGTAGTAAGGAATGCAAAGACCCATTAGGCAGACAAAACAAACTCTTAAAGCAATGGCTCAACGTAGGAAGGGAAATTCTACAGGTTAGGGCTCAGCATTTATCCTTCCTTTAGGGAAAAGAGATATTCTTTTAGGGACAGTGAGGTGCACATTTTGGACAGGTAGGACAATTGGTTCACAAGAGGTATGAAAGCGGCCTTCAACATCAAGCTGAAACAATACCTAAATAGGGACACCAAGGGCAAGTCCAACTGAATGTGACTAACTGCTTCTAGCTATGCCATGAACAGCATATGCAGCAATATCAAAATCACCTTTCATCACAGAGTACTCACTGTTTCTGGATTGTCCTCTTGATAGCATTAGACAGTAGTAGAAATTCTCTCTCTTTAAGCAGCTCCAAACTCTGAGAGACACATGCACTTGAGTGGCTGCAATCCTAAATGTGTCAGGCAGGACAATCCTTGGTTTACACACTGTCCTCCTGCAACAATTCCTCTGCTACACACTCCCAGCCCAGTTTATGGGTTCCAGCAGCAACTGCTGTATGAGAACCTTTGCAGGTATATATATATTAAAAAAAAAGAAGAACATCTGAGATGGAAAAAGAGACAGAGGGATTAATTCCAATAAGAGGCAGTTCTATTAAATGAGATACAGCTTGGAACCATGACCTCCAGCATGGTGCTAGGCCCTACTCACACAGCACTGTAGCTGCTTCTGTAAGTAATGAGGAAACAGCAGTGTGTTTGAAATTATATTTATTGGTGGATTTTGATGACCAGGGCTGGATTTCTGCATAGCCAACATAGGCCATAACTAGAGATGAGCGAATTATTCAAAAATTCGATTCGACTGATTCGGTGAATTCGTGAAAAAATTTCGATTCGAGTCGAATATATTCGCTGCGAATTTAACTTATAAAAGGGTGTTTCTAGGCTTCAGAGAGCCTTTATATTAGTGCAGAACACTGTACCTTTAATTTAAATGCCCTTGGAGTCTGCTGGGGAAGAGAAATAATACTGTCAGTCAGTATGACATGCAGATGAGTGCCGTCGATCTTAGAATCACCGCACACTTCACTCATTTGGGCAGTCACGGGGCCAAAACCAGAGTGTGGAGCCACAGTGTGGCGGTGGAGGCAGCAGCAATGGGAGGCCATACAGCACCCTATGACAAAATGGAACCCACCAGCAGTGTGAGGAGACCTGAAAGTGGCACATGGCAGAGTGTGGCGATGGAGACAGCAGCAATGGGAGGCCGTACAGGGACCCATGACACACTCTGGACCTGGCAGCAGCATGAGGAGGCGGTACAGGGGCCCATGACAGATTACGGGCCTGGCAGCAGCATGAGGAGTTGGTACGAGGGCCCATGGCAGATTACGGGCCTGGCAGCAGCAATGGGAGGCCGTACAGGGACCCATAACACACTCTGGACCTGGCAGCAGCATGAGGAGGCGGTACAGGGGCCCATGAAAGATTATGGGCCTGGCAGCAGCATGAGGAGTCGGTACGGGGGCTCATGACACACTCTGGACCTGGCAGCAGCATGAGGAGGCGGTACAGGGGCGCATGACAGATTACGAGCCTGGCAGCAGCAACTTGGACAGGAGGACGTTCAGCTTCTGCACCGTCGGGTGCGTGTTCGCAAACTGTTGTCTCTTGGAAACGGATTCCAAGAAAGACTGCTGACGGAATCCGTGAAGAGGAGTAGCAGGAGAAGGAGCATCTGAACGAGCAGAATATGCCAACAAGCGACAACAGGGGCCCATGACAGATTACGGGCCTGGCAGCAGCATGAGGAGTCGGTACAGGGGCCCATGGCAGATTACGGGCCTGGCAGCAGCAATGGGAGGCCCGTAATCTGCCAGCACCCTATGACAAAAAATGGAACCCACCAGCAGTGTGAGGAGACCTGAAAGTGGCACATGGCAGAGTGTGGCGATGGAGACAGCAGCAATGGGAGGCCGTACAGGGACCCATGACAGACTGTGGACCTGGCAGCAGCATGAGGAGGCGGTACTGGGGCCCATGGCAGATTACGGGCCTGGCAGCAGCAATGGGAGGCCCGTAATCTGCCAGCACCCTATGACAAAAAATGGAACACACCAGCAGTGTGAGGAGACCTGAAAGTGGCACATGGCAGAGTGTGGCGATGGAGACAGCAGCAATGGGAGGCGGTACAGGGACCCATGAGACACTGTGGACCTGGCAGCAGCATGAGGAGGCAGTACAGGGGCCCATGGCAGATTAAGGCCTGGCAGCAGCAATGGGAGGCCCGTAATCTGCCAGCACCCTATGACAAAATGGAACCCTGGGCTGGGGCAGGCAGAACCGCCGCATCTTTATCACGGTTTTCCCAGGCCACCGAATGGCGACGCTGCATATGCTGCCGCAACGTTGTAGTCCCAACATGGGCCCCCTGTCCACGCTTGACTTTCTGGCCACATAGTCAACATATGGCTACGTTTACTTCCTCGGGCGGCTTGACGAAAAATTGCCACACCGCCGAGTAGGAAACTTTGCCCCCGCTACTCCTCACTGGCTGACAGCTACTTCCTCCGTGCACACCAGCACCACTACTGGCCATGGTGGTAGGCTGCAGTGGAGCTGGTGCTCTACTCCGTGGCCGTTTGCCTCCACTGACACTGCTGCGACCCTGCTGCCTCCTGGCAGCAGCAATGGAAGGTCGTACAGGGACCCATGAGAGACTCTGGACCTGGCAGCAGCATGAGGAGGCGGTACAGGGGCCCATGGCAGATTAGGGGCCTGGCAGCAGCTATGGGAGGCCCGTAATCTGCCAGCACCCTATGACAAAAAATGGAACACACCAGCAGTGTGAGGAGACCTGAAAGTGGCACATGGCAGAGTGTGGCGATGGAGACAGCAGCAATGGGAGGCCGTACAGAGACCCATGAGAGACTCTGGACCTGGCAGCAGCATGAGGAGGCAATACAGGGGCCCATGGCAGATTAGGGGCTTGGCAGCAGCAATGGGAGGCCCGTAATGTGCCAGCACCCTATGACAAAAAATGGAACACACCAGCAGTGTGTGAGGAGACCTGAAAGTGGCACATGGCAGAGTGTGGCGATGGAGACAGCAGCAATGGGAGGCCGTACAGGGACCCATGAGACACTGTGGACCTGGCAGCAGCATGAGGAGGCGGTACAGGGGCCCATGGCAGATTAGGGGCCTGGCAGCAGCTATGGGAGGCCCGTAATCTGCCAGCACACTATGACAAAAAATGGAACACACCAGCAGTGTGAGGAGACCTGAAAGTGGCACATGGCAGAGTGTGGCGATGGAGAAAGCAGCAATGGGAGGCCGTACAGGGACCCAAGAGACACTGTGGACCTGGCAGCAGCATGAGGAGGCGGTACAGGGGCCCATGGCAGATTAGGGGCCTGGCAGCAGCTATGGGAGGCCCGTAATCTGCCAGCACCCTATGACAAAAAATGGAACACACCAGCAGTGTGAGGAGACCTGAAAGTGGCACATGGCAGAGGGTGGCGATGGAGACAGCAGCAATGGGAGGCTGAACAGGGACCCATGAGACACTGTGGACCTGGCAGCAGCATGAGGAGGCGGTACAGGGGCCCATGGCAGATTAGGGGCCTGGCAGCAGCTATGGGAGGCCCGTAATCTGCCAGCACCCTATGACAAAAAATGGAACACACCAGCAGTGTGAGGAGACCTGAAAGTGCCACATGGCATGAGACACTGTGGACCTGGCAGCAGCATGAGGAGGCGGTACAGGGGCCCATGGCAGATTAGGGGCCTGGCAGCAGCAATGGGAGGCCCGTAATCTGCCAGCACCCTATGACAAAAAATGGAACACACCAGCAGTGTGTGAGGAGACCTGAAAGTGGCACATGGCAGAGTGTGGCGATGGAGACAGCAGCAATGGGAGGCCGTACAGGGACCCATGAGAGACTCTGGACCTGGCAGCAGCATGAGGAGGCGGTACAGGGGCCCATGGCAGATTAGGGGCCTGGTAGCAGCTATGGGAGGCCCGTAATCTGCCAGCACCCTATGACAAAAAATGGAACACACCAGCAGTGTGAGGAGACCTGAAAGTAGCACATGGCATGAGACACTGTGGACCTGGCAGCAGCAAGAGGAGGCGGTACAGGGGCCCATGGCAGATTAGGGGCCTGGTAGCAGCTATGGGAGGCCCGTAATCTGCCAGCACCCTATGACAAAAAATGGAACACACCAGCAGTGTGTGAGGAGACCTGAAAGTGGCACATGGCAGAGTGTGGCGATGGAGACAGCAGCAATGGGAGGCCGTACAGGGACCCATGAGACACTGTGGACCTGGCAGCAGCATGAGGAGGCGGTACAGGGGCCCATGGCAGATTAGGGGCCTGGCAGCAGCTATGGGAGGCCCGTAATCTGCCAGCACCCTATGACAAAAAATGGAACACACCAGCAGTGTGTGAGGAGACCTGAAAGTGGCACATGGCAGAGTGTGGCGATGGAGACAGCAGCAATGGGAGGCCGTACAGGGACCCATGAAAGACTCTGGACCTGGCAGCAGCATGAGGAGGCGGTACAGGGGCCCATGGCAGATTAGGGGCCTGGCAGCAGCAATGGGAGGCCCGTAATCTGCCAGCACCCTATGACAAAAAATGGAACACACCAGCAGTGTGTGAGGAGACCTGAAAGTGGCACATGGCAGAGTGTGGCGATGGAGACAGCAGCAAAGGGAGGCCGTACAGGGACCCATGAGAGACTCTGGACCTGGCAGCAGCATGAGGAGGCGGTACAGGGGCCCATGGCAGATTAGGGGCCTGGCAGCAGCAATGGGAGGCCCGTAATCTGCCAGCACCCTATGACAAAAAATGGAACACACCAGCAGTGTGTGAGGAGACCTGAAAGTGGCACATGGCAGAGTGTGGCGATGGAGACAGCAGCAATGGGAGGCTGTACAGGGACCCATGAGACACTGTGGACCTGGCAGCAGCATGAGGAGGCGGTACAGGGGCCCATGGCAGATTAGGGGCCTGGCAGCAGCTATGGAAGGCCCGTAATCTGCCAGCACCCTATGACAAAAAATGGAACACACCAGCAGTGTGTGAGGAGACCTGAAAGTGGCACATGGCAGAGTGTGGCGATGGAGACAGCAGCAATGGGAGGCCGTACAGGGACCCATGAGAGACTCTGCACCTGGCAGCAGCATGAGGAGGCGGTACAGGGGCCCATGGCAGATTAGGGGCCTGGCAGCAGCAATGGGAGGCCCGTAATCTGCCAGCACCCTATGACAAAAAATGGAACACACCAGCAGTGTGTGAGGAGACCTGAAAGTGGCACATGGCAGAGTGTGGCGATGGAGACAGCAGCAATGGGAGGCCGTACAGGGACCCATGAGACACTGTGGACCTGGCAGCAGCATGAGGAGGCGGTACAGGGGCCCATGGCAGATTAGGGGCCTGGCAGCAGCTATGGGAGGCCCGTAATCTGCCAGCACCCTATGACAAAAAATGGAACACACCAGCAATGTGAGGAGACCTGAAAGTGGCACATGTTTGGGGCATGATTCATGGCGGATTTAGTCAGTTGTGTCAGGAACTGGTGGTTTGAAATCCAGACTAATCCACGCCCGATTCATTTTCACAAACGTGAGTCTCTCCACACTTTGGGTGGACAGTCGTGTCCTCCGCGGAGTTACAATACCTCCTGCCGCACTAAACACGCGCTCCGATGCCACGCTACTGGCCGGGCCTTTCAAGGGCAAATTCAGCTAGTTGGGGCCAAAGGTCAAGTTTCGTTGCCCAGTAGTCAAGGGGATTGTCTACCTCGGTTGGCAGGGTGCTGTCCAAGTAGGCCCAAGCCTGTTGTTTGAGGTCCTGCTCCAGGTCCACCTGATGCTGCTGCTGCTGCGGCTGGTTAGTAGTTTCCTCACTGCGCTGGTGAAGAAAGCTACTCATCATCGACTGCAGACTGAGGCAGCCGCTGCTGGTGGAGCTGCCACTGCTCCTACCACCCCACCCCTCCCCTGCTGCCATGGCAGCGGAACGCGAGCTCACAGAGCCCACAGTGTCTGAGGATGGACGTTGGCGCACAAAGGCAGAGACCAACTGACTACATAGGTGGTTTTTATAGTACGTTATTTTGGCCTCCCTCTCAGCAGGTGTGAAAAAGGCCACCATTTTTGAACGGTAGCGAGGGTCCAACAAGGTGGACAGCCAAAAGTCATCCCTCTGTCTGATGGTTATTATTCGGCTGTCGCTACGCAAGCATCCGAGGATGCTATGGGCCATTTGTGCCAAGGAATGCGAGGGACTCCCTGCCTCCATCTCCACAGCATACTGCCACGGTGCGTCTGGGTCCTCTGTCTCCTCCTCCTCCTCCTCTACCAGATGCTCCTGCTCCTCTACTCCTGTCCGCTGAGTGGAAAAACCACCCATTTCACTCAATAATTCCTGAGCACAAATGTCCTCCTCTACCTCCTCCTCTTCTTCCTGTCCTGCCCCCACAGGGGTCATGCGGCGTTGAGATCTGTGCGCCACGTCTACCGCACCCTGACCAGCCATTGTTAACAGCATTTGTTCCATGACGTGCAACAGAGGAATGACGTCGTTCATCCCATAGTCCTGCCGACTCACGAATAGAGTGGCCTCCTCAAAGGGCCTGAGCAAGCGGCAGGTGTCACGCATGAGCTGCCAATGGCTGACATCGAAGTTACACAGGGGAGTACCTTTATCCGCTTGTAACATCAGGAAATCGGTGATGGCCTTTCGCTGTTCGTAAAGGCGGTCTAACATGTGTAGGGTTGAATTCCACCTTGTTGCAACGTCGCAGATCAGGCGATGCTGTGGAATTCCGTTCTGCCGCTGCAGCTCAAGGAGGGTGTGCTTTGCGGTGTAGGAATGGCTGAAATGCATGCAAAGTTTACGTGACATTTTAAGGATGTCTTGCAGTGGGATGGTGGATTTTAGGAACCGCTTGACAACCAGATTGAACACGTGAGCCATGCACGGCGCATGGCACAACCTTCCTTGACGCAGAGCAGACACCATGTTCTTTCCGTTGTCGGTCAACATGGTTCCGATTTTAAGTTTGCGCGGAGACAGCCATCTGTCGATTTCTCTGTTCATTACACTGAGAAATTCCTCCCCTGTGTGACTACGTTCGCCAAGGCATACCAGGTGCAGCACAGCGTGACACCGTTGCGCCCTGCACATGTGATATGCCGGTCGGGTAATGGGACTTGGCACGGGGGTGGCGGCTGAGGACACGAAGGAAGAAGAGGTGGTAGAGGCGGACATCTTTTGTGGACCAAAGACGTGCAAACGTGGAGGCAAAAGCGGCGTGACCTGTCCAAGTTGCTGGTGCGGCTGTGACGGCACCACGTTCACCCAGTGGGCCGTAAATGACATGTACTGTCCCTGACCGTAGTTACAGCTCCACACGTCGGCGCTGCCGTGCACTTTGGCAGAGACCGACATGCTCAAAGACTGGCCCACCATGTCTTCTACATGTGAATGCAGGGCTGGCACTGCCTTTTTGGCGAAGAAATGACGGCTTGGCACTCTCCACCGCGGCGCGGCACAAGCCATCATTTCTCGGAAAGGTGCTAAGTCCACCACTTGGAAAGGGAGGGACTGCAGCACCAGCAACTTGGACAGGAGGACGTTCAGCTTTTGCACCGTCGGGTGCGTGCTCGCAAACTGTTGTCTCTTGGAAACGGATTCCAAGAAAGACTGCTGACGGAATCCGTGAAGAGGAGTAGCAGGAGAAGGAGCATCTGAACGAGCGGAAGATGCCAACGAACGACAACTCCCCTCAGCAGAGGTGTTGGAGCCTTGACTGGCTGATAGAGGGCGATTGACGTCGGGTGACGGAGCAAGTAACGGAGCGGGTGATGGAGCGGGGGCTGGGGCAGGCAGAACCGCCGTATCTTTATCACGGTTTTCCCAGGCCACCAAATGGCGACGCTGCATATGCTGCCGCAACGCTGTAGTCCCAACATGGGCCCCCTGGCCACGCTTGACTTTCTGGCCACATAGTCGACATACGGCTACGTTTACTTCCTCGGGCGGCTTGACGAAAAATTGCCACACCGCCGAGTAGGAAACTTTGCCCCCGATACTCCTCACTGGCTGACTGCTACTTCCTCCGTGCACACCGGCACCACTACTGGCCGTGGTGGTAGGCTGCAGTGGAGCTGGTGCTCTACTCCGTGGCCGTTTGCCTCCACTGACACTGCTGCGACCCTGCTGCCTCCTGGGCAACCCACCGACTGTTTTGCTCGCTGCCAAGCTGCCACCCTCTTCTCCTGATGATGCGGAAGCAATAGCCTGATGACGACGAGGCTGCCAAGTGCGATCAGCCTCATCATCATCAATTAGGGTCTCCGCCTCACTACTAGCCCCCTCGGCTGCGTGTGGGTCAGGAGACAGACCTGTCTCTAGACCGGCTACCGAGCCACTCTCCTCGCCAGTACTTCTTCGCCTGGCTGCTGAAGAGGCGGATGTCTCCCCCCGCTCCTGACCGCCCTCTGTTAGCTCTTCCTCACTGTACAGTGGGGCTGAGCCCACAGCATGCGATACTTCGCTTGGTGAGGGAACACCAAAGGACAGGGGCAGGTCGAGGACACGTGATTTCAGTGGGCTTGCTCCCGGGCCATGCCAACTAACGGTTGTGTCTGACGTACCCACCGACCGTTGGCTGTAGGTGTCAGAGGTGACCTGGGAAGAGGTAGACAACCGAGCCAACCAATCGATGACGGCAGGGTTGTCGGTGGAGACACGACCGCTGGATGACACCGGGAGCAATGGCCTCTGGCTGCGGCTAGTGCTGCCTCGACCCCTTCCTCTGCTGCCACATCTGCTCGCTCCTAAAACATTGCCTCCTCTGCCACTCCTCTGCATGTTGTCTGACATACTCTTTAATTAAACGATTCTGTGTCCCTGAGTAACAATTCTGTGTCCCTGAGTAACAATTCTGTGTCCCTGAGTAACAATTCTGTGTCCCTGAGTAACATTTCTGTGTCCCTCAGTAACAATTCTGTGTCCCTCAGTAACAATTCTGTGTCCCTCAGTAACAATTCTGTGTCCCTGAGTAACAATTCTGTGTCCCTCAGTAACAATTCTGTGTCCCTCAGTAACAATTCTGTGTCTGTCCCTGAGTAACAATTCTGTGTCTGTCCCTGAGTAACAATTCTGTGTCCCTCAGTAACAATTCTGTGTCCCTCAGTAACAATTCTGTGTCCCTGAGTAACAATTCTGTGTCCCTCAGTAACAATTCTGTGTCCCTCAGTAACAATTCTGTGTCTGTCCCTGAGTAACAATTCTGTGTCTGTCCCTGAGTAACAATTCTGTGTCCCTCAGTAACAATTCTGTGTCCCTCAGTAACAATTCTGTGTCCCTCAGTAACAATTCTGTGTCCCTCAGTAACAATTATGTGTCCCTCAGTAACAATTCTGTGTCTGTCCCTGAGTAACAATTCTGTGTCTGTCCCTGAGTAACAATTCTGTGTCCCTCAGTAACAATTCTGTGTCCCTCAGTAACAATTCTGTGTCTGTCCCTGAGTAACAATTCTGTGTCTGTCCCTGAGTAACAATTCTGTGTCCCTCAGTAACAATTCTGTGTCCCTCAGTAACAATTCTGTGTCCCTCAGTAACAATTCTGTGTCTGTTCCTGAGTAACAATTCTGTGTCTGTCCCTGAGTAACAATTCTGTGTCTGTCCCTGAGTAACAATTCTGTGTCCCTCAGTAACAATTCTCTGTCCCTCAGTAACAATTCTGTGTCCCTCAGTAACAATTCTGTGTCTGTCCCTGAGTAACAATTCTGTGTCCCTCAGTAACAATTCTGTGTCCCTGAGTAACAATTCTGTGTCTGCCCCTGAGTAACAATTCTGTGTCTGTCCCTGAGTAACAATTCTGTGTCCCTCAGTAACAATTCTGTGTCCCTCAGTAACAATTCTGTGTCCCTCAGTAACAATTCTGTGTCCCTCAGTAACAATTCTGTGTCCCTCAGTAACAATTCTGTGTCTGTCCCTGAGTAACAATTCTGTGTCTGTCCCTGAGTAACAATTCTGTGTCCCTAAGTAACGTTTCTGTGGCCCTAAGTAACGGTTCTGTGTCCCTGAGTAACAATTCTGTGTCTGTCCCTGAGTAACAATTCTGTGTCTGTCCCTGAGTAACAATTCTGTGTCTGTCCCTGAGTAACAATTCTGTGTCCCTCAGTAACAATTCTGTGTCCCTCAGTAACAATTCTGTGTCCCTCAGTAACAATTCTGTGTCTGTCCCTGAGTAACAATTCTGTGTCTTTCCCTGAGTAACAATTCTGTGTCTGTCCCTGAGTAACAATTCTGTGTCCCTCAGTAACAATTCTGTATCCCTCAGTAACAATTCTGTGTCTGTCCCTGAGTAACAATTCTGTGGCCCTAAGTAACGGTTCTGTGGCCCTAAGTAATGGTTCTGTGTCCCTCAGTAACAATTCTGTGTCCCTCAGTAACAATTCTGTGTCTGTCCCTGAGTAACAATTCTGTGTCCCTAAGTAACATTTCTGTGGCCCTAAGTAACGGTTCTGTGTCCCTCAGTAACAATTCTGTGTCCCTCAGTAACAATTCTGTGTCTGTCCCTGAGTAACAATTCTGTGTCCCTAAGTAACGTTTCTGTGGCCCTAAGTAACGGTTCTGTGGCCCTAAGTAACGGTTCTGTGGCCCTCAGTAACAATTCTGTGTCCCTCAGTAACAATTATGTCTGTCCCTAAGTAACAATTCTGTGACCCTAAGTAACGTTTCTGTGGCCCTAAGTAACGATTCTGTGGCCCTAAGTAACGGTTCTGTGGCCCTCAGTAACAATTCTGTGTCCCTCAGTAACAATTCTGTGTCTGTCCCTAAGTAAGAATTCTGTGGCCCTAAGTAACGTTTCTGTGGCCCTAAGTAACGTTTCTGTGGCCCTAAGTAACGATTCTGTAGCCCTAAGTAACGTTTCTGTGGCCCTAAGTAACATTTCTGTGGCCCTAAGTAACGATTCTGTGGCCCTAAGTAACGTTTCTGTGTCCCTAAGTAACATTTCTGTGGCCCTAAGTAACGTTTCTGTGGCCCTAAGTAACGTTTCTGTGTCCCTAACTAACGTTTCTGTGTCCCTAAGTAACGTTTCTGTGTCCCTAACTCTCTCCCTTAATACAGCCAGGTCTGCCTTTGTTGAATGACTGGAGGCAAATGGAGAATTCTAAAATGGCCGCCATTTATAGCTCGACCATTACACAGTGCTGGCTGGCTGGCTGCTGATTGGCTAATGCGATCACATGTCATGAATGAATGCATTATGGGTCAGCGCGCCTTGTCTGCGTGCCTTCCCAGACATCCCCGCTCCGTCGCCGCACATGTCGCCGCCATTTTAGGAAAATTTTCGATTCGCGCATCCGAAGTATGCTAATTTTCGGATTCGTCGAAATTTTCCTAATATTCTAAACGAATTCCACTTCGCCTAGTTCGATTCGCTCATCTCTAGCCATAACCAAGGGTGGCAGAACACAGCTGTCTATGTATCATGCTACTGACTTCAAGTAACTCAATCTCACAGTTATTAAAATGTTCTGCAAACAGTCCTCACTGTTGTCCCCTGTGTGTTTTTGTTGGTGGGAACTTGTAATGTGCATACAGTTTCTGTATCTAGAACCAAGCTGCTACTAGAGTAGGAGGATGGTTTACCCTAAACTTGTAGTTTTGGCCTTTAGGTGTACTGACATAGTGGATGAACGGTCTATTTTAGCCTCCCTGCTACCAACCTTGGCATGGCTTGTGTGGCTTTAATTTCTGATCTGGTTGTGTGATTCTAAAGCTAGCGTGTCATCCGGGGAAGCAGAGTGAACAAAATTGTTGGCATAAAGGGACAGAAAGTATAAATCTGGGCTTGATGGTGGTTTCAGAATCCACTTGTGCTGATCTGACAAAAAGAATGGCATGGCAATGCATTACTCTTAGTTCCTTTTGTTACAATGCATGAACCTGTGGTGAAACACATGGTTTACCATGTGTTATCTCAATGCACAGTGCTAAACAGGCCTTCAACAGTAAACTTAACAGCCAGTCTACTTAAAGCTACCATTATTGAACAGTTAAACCTACACACACTCTCTGCACAGTTCAGTTAGTTTATACACATAAATATGACCTACCTTCAGTGCTGGTACCAAGATGAATAAGGTTATACTACTAGTCAACCAACTGACGAACAGCTGATCTATAGAACTATCATTAGACATCAAGAGGGGACAATCTAATTCTTTAAAGTGGTAGTAAAACACCACTGGAACTCTTGTACCTACAGGTACAGTAAGCTTTTATTAAAGCCTACCTGTAGGTACAAGGAATATCTCCTAAATGTGTACCATTTAGGAGATATTCTCTGCTTCTGCTGCTGCTGATGTCACCAGCGTATGCACTATGAAGGAATACTCATGCCCAGGGGCGGACTGACCATTTGGAAACTCGGGCACTGCCCGAGGGCCCGGGGTCAGTAAGGGGCCCCATCAGATGCCCCTGGTACCTTTTCATGTTTTTTTTTAGTTTGGGCAAGGACACAGGGGCCCCATGATCCCCTATTGCCCGGGGACCCCATGAGTTGTCAGTCCACCCCTGCTCATGCCGTCCCTTCAGAGCTTTGTGCCATGGCCATGACTCCCGCATGCATGTGCGGGAGTGACACCATTGCTGCTCAGCTGTTCAAGCAGCCCATGAACCCAGAAGGAAGCCTAAGGTAAGTATTTCATAATGTGTTAGCGTGTGATGCATACTAGTACACTATATTACCTTACAGGAGGATTTTGTTTTTTTTCTGGTGAAAGTTTACTAACGCTTTAAAGATCACCCAACATTTGCAAACACCAAAGGCATAAGGGATGAGGATATGTTGTGCTTTTTTCAGCGTGGCAGAGCGCAATGTCCACCAATACATGGCAGTGCTTCTGTAGCCAAGTGACTTGTGACATTTCATTGAAGTTCTAGCAAAAAAATTAAAAAAGCAAACAATGCATTGTGCTAGGACAGGCACATTGGAACCTCCTAGTGCACATCAAAAGCTTGATCAGTGTAGTTTCTAGGTTTCTAGTGTGAATGCGCCAGTGTTGCACTCTGATTACTAGAGGTGAGGAGATTAGGGAACTTCTCTTAACTGCAACAGATCATCTCAGCCTAGGCAACGTCCACTTGCCTGGAGCTCAAGGTCTTCTTTTTGTTGATAAAAGGTGGAACGGTTCTTAAAAATGATGTTGTTTCTGCATATTATGCTAGGTCAGGAAGTTATGCAAACTTGTAATGTTTCTGAAAAGCTGGCTTTGAGCACATCAATTATTAAAGAATATTTTTTGTCAATATGTTTGTCAGTAAATCGCAAACAATGAAAGCAGAACTATAAACTGACTGTATCATTTGAATAATTTTAGCTGTGTTCCCTTACAATAAAATCCAGCAGAATGCAACTTAGAACAGAACAACATACTTTGTCCCCACTTTCTATGACTTTCATCTGAATAGAAATATAAGTGGATGATGCTGAAGCATAGAAGAGCGTTTCAAAGGCTTTTGACATAACAGCTGGTGGAATCGAGTGTGCTCTCTAATAGATAAGCTTTAATCTAAAGATTAGAATTGTTTTGCTGGGCTCTGCTCTTTTCTCCTCCATCATATCTATTCTAATACTGTGAGTAATTACAACAAGTGGTAGCATTTTCATTTGAGTACAGTTCAAATGAAAAAAAAAATCACTTTAAAAGGAATTGCAGACGTGCTGAACACAATACGCTATAGAGAACTGCAATCATGCATGAATCTGTGCACTGCTAGGGTCCTTCTTGGTGCTTGGAATTCCAGACAAAATATTTAGAGTGGTTAAAGTTTAGATTCCCCCAGATTCTTATTGCTTTGTGATTTTAGGAGACTTCCCAAAAGAGTGTCTGTCACTTTTTATGAATTTCAGGGACTATGTTTTCATCCATAACAAAACATGGTAAAACGTGAATAGTATTAAAAAAAACCCCATAAATTATATCTTTGAATATCGATACGCAGTGGTTACCTGGTTGTCTTTTAGAAAGTAGTTGAAGGTTCAAAAGTGCATCTAAAGCATCTAAAACCTCCCACAGCTTCCAATACCACCTGTGTGCTGATGACACCCAGATCTATCTCTCCACTCCCCAGCTCACCCCCTCACGCATCACAAATCTACTAAGCAACATATCAGCATGGATGTCACATCACTACCTTAAACTCAATCTTTCAAAAACTGAGCTTGTAATATTTCCTTCTCCCCGATCCCCCACTCATGACTTTACCATTAAGATCAACAGCACAACCATTGGTCCTTCCCCTCATGCCAGGGTGCTAGGCGTAATCCTAGACTCTGACCTCTCCTTTGGGCCCCACATCCACTCACTGGCTAAATCCTGCCGCCTCAACCTCCGGAACATTTCCAAAATCCGCCCCTTCCTGACCCATGACACCACAAAACAACTTATCCACGCCTTGGTTATATTCCGCCTCGATTACTGCAACTCCTTCCTCACTGGTCTACCGTTACACAGGCTATTCTCCCTTCAGTCTATTATGAATGCTGCTGCTAGACTCATACACCTTACCAACCAATCAGCGACTGCTGCCCCTCTCTGCCAATCCCTCCACTGGCTTCCACTAACCCAACGTATAAAATTCAAAATACTAATCACAGCTTACAAAGCCATCCACAACACTGCCCCTAGCTACATCACCAACCTCATCCACAGATACCGCCCAAATCGCCCACTCCACTCCTCCCATGATATCCTCCTCTCTATCTCCCTCATCACCTCTTCCCACACTTGCCTCCAGGACTTCTCCAGAGCCTTTCCCATCCTCTGGAACTCCCTACCACAGCATGTCCGGGCAGCCCCCACCCTGTCTGCCTTTAGGCCATCTTTGAAAACTCACTTCTTCAGGGAAGTCTACCCCACCTCTACCTAAGAACTGTACTTTAATCACCTCCACCAGATCATCCCCCATAGCTATCACCTTTTGTATCACCTCCCCCTTCCTTTAGATTGTAAGCTCCACGAGCAGGGCCCTCCTATTCCTTCTGTACTGAAATGTATTGTAATTGTACTGTCTCCCTTATATTGTAAAGCGCTGTGCAAACTGTTGGTGCTATATAAATCCTGTATAATATTAAAGCCCAAACATTTTCTTTTTAAAATTTTTGGAAATGGCGTTAAAAGGATTAGAACATATAACAGTTTTTTTAATTGCTGTCTGGGTTACTGTTGAAGAGATCTACCCTTTTTATTACCTAATGTTGACATCAACCGATTGATTTACTAAATCTGGAGAGTGAAAATATGGTGCAGCTGTGCATAGAAACCAAACAGCTTCCAGTTCTTTTTTGTCAAAGCTTAATTGAACAAGCTGAAGTTAGGAGCTGATTGGCTACCATGCACAGCCGCAGCAGCTTTTGCACTCTCCGGTTTTAGTAAATCAACCCCCAAGTGTCAAATGTTTACAAAGGGAACTCCCTTCACTTTCCAATGGGGCAGAAAGTGAAGGGCAATCTCTAAAAAAGAAAAACCTTTTTGTGGTTTTGATGGCTTTAAACTCTTCTATCCAAAAAAACAAAATAGTTTGTGCTTAGACATACTTTAAGAAATTTGAGAAACCCTTATATGGAAATGTCACAAGACTGTGCAAATCTTCTGCAGCCAAGTCTGCGCTGAACCCGCAATCCTACAACTGCTGCACTTACAGTCTAAGCACCAGCTGCACCCCAGCATGGTTTCTGCTGCACTCAGAGCCTATAGTTTTAAAAACTTTACGCACTATGTGAAGTTTTTATAACTGAGGTAATGTGATGGATGGAGTATGGTTCCTGTGAAGTTGTGAAAGTCTATCAGGTCCATCAAGGTGAACTACAGCATCCATATTGCGATGAAAAGTGCAGTTTGAGCAAACATAATATTATGTAAGGTCACAATGGAGAAGGTGAGCAGACATCTGGTGGCGGAGATTCCAAAACTTTTATGGTTTGGAGCAGACAAAAATACAGCTTTCAAAGAAATCATCCAATCTGAATATTAATACACAGCCTTCGAGAGCTGATCATGACAGTTCATGCAAAATTACCCAGATGTCCAGCACAAACATTTTTCTCATACAATAACAGAACAAACAATTTTTGTTTAATAGGTACTATTCATCCGGAAAAAAAATTGAGCGTCCAAGACCACGCATGCTCAGGAAAGAAAGAATACATTACATTACTTCGGAAGGTATATTTAGTCGTAAAAGAATTTTCGTAAGTTTAGTAGCCTCTTCATTTTTGACATGAGACTAGCATGCGAAAAAAAAAGGATGCTCATTTCTCTGATATTCTCATAGTGTGTACTAGGTTTTAGTGTGCCTTGCTTCTGTCAGAAGTCCTGCTCCCCGGGGATGAGGAGAGGGTTCTTGTTCTTTGACAGGGGACCATATGACACACCCCAAGTACACTTTTTGGTTCAATTTGGTGTTTTGTTTTTGATCACTGCACCAGAAATAGAAAAATAGAGATACAACGTAGGTCCTGTGTAATAAGTGGTCAGAATTGTAGAATATATTTTAGACAATTTCTATCTCTTACTGGGAGTACTTGATCTTAAAAGTGGTTCTAATGGCAAAACATTTTTTTACCTTAATGCATTCCCTGCATTAAGGTAAAAAAATGTTCCAGTGTAAGTATTGTTTCATCACCTACCTATATACTTAGCCGAGTCCTATGTCCATCCAGTGTAGTGCCCATCAGCAGTGACGCTGGTATCTCTCTTTCTTCTCACAGAACAGAGAGGCAAAAGCAGGAACCATTGGCTCCTGTGGCTGTCAATCAAATCCTGTGAGAAGGAAGCAGAGGGTGGGGCCAAGGCACAAAGCCCAGCTTGGGAGTGAGCCCACACGAGTGCCCTCCATAGCAAGCGACTTGCTATGGAAATGCATGTAGAAGAGAAGTAGAAAAAGTAGATGTTTTGTCTAATTGTGGTCCCCTCTTCCTTAACCTCATAAAATATCTACTTATTAGACTGTTTTTTATTGGAATCCCTGTTAGGGAGTCTTGCTCTCTTTATTTGTCCTGATCAGCTTGTCACCAGGAATAAAAGTGAAGATAAATCCAAAATGTTAGTTTCCTAAGAAGAGTAATTTTGCACATATTGGAAAGTTATCTTCTCGCTTACTGACATTGGTTTTAATTCTCTCTCCTACTCTATCCAAAATTACATTAAAAAAAATAGCTTTATAAATACTTTAATAGCTCATCTCATTTGATAGTTTTGAGTGGGTGGGGTAGTTTCAAAGTTTCTTAAGCCAAAGATATCCTGCCCCATAGTGAGGATCTAAAGGTGTCTGGCAGGAAAGGTTTTAAAAAGACTACAGAACACAATCGCCAGCTCTCAGATGTGACTTTTAGTTTTTAAGTTTAGAAAGACTTAATATTTTGATCTAAATCTGGAAGAGTGGATAAACAAGTGTAACTGTGAAAAACAGCTCAAAAATTGCAGTGAAAATGGAATAGTCTATGAAAGAAACAGGATATTTTGTATGCTGTATAGGAAAAAAAAAAAAAGAGAATGTCCATCGCTTCAGGAACAATTATAAAAGATGACTTTCCAAGCCTCTTACCAGATTTCCAATCCAGTTCTGCCAAATAGGTCCAATAAACTGTCAAATTAACAAACTGTGTATCTTCTCCTTATATTCACCTTTTCTCCCAAAATATCTTCAAACCCAAAAGAAACTCATATAATGTAGTATTTTATAAATAAATGCATAAGACATACCTATATTGTACTCACATGGAAATATACTGATATCAGTGTACCACCAGTGTTAAACTGCTCCAATCCACTTGTGCAGCCTCTTACCAAATAATCAAATTAAAACTGCAAATCATTCAATTCCAGGTATATCAGCATATCAACATCCTTGGTGTTCCTCCTTTTGGTATAACAAATGGATCCTTTAAGGCACAGGGTATGGTAATCGAAGCCTCTCTCCTGGTCTTCCCAGTATTCAGCTTCCCCATAGATCAATAGTTAAAGGACATGGAGAAAGCAAAAAGAGCTTGTAGTACAGAAAATCCCATAAAAAACAGTTTTATTCACCACCAATATGCTTACATGTAAGAAGATATACAGACATCCAACACTCAAAATGGCTACCTGGGTGCTTCAACGTTTCATCAGTATATTTTTTCAAAGGAATATGGTGTCCCAGCTGCTGGGAAGACTCTGGGAGGCACTTGTGCACTGATGGACTCTTAAAGAATGTATACGAGTGGTCTTCAAAAAGTTTCTTCACTTTTATATACAGTATATAATAGAGTTAAAAAAGTGTGGAAACTTTTCGAAGAACCTTCATATATAAACTGACTGAATTTAAGGAGAATTTATAAAGATCTGACAGGAAACGATTCAATTATCTTATAAATAAATCATGGATGACACATTAGCTCAATGGTATTTGTTCCATATGGACATTATCTAGTAAAATACACAGGAAACAAGTCCTCTCCATCAGGCAACCACAGTTCTCAAGAAATAGAAACAAACCTTGAGTACTTGATTCACGTGTAATAATTCTGAATTGGTTATTTTATAGATAACCATTACTATTATAGTCTATGCTCAAAGACTTTATTGTCATCCAGTTTCCATAGTGGTCCGTATTTCCGCTATACTGTAGAATGATGCATAGAAAATATTTTTATGCTTTACTTGCTAAGGCTTTTTTGTCTAGATAAAGAACCATTTCCATTGACGGATTTACCCATTTTATCTGTAGACTTATTTAATGCATGCTTGATCCTCTTGATAAATAATAGTTCTGCATTGTTCAGAATACAGCTTTGAAAATTTCCACCACTGTACTAGAACTGAGCAATTGGTGTTTATTTTGTCTATGTGCTGTTGGTTGATCAGCTCAGACAGACTTGCATCTCTCCGCTACTCTCAAAATCGAAAAAAAAAAAAAAAAAAAAGGAAAAGTCGGCAGCTACAAAATCTGTAGCTGCTGACTTTTAAAAACAGACAGACATTCACCTGTCCCTCGATCCAGTGGTGTCCTCACCGCAGCCAGTTTCACCAGCCATCCTCTCTCCCCAGTGCCGGCATCTTGAGTGTGGGCACCCGGCTGTGGCAGCTTGCGGTTTCACAGCCAGGTGCCCACTGCATATGCTTGAGTAGCGCTTTTAACAGCTACAGCCCATGTTTAATTTTAGGATTGAGAGGGGTTATTACACCTGTCAGACACAGGTCCATCAAGTTCAATCAATTGTAAAAAAAAATAACACCAGAATAAATAGACATAGGTATTCATTGCTGTCAAGAACCCGTTGGTGGATTCCCCCTCACTTCACTTCCTGTCCGGCCACACAAGAAGTTATGGAATTTTTCTCTGTAGGTACAGTGATAAAAACCTGACAAAAGGTTCTAAACCTTTCCCATTCTATCCAAAAGTGGAAGATACATGTCGTCTGGAGTTTCACTGTAAGCCAATCGTGTTGATATAAGTGTCTCTACAGAAGAAAAACCCCTTTACGCGCCCCTGCGCAATAAAAGCTTTTTCAAAATATCACTGAAATATTCTATTAGAATCTTTGGACTTAACATCTCAGGGCTTTATTCTGGAAAAGCAACACCTCAAATGTTTAGTAACCCAGATATCTGGAAATGTCTTATTCATTTAACTGCCTCAGAGTCGGGTTCCAAACACTCTGACCTCTCGCCCTCTTTCCTGAGAGTCCAATAAATAAGCACATGCTTGAAAATCACTTATTTGAACTCTTTTGCACTTACTGAAAGTCAGAGTTGTGAAACTAATTTCATCAAACATCTGTTTCATTTTGAAGAGGCGGTTTCCAGGGGTTTATTTGTCAGATGATTAAAAAATACAATGCTGCTGCAATGCATTATCCCTCCAAAAGGGTCTGCTAGAGAATTCAGAATATATAGACCTACAATTCATGTAAACAAGTACAATGAGACTGTACAAACATAACCCATCATCATACTGATTTTTTATTATGGTTCAGGGCCAAACAACCCTCAAAAAACAAAAAAGCATTTAACCGCTTCCCCACCATCCTATAGTAAAACTACTGCTACAGGGTGGCAGGGCTGCACAAAATCACGATATAAATGTATATATATATATATATATATATATATATATATATATATATATATATATATATACACACACACACACACATATACATACCAGGGGCGGACTGACAACTCATGGGGCCCTCGGGCAATAGGGGATCATGGGGCCCCTGTGTCCTTGCCCAAACTCAAAAAAGCCTATGAAAAAGGTACCAGGGGCGTCTCATGGGGCCCCCTACTGACCCCCCGGGCAATAAGGGATCATGGGGCCTCTGTGTCCTTTCCCAAACTCAAAAAAGCCTATGAAAAAGGTACCAGGGGCATCTCATGGGCCCTTTGACCCTGGGCCCTCGGGCATTGCCCGAGTTTTCAAATGGTCAGTCCGCCCCTGATACATACACATATATATATATATATATATACACACACACATACACACACACACACATATACACACACACACACATGACTGTGCATTTCGGCTACAGATGTCGATCACCAGGTCCCGGCCGGAGATTCCTCACCAGCACCCAGTGATCGCCGAGTATCACTGACAGGGGAGAGGTCTGTATGTAAACAACACAGGTCTCTCTCCTGCCAGCAGTAACATGCTGCATGTTTATAGAGCTGTGCTGAGCGATACAAAGCAGTATGTTTCCCTAGTAAAACACACACATAGCACACAGTTAACCCTTTGATCGCCCCAAATGTTAACCCCGTTCCTGCCCAGTGTCATTAGTCCAGTGCCAGTGCTTTTTGTTAGAACTGACCACTGCATTAGTGTTATTGGGATGTCAGTGGCAGTTAGTCAGTTCCCCCCAGTGTCAGAATGCCTGCCGCAGTCCTGTTATAAGTCGCTGATCGCTGTTATATATATATATATATATATATATATATAAATAAAAAAAATGTAAAAGTATATATACACCGTCATTTGTAGACGCTGTAATTTTCACGTAAACCAATTAATTTACATGTATTGGGATTTTTTTTTTTTTTAGCAAAGACATGTAGCAGAATACATTTTTACCTAAAATTTATGAAGAAATTTGATTAACATTTTTTATGGGATATGTTTTATAGCAAAAAGTCAAAAATATTGATTTTTTTTTTAAATTATTATAGCGCAAAAAATGTAAAAGGCAGAGGTGATCAAATACCACCAAAAGAAAGCTCTATTTGTGGGAAAAAAGGACAAAAATTCATTTGGGTGCCATGTGGCATGACCGCACACTTGTCAGTTAAAGTAATGGAGCGCCATATCGCAAAAAATTGGCCTGGTCAGGAAGAGGGGTGAATCCTCTGGTGGGCAAGTGGTTAAATAACTTTCTAATTAGGTAAACATCAAATAATTCATATGAATATTTCATGTCTACCACTTGTGACCGCAGGAAGCTCAAGCAAGATTCTCTATCATTAGTAAATTCATGTTCCTGCAAGCAAAACAAAACATAAATGGCAACCAATCCAAACAATTCTTTACTAGTTTTTAAAGTAAGGTACACATGGAAAGAGCATTCTCAGAACAATACTACAATATTTCCAGCAAACTTGTAGGCAGGTACAGTTTGTACTCCCCTTTCGCTCAATCGAAATAGCAATACAAAAGGAGAAGAAATCGGGAGGAACTTGGTTCCTCTATGACGGGAGTCTCCAAACTTTCTAAAAAAAGGGCCAGGTTACAGATTTTAGAGGGGCCGGACTGTGGCCATTGGGAGTACAAAATGTCATAGCATCAGTGGGAGTAAACAATCCCCCATCATTGGCATCATTGGGAGGACTTGCCCATCAACATTGGTGTCATTAGGAGGAATTTTGCCATTCATTGGCCATTTTGGGTCCAGGCAGAGTCTATTTAAGCCTCTGGCTCCTAGTTTTGCAGCGTTATGTGCTAGTGGCTAGTGTGGGACAGGTCCTTTTCTGGCAGGGGCAGCTTTTAGAAGTAGGGAAAGGTTCTAGAGGAGTAGGGAAAGTGTAGGGTCTATGCTGACTTCCCTCCGGAAGCCTCCCATATGGGTGTGGAACAGCCACCTTGCATCCCACTGTTGGAACTGTGTTAATACATCTTTCTGTCACACCTGTATGCTCTCTGCTTGCCGACACACCATGCTGCACTCTAGCCAGACACTTACCAGCTAGTTGACAAAGAAACAATTGTTACAATGTTTGAACAATTCACATTAAAAACAGTTTTTGTTGCATATATATGTGGAAGCCACACATCTTTGACAAAATCTCTCATCTTGGGACATGAATACACAGAGGAGAGGTATGTCTGGAGGTAGCCCATTCCTCCTTAAATACATTGGAGGTCTTCATCTGCCATTTGTGCTGTCTTTCCTGCACCTTTAGACTTCATCCACACAATTGGAAAAGGCAATTTTTTCTTTAGCCATGATGCTCAGCAGCAATGTGTGCGAACAGCTTCGGCTGCCACGTTGGGTTTAGGTTGGCTGGTAAAATGTAGATCAACCTCCTGTTTTTTTTACCACCCCCTGACCTCTCACTTAAAACCCAGCATTGCATCCAGAGGTTCTTGGACACATGTCACATGCTTGGCGCATCATGGTTACAGCAAATCTGAATCAGCGTGAGTTTGATAGGCTGCACCATGTGTACAACTAGCCCATTGAAGTCAATGGAACAGGCTTGTATTCCCATGCAAAATCCAGCTTTTTTAAAAAAATATATATATATATAAAAGAAATAGGCATTCAGGAAGCAACAGTATCACCTCTGGAATGCCTGCAAGCCTACTCACAGCCTCCTCTGAAAAGAGATAACACTGCCGCTTCTATTAGAGAGGCCTTAAGGAGCAATAGGCTACTGTGTTTTTTCCTCTTTTTTTTCTCAGTGATGGCAGGGGGCCACTCAGTCCTGGGGTACTATGAGTCTCACCTGTGTGATGATGCACTCCTGGACCTCAGACTGGACTCACAAGAAAATGGGAAGAATGGCATGAGTGCTGCTCTGCCTGAAGAGGACCAGTAGTGCTGCACCAAGAAAGAATCTGGGGACAATGGTGAAGTGTGAAGAGGGTAAGTAAAACTTGTGTCATTTTTTATTTCATACAGGTGGGGTTGGTGGGCGGATGAAAAACAAACTTGGAATTCCTCTTTAATTATCTAATAGTATATACTTGCTATCACAGTCATTGCGAAAATGTACACATTTTCTGTACATGACAGATGCAGCAAAGCTAATAATGACATTCTGTATCCTGTAGCTCTGTTCTTGCTGCATCTGATCCTTGCTATCATGCTGCCCCCTGAAGGACTGAATAGAAGAATTAAGAGCCAGGGAAGATGCTTGGCCTTTTCGCTTTCTGAATGAGTTTGGTGGGGAGAGGAGGGCTAGTCACGTGCTTCGTTATTCTAACGCTCTCCTCCAACTGCATCCAACAGACTGTCAATGATAACCAACCCTAAATTTAAAGCAACATAGTAACACAAATAAAAAAGCTATCAAATTTTAAGTCTCAGCAACTAGAGCAGCATATCTGCAACACTGAATGTCCAGGATGTAGAAAAGTCTGGATGGGGACTAAATAATTGTCAAAGCAACCTCCAAAACGTCCTGGTATTCTGGTGTAGTGATAGAGAATACTGAAGGTTTGTATTTTTTCATCGGTGTTCACTGTGACCCCAAACCAGATGTGGATGCCTTTAAGGCTGTAAGGATCCCAAGCAACACCCAACACATTTAACTCCACCCCCAGAGCTTAATCATAGGGATCTCCATGATTAAGCTCCAGGGGTGGAGTGAAATGCATTGGGGCCTGCCTGGCTTAAATAGACTCTTGGCCTGGACCCGTTCCACCCCCCCTTCCCTTTCCCACTCCTCACCCTACTTTTACCTCCCAACTTGTGTTCTCTGTCTCGTCATTACTTTAACCTATTTTCTTACCCATGTTTTATGGTGCCAATACATGGAATGAAATTTGTCCAGTTCAGCAGGGACAGGCTGAATTTCCATCCATGTTTGAGTAGGGTTCCTGAATAATCAGTGTCGCTGGCTATAGCAACACTGATCAATGTGTTCTGGTGGCAGGGAAGGCTTTTTGGTAAATAACAAACAAAAAATATATTAAAACAATGAAGCAAGTAAAAAATACTATTTTTAAATACAAGCTTACAGTATGTTATACAATTCAGGGACCATGGCTTGTTTGTCAATCTGCTCCACTGAAAACTGTAGCAGTGTGGTTATATTTATAGTACTATGTATATACCTAAATATTAATTTTTTTGCACTTACAGTAGCAGATGAGAAAGCGGGGGAGAGAGAGAGAGAAGAGAGAGAGAGGGGGGGGAGAGAGAATGAAAGAGAGAGAGAGCGAGAGAGAGCGAAAGAGAGCGAGAACGCAAGAGAGAGAAAACGAAAGAGAGAGAGAACGAAAGAGAGAGAGAGAGAGAGAGAGAGAGAGAGAGAACGAAAGAGAGAGAGAACGAAAGAGAGAGAGAGAACGAAAGAGAGAGAGAGAGAGAGAGAGAGAGAGAGAGAACGAAAGAGAGAGAGAACGAAAGAGAGAGAGAGAGAGAACGAAAGAGAGAGAGAACGAAAGAGAGGGAGAACGAAAGAGAGAGAGAACGAAAGAGAGCGAGAACGAAAGAGAGCGAGAGAACGAAAGAGAGCGAGAGAACGAAAGAGAGCGAGAGAACGAAAGAGAGAGAGAGAGAACGAAAGAGAGCGAGAGAACGAAAGAGAGCGAGAGAATGAAAGAGAGCGAGAGAACGAAAGAGAGCGAGAGAACGAAAGAGAGAGCAAGAACGAAAGAGAGCGAGAACGAAAGAGAGCGAGAACGAAAGAAAGTGGCACACATATAAAATGTATACCTGAAATACCATAGAAATTTTTTTTCACCGTTCACTTTATGAAAGTGGTTAAAAGGGTAAGTCCACTTAAACCTGTGTTTTGGATGGCCAAGCTGACAAAATGTACTCTATGAAAAATACAGTACACCGCACACTCCCCAATGGCACTGTTGCATTCCTTGAATAGTTTTATGTTGAACATGATCAGTATCTTAACTCTTCCTCGACTAAACTTCCACAAAGTATTATGAAGTATGATCCATAAAGTGCAGGTGACATTATTGCTTGAGCAAGAAAGATTGTGATTGCTTTGGATTTCAGCTGAAGCTGCTGTATAATTCAAGGATGTCCTCCAAAAACAATTCTGATCCAGAATAGCCTAAAGAGTCCCTATAGCTGAACCATTAATTTTAATAACATTCCTCTCAAAGATTATATGTGCATTTCATATATTTTATGCATATAATTTGTTTCTAAAAGCCTCCATCGCACATACAGGTGTAGTCCTGCCCAGTGTACCCTTTACGTTCCAGGATCTGCAAAGTCCAGGCATCATCATCATCATCAGTGCTGTGGTCTGAGCAGAATATTCTCCACTGGTTATGGAGAGCTCAAGAAGAGGAAGGATGGTATTTGCTTTAATGGCTTAAAGTGGTTGTAAACCCTTCCATATACCCAATGAAGTGACTATCCTCAGGTGATACACAGAGATGAAGCAAATCCTCCAACATAACTTGTGTCTGTCTATCTGCCGTTTTCTTTTTCTCTACATCCATTCAAAGTGCTGACTTTATATAGCTTGTCTGAGCTTCCAGAAAGCAGGGAGAGTAGAGCTGAATTTACACTCTGCAAAGCTCAGTGAGGAGAGCTTATTGGAGGGAATGGACACATCCCCCTTCCCCCTTCACACAGCTCGCAGGAACAGAGCTGAGACTGTCAATCACAGGCTATGCACTGGAGGTCCTTTATCTGTCACCATTTTTTCTCTTGGTGTCAGGAAAACCTTAGAATTATCAGAAGTGATTCATACTAAATGAGGCAACAGACAGAAAGAACACTCAGTGCTCTTAACTGAGACACGTACTCACTAAAGAGGGATATTTTTTGTTCATGTTTCAGGTCTGAGGTTTACAACCACTTTAATTCATTATTCACTTCTGTAAAGTCCATCTAAATCTACTACACCAATTAACACTACCCTCTCCCCAGGTTGACAATGCTGCTGCCCATGTGTGGCTTTACTGCTCCTCCATAGATGCAGTGGAAGAATGAGTGTGGCCACCCTAAGGAATGAGAGTTCAGATAAAAGGGGGTTGAGAGCTGAAGCTACTCTATAAATATGACAGCCTCCATTGTAGATGCACATGTACAATAATGGAGAGACTGAGGGAAGTTCAGCCCGGAGGGGGCCCACCCCTCCTTAAAATGGCACAGGGGTGCACTGGACACCCAGCATAGAGCACGGTGGCAGCAAAAGTGTCCAGTGCACTCCACACCAGTATATCAACAGTACAACCAAATGGCAACTGCCCAATCTATAACTGGCCTTTGCAACAAGGAGCACATGGAAGAGTAAAACATGTCAAACAACATTCCTCCAGGTTTACCTGGCCTCAGTCTATCCATTATAATACATGTGCTTCTACTATGGAGGCTCTTAAAAGTTATAGAGTTAGGAACTGCAGAATATTGGGGTGCCATGAAGAGGCTGTGTAGCTTACGCATGTATTTGCAAATGTGGGCAAACTTGTTTTAAACGTGAACTGTTAAACGGTAATTCGGTTGGTTGCAGACCAAACCAGACCAGTTGGTAAGCTGAGCTGGGAATTTTTCTAGGTTGTTATTTTATAACCACTTTAAGCCTACCCTCCAGAGGTGGAAGGACACAGGTGCATTAGAGGAAGAACAGCCAGGGCACGAGTAGACGCATAAGTGGTGAGAGACCAACTAGGCACTAGAGAAGGTGAGAATTCAGCGTCAGCCCCATGTAGCTCTCCATTGAGAGACCTGATGCAAAGAATACCTGGTGAAAGGAAGGCACCAGGAAGAATCTGCCAGACACACTGCAGTCTATATTCGGGTTGTAAGGGTACAGACAGGAATTTTCAGTACAAACTATGTAGAAAAAGGGCACATCCCTAATTATTTAGACCTGAAGGAATTAATGTTTGGTTAAACCCATAAATGCTTTTTTTCACCATAATTTTTCCTTTATTTATTTATTACAGGTACTTATATAGTGCCATCAATATACGCAGCGCTTTACACATATATTATATATTCACATCAGTCTCTAACCCTCAAGGGGCGTACAATCTAAGGTCCCTAACTTACATTCATACACACACATACTAGGGACACTTTAGACAGGAACCAATTAACCTACCAGCATGTCTTTGGAATGTGGGAGGAAGCCAGAGAACCCGGAGGAAACCCACGCAGGCACAGGGAGAACATGCAAACTCCAGGCAGGTGGTGCCGTGGTTGGGATTTGAACCAACAACCCTAGTACTGCCAGGCGGAAATGCTAACCATTTGGCCATTGTGCTGCCCCTTTATACTAGATTATTATAATAATAAATCCAATAATTTAGATGAAACGTCTAGCGTAGAATGCCATTTTTGGTTGTAAAATAGTGCATCATTTTTAGAGGTCTAAAAAGCAGAACAAAACAGAGAGACAACTGAGCACCCAGGAAAGACAGAAGGAATTGGCTTACAAAAAAAAAAAATATATAGTTCCATCTGATCCTTTGGATGTCAGAGGTGAGAACTGGTAAACCTCTCTCTATAAAAAAAACCTGTCACGGCCCATGCCATCACAAGGGATATTGGTCATCCCTTCCGATAGCTATGAAAGAGATAAAAAAAAAGAATTAAAGATACAGCATAAAAAACTATTTTTTAAGATAAAATAATAAAATAAAAATTGAAGTGCCCCACTCCCTTGTGCTCATGCGCAAATGAGAACGCTCCCGTAGGTCCTGCACGTATATGCAAACAGCGATTGCAGCACACATGTGAGGTTATCACCGCAAACATCAGAGTGAGGGAAATAATTCTAACACCAGATCTCCTCTGTAACTGTAAAGCCTATGGAGGATTGTAGGTACCACAGTTTGGCGCCATTCCACTGGCAGACGTGGTTTTAAAGCGTGAGATGTTTGGGATCTATTTACTTGGTGTAACATCCTCTGTTACAATTTTAACAGCTGGGTATTGTATTATGTTTTTGTGCATTAAAATTCATTAAAGTATATATTGTCCAAAAAATGTGCAAAGAAAGAACCGATGGGAAATATCGTGTGACATAAAAATATGCAAAACACTCACGATTTTATTCCCTAGGGTATGTGCCTCAAAATATATATAATGTTTGGAGGGTTCCAAGTGGTTTTCTAGCAAAAAAATGCTGATTTTTTTTTTTTGCATTTTCACATGTAGGAGAGGAATGTCAGAATTTGCCCGGACTAGAAGTGGTTAATATTAGTTTTGCATGGTTGTATATTTATCATTGTGCTTATTTCACAATTCCATAAATGACACTTGATTTTGAACAGTTTGTTTTAAAGCTCATAACTCTAGCCTGAGCCAGTATTGCTGTTCTGGGTCTAACCAGTCAATATTTAGGCTGTTGGATGTCTATTAGCTGGCATGTTTACTGCTTTCGTAATCAAGCCTGCTAAAATGGTACACGATTCAAGGATTTACACATGGGCCAGCAGATGGAGATCGCAGCTAGGACGGCTGTGGATTCATTTTTGCTGTTCAATAGGCAGAATTTACTGTTTAAAAACGTGAAACAGATGTGAAATGTATAAATATACAATTGGCTGCAGCTAGATTTTTTTTTTTTAACTATCTTGGCCAATTTTTTTTTTTTTGCTTGCATAATTCATGATGTGAGTTGGTCAGCAGATGGCACTCTAAGATCATACATTTTAATGCAGAATTTCTTCCATAGTGTACAAAGTGTATGTCAGGAAGACAAGTTGGTTTGAAGTGAATTGGTATAGAAATGGTAGGTGCATACATTATTTATTACTAGGCAGTACAGTACTGCTTTTTACTGTATTAAATCAGCCTTATCTTTCATTAGGTAGACAGGATGTCAAACGTGACAAACCATGAATGTGAATTTTCTGGTTATCTTTGGCTTTAATTACTAGTGTTATTTTTTTTATTTAGAATGATGATTATTATATTTTTAATTATTAATTAAATAGAGCCTAGGTAAATAAATACATTAAACAGAATCAGCCACAGCTGTACACTCAGAAGAATCTGATTATTCAGTTGTATTGTAAATAAGCAGGCTTAAAGGGTAACTATACTTTCGTGGGAAAAAAAAAATAACACAATTGATACATAAGCCACATTATAAATTAATGGTATTAAATTTTATCTTTCCTTTTCAATCTGCAGCATTGTAATTTTATGTGAAATTCAATGCAATATGGCGGTATTTTGTACACAGTTGCTGTACAAAATGTCCCTATAAATGTAATTTTCTGCTTGTGTGATTGGCTCAGTGATTTTTCTATAAATTAGATTTTAGGCATCCTCTGCAATAAAAATGTTGATTTTGGTGAGATATGCCCCAAAGGGTTAAGTACTTCTAAAGGGATTCAGACCCTGCCACTTTCTTCATTAAAACACTGCAAATGCATCAGCTGATTAAAAAGGTCACTTCCATTCAGATTCGGTTTGCACATT
The DNA here is from genome assembly GCF_062004578.1 of Staurois parvus. Classification (NCBI taxonomy): domain Eukaryota; kingdom Metazoa; phylum Chordata; class Amphibia; order Anura; family Ranidae; genus Staurois; species Staurois parvus. The sequence continues at coordinate 4,499,410 of NW_028318958.1, forward strand.
ATTATTATACAGTATTTATAAAGCGCCGATAGTTCGCTCAGCGCTGTACATTACAAAGGGGGACAGAACATGTGACAGAACCATGGGCGGACTGACCATTCGAGCACTCGGGCACTGAAATGCCCCAGGTACCTTTTTATAGGCTTTTTTTGAGTGTGGGCAAGGACACAGGGGCTCCATGATCCCTTATTGCCCGGGGGCCCCATGAGTTGTCAGTCTGCCCCTGGACAGAACAATAACAATACAAAGCAAAACATGAGCGAATTGAGGGATTGCAAAACATGAGGGAATTGATTTAAATTACACAAACAGCTTTTTCTTCAGACCAGAAACAGGTAGGAATCTGCAACAGAGTTTGTTAAAATCCCTCCATTGTACTTAGATCACCCAGAGAGGATTGCTTTTTTCTCAACAAAATTGGAGTTACTTTTTAAGCATGAAATGGTTATATATGTCCAGTTATTTAACTTTTTTCTTAATCTGACTCTTCAGCTTGAGAACAGTGATGGGCCAAACATCCCCATGTTCTCTTTGTGGTCAAACGTTCACATCTAATGAATGTTTGACCGCAACCTTCAAACTCAATGCAAGTCTATGGGACTCAAACTTGTATAATCAAGTGTCCATTTTGAAGGTCTATATGCAAATTACTGGCCATAAAAAGGGGTATGGGTCCTTGGATACTGCCATCAGGGACATGAATCAGTGAAAATATTTTTTTTTTTTACAAAAAGTACCTTTTTATCCACTTCAAGTCCGGTTACTTTCACCCCCTTCCAGTCCAGGCCAATTTTCAGCTTTCAGCGCAGTCACACTATGAATGACAATTACTCAGGCATACAACACTGTATCCAAATGAAATATTTATCATTTTTTTTCAATAGAGATTTCATTTGGTGGTATTTCATCACCACTGGGTTTTTTTAAATTTTTCTAGAAAAATTAAAAAAGACTGAATTAAAAAAAAAATGTTTTCTTATTTTTTTTTTTTTTTAATTTTGCAAAATGAATATACTTTCTTCAAATATTTAGGCAAAAATCGGTGTGTATTATTTAGTCTGTGCGAAAGTATAGAGTCCACAGACCATATATATACAGTATATACATACACACCCACACATACACACAAAAGTATTGGGACACCTGCAAACTTTAATGGCATCTCAGTCTTAGTCCATAGGGTTCAGTATTGAGTTGGCCCACCCTTTGTGTCTATGGGAATGTTTGACCATTCTTCCAGAAACACATTTGTGAGGTCAGGCAATGATGTCGGCGGAGAAGGCCTGGCTTGTAGTCTCAGCTCTAATTCATCCCAAAGGTTTTCTATCAGATTGAGGTCAGGACCCTGTGCAGGCCAGTCAATTCCCTATATATACAGTGGGGCAAAAAAGTATTTAGTCAGCCACCAATTGTGCAAGTTCTCCCACTTAAAAAGATAAGAGAGGCCTGCAATTGGCATCATAGGTAGACCTCAACTATGAGAGACAAAATGAGAAAAAAAATCCAGACAATCACATTGACTGATTTGGAAAGAATTTATTTGCAAATTATGGTGGAAAATAAGTATTTGGTCAATATCAAAAGTTCATCTCAATACTTTGTTATATATCCTTTGTTGGCAATGACAGAGGTCAAACGTTTCCCGTAAGTCTTCACAAGGTTGGCACACACTGTTGCTGGTATGTTGGCCCATTCCTCCATGCAGATCTCTTCTAGAGCAGTGATGTTTTGGGGCTGTCGCTGGGCAACACGGACTTTCAACTCTCTCCAAAGGTTTTCTATGGGGTTGAGATCTGGAGACTGGCTAGGCCACTCCAGGACCTTGAAATGCTTCTTACGAAGCCACTCCTTCGTTGCCCGTGCGGCATGTTTGGGATCATTGTCATGTTGGAAGACCCAGCCACGTTTCATCTTCAATGCCCTTGCTGATGGAAGGAGGTTTTCACTCAAAATCTCACGATACATGGCCCCATTCATTCTGTCCTGTACATGGATCATTCGTCCTGGTCCGTTTGCGTAGAAACAGCCCCAACGCATGATGTTGCCACCCCCATGCTTCACAGTAGGTATGGTGTTCTTTGGATGCAACTCAGCATTCTCTCTCCCCCAAACACGACGAGTTGTGTTTCTACCAAACAGTTCTATTTTGGTTTCATCTGACCATATGACATTCTCCCAATCCTCTTCTGGATCATCCAAATGCTCTCTAGCAAACTTCAGATGGGCCCGGACATGTACTGGCTTAAGCAGGGGGACATGTCTGGCACTGCAGGATCTGAGTACCTGGCGGCGTAGTGTGTTACTGATGGTAGCCCTTGGTACGTTGGTCCCAGCTCTCTGCAGGTCATTCACTAGGTCCCCCCGTGTGGTCCTGGGATTTTTGCTCACCGTTCTTGTGATCATTTTGACCCCACGGGGTGAGATCTTGCATGGAGCCCCAGATCGAGGGAGATTATGGTCTTGTATGTCTTCCATCTTCTAATTATTGCTCCCACAGTTGATTTGTTCACACCAAGCTGATTGCCTATTGCAGATTCAGTCTTCCCAGCCTGGTGCAGGTCTACAATTTTGTTTCTGGTGTCCTTCGACAGCTCTTTGGTCTTCACCATAGTGGAGTTTGGAGTGTGACGGTTTGAGGTTGTGGACAGGTGTTTTTTATACTGATAACAAGTTCAAACAGGTGCCATTGATACAGGTAATGAGTTCAGGACAGAGGAGCCTCTTAAAGAAGAAGGTACAGGTCTGTGAGAGCCAGAAATCTTGCTTGTTTGTAGGTGACCAAATACTTATTGTTTCCTGTTATAGATAGAGGAAAGGACATACACATCCCGTTTGTCTCACCAAGATCTTTTCATTTCTCAAGCTAGCTAACTCCCCACTGTTTAGCCTGGTGGCAACCAATTGTTGTGGGAAGCTCTGATTGGGTCAATCTGTGCCACAGGCTACAGTGTCCTTAAGATAAAGGTGACAGAAAAGGGGCAGGCTTGTATAGAAATTGTCCCCATAAAAGGTGGTACCCTTGATTGAAAAGGGGGTATACCAAGCTCCAGACAACTTTTCCGCTACTCCCCACATAGGCTGGGAATTCAGTGAGCACTTGCGGACAGTCTTTTCCTTTGTAGATATGGAACTTGTGCACATACCCTGTGGCCCTTTCATAGAGTTTGTTCATCTTCACCCCATATCTGGCCCGTTTGCTTGGAATGTATTGTTTTATGACCAGCCTCCCAGTGAAATGGATTAAGGATTCATCGACACAGATGTTTTTTTCAGGACAATATATTTCACAACATTTTTGGTTGAAATATTTGATCAGTGACCGAATTTTATAAAGTTTGTCATACTTGGGGGAGAGGCACAGGGAATTATAGTTGAAATGTAGAAAGCACAAATTATTTTATAGTGGGTCCTGGACATAGTGGTGGAATAGAACGGCATGTGATGAATGGGATTGGGATTTGTCGACCAATAAGCCTACAGTTCATTTTTTTTTTGTTAGTCCTATATTAAATGTGAGGCCAAGAAACACTTTAAACTCTTGAACTGTGAGGAGTTTCTACTCAAATGAACGAGCATAAGAAGAGTTGGGATTTTGGGTGATAAATTGCTGGAAAAAAAGATTGCATTGGTCCACAACTGAATTTAAAAAATCTGCCATGAACAATAAAATGGAAAAAAAATCAATGGCTATAAAAATGTTGGGTTTCTGCCTGAATGCCTGGCTGGGCTATGAACGGGGGGATTATAGGTGCTCCTGATCCTGAAAGTAGCCACGCATTGTTTAAAAGTGCACCTGGGACACCAGTACGGGCCCTAATCCTTGGTGGCCGACGTGACACCTGAGTACTAGTACTTGCACTTACACTGGTGGTACTAGCCATGTCTGAGGAAGGTATTGAGCTGCTGGTGGTTGCTTGCTGCTCCTTGGAGCACCTCATTCTTTTTTGTTGGAGCACATTCTTCTTCTGAATCAGAGACTGAAAAGCTGCTGTCTACTGGTTCATATACAGAATCTGAGTCTGACAGTGAGAGTTCTCCATTACTCTCATCTGTCATACTCGAATTTGAAACGCCTCCTCGCTTGTGTAGAATTTGTGGACATATTTTTGAGACTGTGATCAGGACCTACTAGTATGGTGGTGATCAGGACCCACTGGTATGGCGGTGATCAGGATAATGGTGTTACAGTGAGGGATAGATTTCTGGCTGTATTTGGTTCACACTAGTCGCTGTTGGGCAAAGATCAGAGATACCGTGAGCTGAAGGGCAAGGCTTTGTGAGTGTGTGTAAACTGTGTGCAAAGGCTGAAAATTACTCACAGTATTGGATCTCTCTCCTCACAGACAATGGCAGTGATCAGGATGATGATGCTGGAGTACAGCGGTCTGATGTCACTGCAGTGAGGGACAGACGGCTGAGCGCAGTTGGTTCACACTAGACACTGTTGGGCAGAGATCAGGGGCACCATGAGCTGGTTGGTAATGTTTTGTGGGGGTAAACTGCAAACAGAGGCTGGAAATTACTCACAGTTTGCTGTAATTGCTCTCTCTCCTCAGAGACCATGGTAATCAGGACTGGTGTGGCGGTGATCAGAACCTGCTGGTATGGCATTGATCGGGACCCACTAGTTTGGCAGTGATCAGAATCCGCTGGTGTGGTGATCAGGACCCGCTAGTGTGGCGGCGATCAGGACTCGCTAGTGTGGAGGCGATACAAACCCGGAGGTATGATGATCAGGACCCGGTGGTGTGGGGGTGATCCAGACCCAGTGGTATGGCGGTGATCAGGGACACTGTGTGGTGATCAGGGACACTGACTAGGCCACTGTGTGGCGATCAGGGACACTGACTAGGCCACTGTGTGGCGATCAGGGACACTGACTAGGCCACTGTGTGGCGATCAGGGACACTGACTGGGCCACTGTGTGGTGATCAGGGACACTGAGATGGAGGGCAGTTTCCTTGCTGTCTCAGGGCGGTTAACGGCTCCTTCTCCTCTCATAGTCAGAACTCCGTGTGAGGAGAAGGAGCCGAAAGCCACGCCATGCGGCTTCTGTTGATATTTAGACTGTCCTTATTGGACACAGTTAGTCACATGGTATAGGACTGATTTAATTGGTCCTGTACCATGGCATGTGATCCGCGGGACATGGCGATCACCGGACTCTAGGAGCCGCGCACGAGCCTCATATGCGGGCGGTTGTTTAGAAACCTCCACCAGCATCGAGATGTCTCCTGTCAAGCCATTTATGTACATGGGCTGGACGGGAAGAGGTTAAAGTCATTTTTCATTGCTTACAGTAAAAAAAGAAAAAGTTCTTTAAATATCATGCATGGGGGGGGGGGGTCCCCTTCAACTACCTGCAAAGTTGCACACCTGTACAATGTATAGAACCTGCTGCAGTAGGACTGAAATTTTTTTTGTAATGACATTTTTTTTGTATAATTATATAGTAATACAGCATGGGGTTCCCCCCAATTCATGCTAGACCATTTAGGTCTGGTAGGAAGGTTAGGAAGGACCCCACAGTAAAAAATGAAAAATGAAAAAAGTGTGTGGCGTTCCCCCTAAAAGCCATGCCAGGCCCTTTAGGCCTGGTAGGACTTTTAAGGGGAACTTAACCCCCAAAAAATGGGGTGGGGTGGGAGAAGCGTGTGGTCTATGACAAACGTGGTGCTCAACCCCTGCCCTTTTCACCAACACGTGACAAAGGACCAGCCAATCTCACACCGTGCTGTCACTTGTGTAGCAATGCCACTCTCAGCTGCACCCTGCACAAAGATTTTCCAGCTTGCGGGACCACAATCTAGGTGACAGCAGCCTGAGAGCGATTGTCACTCGCTTAATTACGCAATTAACCCTTAAACGCCAAACTGCCACCAGATAGTCCCAAAGCTATCAACCCTTCACAATGTTGGCAAGAACAAATGTGAACAATAAAACGTCTGTAACACACACTGCCACCACAGACAAGTATATTCAGAGGATTATTATATACAGTAGCACGCTTCAAGAGACAGGGATTCTTTAGTTTGCATTAAAAGCCTTGAGATAAATTTTAACACTTTTCAAAATAGGGTTTATTAATGAAAAAGGTCAAGTGGTGCAATTAAAATATTTACAGAAAATATATATATTCAAAGATATGCCTAATATTATAATTGTCCTGTTCCTGTTGAAATCTATAAAATGTATGTGGAATTGATTTTGAAATGGAATTGACATTTTATGCATTCCTAGAGCCTTAATGGCCTTACACATCATGTGTGATGGCTTGACTGAGTTATTGTTTTACGATAGGGCAGAAGAAAGCGTTTTTCATGATTCCTGTAAAGATATCCTGCCAGGACTTATCTGTTTACAGCTCTTACCAAGTCTGGACACTGCATCTGTGTTTAAATTAAGATAAGAGGTTCTTTTGAAGTTTGTTAAAAGTTACAGCTACAAATTCCATAGTTTGCAAGGGGAGGGGGGCATTGGAACAGTGCTCTTGAGACCTTAACAAGTTGGCTGTCACGTACAGGTTCCATTACCCTATTGCGCACAATTGTTATACCTCCCCCCTCAGGTGGAACTGTAATTTCACTCCTGATGCAACCAACTCCTGCTGGCTTGACCTGCTGGCTTGACCTGTCTTCATAACTAGAGATGAGCGAATCGAACTTGGCGAAGTGGAATTCGTTTCGAATATTAGGAAAAATTCGATTCGCACCGAATCCGAAAATTAGCAAACTTCGGATGCACGAATCAAATTTTTCCCGATCGGCCGATTTTCATCCCTTCTACAGCCGGCAAAAAGTGTCCCTGCAGAGAGCTCCGCTATTTCTGACAGTTCTCTGACAGTTCCTTCACATTTACAGCGGTTGAAACATTGTATCTATTTGTTTCCATTTAGGATACAGATGTTTTTATTCGGAAACAAATAGATACAATGTTTCAACCGCTGTAAATGTGAAGGAACTGTCAGAGAACTGTCAGAAATAGCGGAGCTCTCTGCAGATACACTTTTTGCTGTACTGGAATTCTTCTTCTTTTCATTCTTCTTCTTCTTTTCATTCTTCTTTTCATTCTTCTTCTTCTTCTTTTCATTCTTCTTCTTCTTTTCATTCTTCTTCTTCTTTTCATTCTTCTTCTTTTCATTCTTCTTTTCATTCTTCTTCTTCTTTCCATTCTTCTTCTTCTTCTTTTCATTCTTCTTTTCATTCTTCTCATTCTTCTTTTCATTCTTCTTTTCATTCTTCTCATTCTTCTTTTCATTCTTCTTTTCATTCTTCTTCTCATTCTTCTTCTTTTCATTCTTCTTCTTCTTCTTCTTCTTCTTTTCATTCTTCTTCTTCTTCTTTTCATTCTTCTTCTTTTCATTCTTCTTCTTTTCATTCTTCTCATTCTTCTTTTCATTCTTCTTTTCATTCTTCTTCTCATTCTTCTTCTCATTCTTCTTCTTCTTCTTTTCATTCTTCTTCTTCTTCTTCTTCGTCGTGCCCCGTGACTGCCCAAATGAGTGAAGTGTGCGGTGATTCTAAGATCGACGGCACTCATCTGCATGTCATACTGACTGACAGTATTATTTCTCTTCCCCAGCAGACTCCAAGGGCATTTAAATTAAAGGTACAGTGTTCTGCACTAATATAAAGGCTCTCTGAAGCCTAGAAACCCTCTTAATAAGTTAAATTCGCAGCGAATAAATTCACATCAAATCAAATTTCTTCCGCAAATTCGGCGAATCAGCCGAATCGAATTTTTGAATAATTCGCTCATCTCTATTCATAACCCATAAACATAGTCATGATTCATGCCCTTCTTATGTTGTATGGCGAAATCGTATTGCTGAAGAATTAGGCTCCACCAAAGTAGTTTGCCATTCTCCCCAGCAACACGATTTAACCAGCTCAGGAGATTGTGATCAGTGATAACTGTGAAGTGTCGCCCATAAAAAAGGTACATCTACAACTTTTGGAGTGCCCACACGATCGCAAGATACTCCTTTTCGATCGTGGCCTATGCTACTTCTCTGGGGAGCAGCTTCCGGCTCAGGTAGAGGATGGAGTGTTCTTCTCCTGCACCATCCACCTGGCTGAGGACTGCACCCAATCCATATGCAGAGGAAACGGCAGGTGAAGTCTAGAGCCTGTAGCACAGGGGGCGCTGGCCAGTGCCTCCTTCAAGGCCTGAAATACCTTCTCACAATCTGGTGTCCACGACACCACCTTGGGCAGTTTCTTTTTGGTTCAGTCAGTCAGAGGTTTCGCCAGGTTACCATACTTACATACAAAAACTTCCAATAGTAACCAGTTGTCCCCCCCAGGAATGACATAACCTGCTTTTTGTCTTGAGTGATAGGCCAGGCCAGGATGGCCTCAACCTTTCCTGCCTCAGGTCTCAAGTTCCTCCTCCTACCTGGTGTCTCAAATACTGGACATCTGTCATGCCTGACACTGGGTTGGACAGTTTGTCCAGAACCTGGGACAGATGCACCAGATATTCTTCCCTGGTAGGGCTAAAACATGGCATTGTCATCCAGGTAAGCTACTGCAGAGATTTCCAGCCCCTCCAATAAATCATTCATGACTCTCTGGAAGGTAGCCAGGGCATTCTTCATCCCAAATGACATGACTGTAAATTCGAACAAGCCAAATGGGGCAACGAAGGCAGACTTTTTCCAAGCCTCAGGTGCCAGAGGAATTTGCCAGTAGCCCTGGCTCAGATCCATGATTGTGATATAGCGGGCAGCCGCCAGCCTATCAAACAGTTCCTCAATGAGGGGCATGGGGTAGGTGTCTGCAGTGGTGAGGGCGTTCAACTTCCGGTAGTCCACACAGAACCTGGTTGTCTGATCCTTTTTGGTGACCAGGACTACTGGGACTTCTAAAATCACCCCAGCTGCAGCATTTCTTCAAGCTCCCTTTTCATATCAGGCAGAACCTCCAGAGAGATGCAATAGGCCAACTGTTTAATGGGGGGTGGATGGGCTCATGTGTCCACCTTGTGGACAGCGAGGTGTGTCCTCCCAGGTTTTCCAATAAACCTGCCCCCATATACTGCCAGCACTCCCTTCCGCCCAGGTAACTGAGTGAGGGTAAGGTTGGGGTTGATCTGGATGTCTGAGTCCACCTCCCTGGTGTCAGCTAGCAGATCTAGGAGTGGGTCAGCCTCTTCGGGCTCTGGCTGGCTGCAGACTGGCATGACATAGGCCATATGCTCATGGTGGGCTTTGAGCATGTTCACATGGAAGGCATTCTGCCATCTGCTTCCCTCTCCCAACCTGACCAAGTAGGTGACATTATTCAGACGCTGCGTGATGGTGTAGGGCCTTCCCAGGCTGCCTGAAGTTTGTTCTGCTGCAGGGGAAGCAGAACATACACCTTCTGACCAATGTTGTATGTCCACTCCCTGGCAGTACCGTCATACCAATGTTTCTGCCTGGTTTGGGCCTGTGCCATGTTTTCCCGTACCATTCCCACCAGCGTCTCCATTTTGTCTCTGCATTTTAGTACATAATCCACAACAGAGACATCAATGGTCAATTTCTCACGGATTAGGTCCAGAGGCCCTTTCACCATCTGCCCGTACAGAAGTTCAAATGGTGAAAAGCCTGTGGACTCCTGGGGCACCTCTTTGTAAGCAAACAGTAGATGAGGCAGGATATCATTCTGAGTCATTTCCCTGGGATTCCACAAAAGGTGTGCAACATTTATTTCAAGGTGTCATTGAAAATGCTCACACAAGCTGTTAAAGCTTGCATTAGGTTGGACACAAACTGGGTCCCTTGATCGCTAAGGAGCTCGGCCGGAAATCCCATGTGAAGATCCCCAACAGAGCATCAGCAACCTTGTCAGCCCAGAGGGAGGAGAGAGCCAAAGCTTCTGTATAACATGTGGCATAGTTAACAACTGTCAGGCTATTACATTTGCCTGAACTGTTAGGGATGGCTAGAGGCCCAACGACATCCACTGCCACCCTCTTAAAAGGTTTATCAATCACAGGCAATGGTTGTTGCAAAGCCCTGTGTACATCTCCTGCCCTGCCAACTCGCTGGCAGGTAAACACAGGACCGACAGTAGTCAGCAAGCATGCTAGGCCAGTAAAGTTGTGTACCAATCGCGCCCTGGTCTTAGTGATCCCCAGGTGCCCTGCTAGGGGAACTTCGTGAACCACTTTTAGTAAGTGTTCCCTAAATTGACTAGGTACAACAAGCAGTCTCCTACCTATGTCAGTCTCATTCCCCTCTGTGGGCAAACCCACCCTATACAGTTTTCTTTGGTCCCAATAAAATAAACCTTTTTCTTGTCATTCTCTGGCGATCAGCTAGACTTCTGAGCTGTTCTACGGTTTGGTCTGTCTGCAGTGCTGTCTCAAAGGCAGAACTACAAGTCCCAGCAAGTGGTCCTGTGTCAAACAACGTATAGAACCATAAAAGATAGAAGCCTGAAAAATAATAGGTATCGCCTAAAGTACACAGTTTGCCCAGTAACCAAAAAACCTGCAGCAAAAAAAACAGTGAAAAAGATTCACAAAGAAAAGTGGTTACATAAAGGACAATTGTGATACTCAAATAATAATCAGAGATATGCTTTATTGGCAAAGTTGCACATAGAAGACAATTGAGTCAAGACTGCAAATAGCCATCACCTCAATAATGGATAATACACAAGACAACTTTACAATAAAAAAAGAGAGACATCTATCTATCTACTTATTACAATCTGCCTCTGGATGTTGATTTATATTTCATCAAGGATTACCATGTCATACTTATGGCCTGTTGTAGGTATACCATCTACCTTGGCTCTCTATGAGGACTGTGTCTTCCAGCAATGATATTTGATTTATGGTTTACAAGTACCAGATGTATATCCATGTCCTTATGGTCTTCTTTTGATATTAATCTGCATGTATGATGTATATCATAGTTGGTCTATTCCAGCTCCTTAGCATTATCTAATTGGCTCCTATTTCAAGCAATCTTGGAGTTTCAAATGTTTATAGGATTGATGTACAGCCTGTTGCATATGTTATCATCTCATATATATTTCCCCACTGTGGTGGTGTACTCCGTTGTGCCTTTGCTATTGATGCAAAAGACCTGTGAGTCATTGCTCCTATAGCATAACACCACTTGTGGCCTGCCATGATGTCTCTGTTTTTTATTTTTTATTTTAAGGTTGTCTTGTGTATTGTCCATTATTGAGGTGATGGCTATTTGCAGTCTTGACTCAATTGTCTATGTGCAACTTTGCCAATAAAGCATATCTCTGATTATTTGAGTATCGCATGTGTCCTTCATGTAACAGCTTTTCTTTGTGAATCTCTTTTCACGTTTTTTTTGCTGTGTCAAACAATGACAGCTGCTGAGCCTCAATGGAGGCAGAGTCCACCAAGTCAGAACAAGGAGAGGGGCCAGAGACAACCTCCTGCTGTTCTGCAGCCAGAGCCTGTGCCTCAGCTGCCCCTGCAGCACTGTGGGTGACCACTAATATTGGCAATGCATCATCACATTCAACATTTAAATTTGTAACATCGATTAAACGCGAGTCCGTTACCTTAACATGCAAGGGGGTCTCCTCTCCTTCTCTAGGAGATGGAGAACTCTGTACTCCTACCCTATTCCCCCTCTGTCCATCCACAGGTTGCCCATATATTAACTCACCATCTGTACACAGTACCTTGTTATGTCCAAAGAGTTCCTTGCGGGCCTCCGGAGTGTTCTTAGCAGGTGCATAGTAAGAGATAAGAGTACCTAAATCAGCATCCAATAGAGGGGCTGTGGACATTTCATATGGGACTCTCATGCCACTTCCTGCACTCAAATCAAAGAACACATATTCACGGGGTATGCGGGAACGGGTCCCCCCCCAAATCCAGTGAGGGTAAGAAACTTCTCTCGGGTGATGTCCTTTTCATCTATCACCTCTGGTTGGAGGTGACTTCAGTTCCAGTGTCACGGAAACCAGTCATGGTCCGGTTGCCTACGATTACTGGCTGCAAGTTGGTTCCCTGGGGTTTACCATTGCAAGACAGCACGGAGCAAGGGTTGCTGGCTGGCTGGCCAGGTGATGTCATCTTCTTCTGCTCAGGACACTGAGTCCTGAGATGTCCAGGTTTCCCACAAGTGTAACATCTGCGGTTGTCAGTCAGGGATGGTTTGGCCCCAAGTACTGCAGGTGGCGGCCGCTTTGGAACTTGACTCACCGACGTAGGAGGGGTTGCTATGGGTGATTTTCCTCCTTTCCAGACATTCAGAGGAGCCTTGCGGTGGTCAGATACCCAAGTGTTGATATAGGTATCTGCCAGTTCTGCTGCTGCTTTGGAAGATGCTGGTCCTCTCTCCAACACAAACTGTCTAACGTCTGCCAGACTGAGGTGCTGCAGCTCATCTTGGATCATGAGATCCTCCAGGGACTTGAAAGTGTCAGCTTTAAGGCCTCTGGTCCACTGCCAAAATGTGGCATGACTTACCACATCTGTATCAGAGTCCCCAGGATCCTTTTGCAAGGACCTAAATCGCTTCTGGTACACTTTCACAATTCTTGCCACCGATGTCAGTTCCTCTTGCTGCAAACTCAGCACATAAATCATTTTTGCTCATCCTCTTGGTAGCAAAAGTACAGATGGCAGCAGGAGACACAAGAGCGAGCTATTAGCTGGAGAAGTCATAATAATCTCACAACCAGGAAGTGCAAAGACATGGCCTAAATCAGGAAGTTCTTGGGAGGAGCAGAGTTCAAGGTTCAGCAGAAGACACAAGGCAGGATTATCCAATGGATCAGGCAGAGGGTTGTCTAGCATCTCAGGTAGTTCAGTTAGAAGAGTTACTGCCTGTCATAACAGACATCCTAGGTTCAAGTCCAGGCCCTGACACTAAGTTAGGTTAATTATGCAATTAGCCCTTCAAGCTCCATACTGTTCCCAGATAGCTTTGGGACTATCAATCCTTCGCAATGTTAGCATGAACAATAAACATTTGTAACACACGCTGTCACCACAGACAGATATATTCAGAGGATTATCATATACAGTAGCACTCTTCAAGAGACAGGGATTCTTTAGTTTGCCTTAAAAGCCTTAGAGATCATTTTAACACTTTTCAAAATAGGGTTTATTACTGAAAAGGTCAAATGGTGTAATTAAAATATTTACATAAAGGGATGTTACAAATAAATAGAGAGAACAATGAAGCAGCAGAGAAACAAAAGAAAGGAGTTAAAAAGGCAGAAACTTGCAAAGTCCTTGGTTTTAGCAGAGTCCAATTGTCCAAGCAAAAAACGTTGCCGTGGCTCTCTTGGGTGTTCCCTGGTTGATGGTAAAACAAAAGCTTTGCTTACTAGTTCCGGTCATTCCCTTTTCTGTGCTATCAAAGGGGTGTCTCCAGAGACCAACTTAGCAATAATCCAATTTAAGGGATGGCTGCTGGGAGGCCACCATGCTTAAAACCAATTCCCAAATACAGTTTTACACTAATATTACTAACTTCCAATACATGCAGGTGGTATTTTAGAAAATGGCAGAGTATTATTCAGAATTATATTTTGAACCAAGGGATACCAAATACAGCGTACCTTTGTCACCCAGGTGGGAGGAGACTGCTTTCTCCCCTTTCATATGTGCTAGGGGAGTCATGTATGATCTTGATTTATTTTGTATGATATTTCTCATTCAAATATATACTTAATATTAATGTGTCCTGATCCTGTTGAATTCTATGAATTGTATGTGGAATTGTTATGTTGTGGAATAGATGTTTTATGGCACGCTCTGCATTCCTAGAGCCTTAATGGCTTTGCGTGTCATGTGTGATGGCTTGACTGAGTTATTATTGTTTTACGATGGGGCAGAGGAAAGTGTTTTTCATGATTCCTGGAAACAGACATCCTGCCAGGACTAATTAGCTATTTACAGCTCTGGCCAGGTCTGGACACTGCATCAATCTGTGTTTTAATTAAGATAAGAGGTTCTTTTAAAGTTAATTAAAAGTTACAGCTACAAATTCCATAGTTTGGAAAGGGGGCCCAGGGAGTAGGAACACTGCTCATGAGACCTTAACAAGATGGCTTTCGCTTACAGGTTCCATGTCCCTATTGTGCATAGTTGTTACATGGTCCCCCCTAAATTCCGCTCAGACCCTTGATCTGAGCAGGGGCCTGGTTGGACAGGAAAGGGGGGTGCGAACAATCGAGCGGCCACCCTCTCCCTGCGGCTTACCAGGCCACGTGCCCTCAGCATTGGAATGGTGTCCCTATGCCGATGGGGACAAGGGCCTTTTTCCCACAATCCTGGCCTGGTGGTTGTGGAGATCTGTGGGTAGGGGGGCTGATTAGCATCAGGGTACACCTTTAAAAAAGGGGACATTCTGATGTTGCCCCCTCCCTTGTGAATGAATAAGGGATACTTGTACCCCTACCCATTCACTAAAGGGTTAAATTTAGAAAAAATAAAGATGCCAGACTTTTGAAAAATTCATTGAACAAAAAACAAAACAACAGTTCTTTGACAAGTCCTTTATTTTTTTAAAAAAGCCAAAAAATGGTTCCATCGATGTAATCCAACGTCAATCATGGCGTCCAGATTTGTCCTGATGATGCCGACTCGCCAAAATTACAAAAAAAAAAATGATGCCTGCCGACCCGTCCGCACCCGCCAAACACTGGCTTCAGTATGACAGGTCTGACAGTTGGTCAGATGTAAACAACTGAGCAGAGCTAGCGGTGATGTCAGTGATGATGTCACTGCTAGCTCCACCCAATTGTGCTGTGATTTGCCAAAGCATTGCACCTGACCTGTGGTCAGGTGCATTGCTTCGGCAATCATGGCTCTCACAATGCACTTTGAGAGTGCAGTGCATTGTGAGGCGCTCAGTGGGTGAACGGCCCACCAAATGCCCTTACAGCCAAGGTTCAAGTCAAACTTACGTTCAACGTTACGTCTTAAGCCTACTTGAGTATCAGGTGTGAGGTCACCTGAGGTATGACAGTTGCTGCCCTGCCAACTGCCTGAGCTCACAGAGTGGGGATGAATTGTTCACTTAGCAAAGTGAATGTTAGTAAATAAGGTGTTCACTGTTGGATGAAACTCCAAGCATGTGTTAGAGGAAAAAAAAAAACAGGATTTTTGCTTGCACATGATTGATTGATTGATTGGTTTGAAACAAGTACTGTGGCTATACCACTTGTCCACCGGGGCAATTTTTATTTTTTTAACAAAAGTTAAAATCAAGGTCTGAAAGCACAGTCCTTGGAAAATAAAATAGTGGTATTTGCAATTTTTTATGTTCCACAATATTTACATAGCTATTAATCAAATGCATATTTTTCTGGAACATAAAAAATAAATTAAAATTAGTTTTAGTGCAAACAAAATAGCTTACACAGTTTTTGGTAAAGTATAAAAGACGGGGTCGTCTCAAGTAAATAGATAGCAAATATGTCCAGCCTTAAAATTACGTGCACCTGTGAAAACTTGAACAACTATGGTGCTCAGGAATTCTACATGGGCAACGCTTTTAAAACCTTTACAAGTCATCAGTTTTGAGTAAGCCATGAATGATGGCCCTAGAATAAATCACTATGACATTCATGGTGATACCTCACAAGTGTGGCCCAATTTTTATGGGCATGCTTTACATTTTATGTTTTGTTTATTTTTATTTATTGCATTACAATTTATTTTTAACTTTTTTTTTACTTTATTGCTGCCACAAATAATAATAATAATCATAATAATAATAAGCCCCTATATAATAGTGTGGGCAGGTTACAGGTCCTCTTAATGTTGACATCAGGGCTCTATTGGACTCCTATGTCTTCCCTGCCCTCCATTGCAGCTAATCAAGCACAGGTTAGCTACATAGTTGTGAACGAGGCCGGATGTTTGGTACCCAATGGGAAGTAAATGCAAACAGAGACCAAGAAATGCAGCACAATGTATTAATGTTTCAAAAAGGCGGCAACTCATGGCCGACCAGTTTCCCCAATACCGTACAGAGGGGCTTGAGAAACAGTCTCAATACAGTAAAGCATACGCTGGAAAGCTTACAAAACCCAACAGCATCTGACTAAAGCCGTGGTTTGTAGGTGGAATGGTGGCAAGGACAGTTGGTAGGCAGAAGGCTCTCCTAGATGGTGATCTCAAGCATAAGGTCCCTTCTCTGTACTTTTACCTATACTGGACACACTGTCCCTCAACTGTCCCTGACCGAGCCACTTAGCAAATTCAAATGTGCAACAACTGCAATAAGACGGTGTTATTTATTTGCACTGCCCACACTAAAGATTGCCATAGAGGTCATCCAGCACAGCAGCATCCAAAAAGAATGGCTGCTTACATGATTATCTGCTTAACCAGCTACAGTAGCAGAAAATGACAGCTCAAAGCCTGGAAGTGACATAATACACAAATCTCCCAGGTACATTAGTCTCAGATGTTCCTTTTTCTTTTCTTGCACTCAAAGATCTACTAGTTTACTTTTCGGGTGCCCACATCTAAGAGGGGAGGAGTGCACCTTCAGAGCCTTTTAATTGGGATTGGATAGCTCCAGAGCCTTGTGGCCACAAGTGGGGATTGTAGGTGAAAACTCTGTTTTCACCAAGGGACATGGCTGATATGCATGGAGTGCGATCCTGGGTTTTGCATTACTGTGGATGGACGGAGCAGTACATGGCACCTGGAGTGGAGGAAGAACTAACAGGAGGACATGCTGGAGGCTTTGAGCGGCTCTACTTCTCACATGTGGTATAATTGTTTCTGATCAATATTTTTTGAAAGTTTTCAAGTTTATAAGCTGTTTTTATATAATTTTCATTATTTGCATTGCTTTTTATTTTAAATAATAACAATCCATACAGACATAGCACCCTCTTGTGTACATAGTTTGTGACTTGTTAGAAGACTGGGTGTGAGTCAGAGAGTTTGCTTCAGCCTACTGGAGGGCTCCACAGGTCAGTCCACTGGTACCTCCCCCTGGTTCTAGAAACCTGGAGAAGCTTCTAGAAGCCAGTGGGTGAAGGTCAGGTAGAACTAATCTGCATATTCGTAGGTGTCTGACCAATGCCACGCAGGAGGCCTGGCAGTGTGGCAGACTGTCCCATAAATATGAGAAAGCCTTGCCAGCAGGGGAGGCGGGTGGAAGATGGAGTGCTGAGGTGTGCTGCTGTGTAGCCTGGAAGGGAACGGAGAATAAGGGGGGGTTCTGCCTCCAGGCTGGGGGCTGGAGGAAGGAAGGAAAGGAAGCTGACAGAGGGAGCTCCACTGCCTTACAGTCCATTGAGGAAGAACAGCCTGTCAGCCTGGAAGAAAATCCAGCCCAGAAAAAGTCTAAAAGCAGTTTTTACAAAGCTACAGGACACAAGGACCTACAGGAGAAAGGACAGCTAAGTGCTATACTCAACCATTTCTCCCTAGGACTGTGCTGCAAGTCTGTACTAGAAATTCTTGCTCAAGGATATTTTTCCAAAGACAGCCAGGTGGATGGGTAATTTCTAGCTGGGTTCTGAAATGGTTCCTTTAGAGGGGACCAAGAGTTCCTCACAGAGACTTTGTTACTGGTCCATGAAGAGACTGATGCCACTCTGAAGGGTGTAGAAAGTCCAGGTTCCTACATTTTGTGAAGTTAGTCCTCAGAGTTATTAGTCAAATTAGGCATCCCATATACCGTATTTTTCGCTCCATAAGACGCACCTGACCATAAGACGCACCTAGGTTTTAGAGGAGAAAAACAAGAAAAAAAATATTCTGAACCAATGGACTTCAGACATAGTACAGGAGATGACCAGAGACTGCGGACATAGTACAGGGGATGACCAGAGACTGCGGACATAGTACAGGGGATGACCAGAGACTGTGGACACAGTACAGGGGATGACCAGAGACTGCGGACACAGTACAGGGGATGACCAGAGACTGCGGACACAGTACAGGAGATGACCAGAGACTGCGGACACAGTACAGGAGATGACCAGAGACTGTGGACACAGTACAGGGATGACCAGAGACTGCGGACACAGTACAGGAGATGACCAGAGACTGCGGACACAGTACAGGAGATGACCAGAGACTGCGGACACAGTACAGGAGATGACCAGAGACTGCGGACACAGTACAGGAGATGACCAGAGACTGCGGACACAGTACAGGGGATGACCAGAGACTGCGGACATAGTACAGGAGATGACCAGAGACTGCGGACATAGTACAGGGGATGACCAGAGACTGCAGACAGTACAGTAGATGACCAGAGACTGCAGACAGTACAGGGAATGACCAGAGACTGCCAACAGTACCGGAGATGACCAAAGATTGCAGACAGTACAAGGGATGACAAGGAGACTGTGGACCTTTGGGGAGGGGGAGCGGGTACCTGAATTTGACAGGTACCCGCTCCCACTTCCACGGAGGTGTCTTCCCTTTAGTGCGCGAACCCAGCTGTTACAGTCGGGTGCTCACTGCGCATGCGCGAGAAGCGC
The DNA here is from genome assembly GCF_062004578.1 of Staurois parvus. NCBI lineage: Eukaryota > Metazoa > Chordata > Amphibia > Anura > Ranidae > Staurois > Staurois parvus. The sequence goes on from NW_028318958.1 coordinate 4,517,865, forward strand.
TGCACTTTTTGTATGGCCCGGCGTCTTCTGGGACACATGACAGGTCCCAGAAGACGCTGGGCCATTCACAAAGCGCAGCGCTTCTCGCGCATGCGCAGTGAGCACCTGGCTGTTGCAGCCTGGTTCCCACACTAAAGATACCGGTGCGGGAAGAATAAGGGAAGGTCCTGCTGCAGGGAATTGCTGAGCGGCCGGCCCAGTATTCTGACACGGTGTCGGCGGCAGAAATACCGGACCGGCCGCTCTATATTCGCTCCATAAGACGCACTGACATTTTACCCCCTTTTTTGGGGGGACGTAGAATGTGGTATTAGGTGATGCATTTTACAAAACGCTGGTTGTCAACTGTATATGACCCTTGGTTGTAAATAGTGTTAACATTTTTAGAACTTTGAGAAATGCTGGATTAGAGGGTGACGATAACCTAGAAATCTAGAAGGGTGGGGGAACAGAAATTTACATCGAGCATACAGTATATTGATGCTGGAGACTCTGAGTGTAATGAGAAGCCAAAGTATAATACAAGCCACCAAGTTCACTCATAAAATAATCCTTAGATGAATTACTTTTTGACAATGATCTAGCTTGCAAAACTCAACCATGCCATGCCATCTAGCCATATAAATAGATCTGAAAACTGTTAGAATGTAAGCCTAAGACCGAGCCCAGTTCCCTGTACCTGTTTTAATATACAGATTTTCTGCAGTAGTCATGTATTTTCTACTTACAAACACAGTATAGCTCCCTCTTAGGAAGGATGGTCTGCTGCAATACTACATGCTGTGCTGTTCCCAGCATGAGCTAGATTAACACGCTTGTCTGACAGCATGCTGACAGATCTCAATGATAAAGCTGGAGAATCACAAAAATAAATAAATATATATATATATATATATATATATATATATACATATATATGCAGTGGGTATAGAAAATAATCACCCCCTTTAATATAATCACAGTTTGTTGTTTTAGGCCTGCAGCTGTATTTAAGATATAGCACCAACATGTCAGAAAAAAAAATCAAAAAAACAATCACTGAGTTGGAAAAAGGATCACCCCCCCCCCCCCTCCTAAAAATGACTTGTAAACTCACTCAGTGTAGCTAATCACCTTCTCAATGGCACACAAATCCATTTGACTTTCAACTGTGATCAGCTGTGATCATTTTGATTTTTGATTAGCTCAGCATGGAAAGAGCTTTCCTGGAGTATTTCAGTCGCAGGTAGTGCAACTGAAGCAAACAATCAACTATAGATGGCAAGGCACTTGCAGAAGATCTCCGGGATAAGTTGTGGACAGGCACAAGTCAGGAGATAGATACAAAAAAACAAAAACAAAGGTTTTATCAATGCCTAAAAGCACAGTGAAGTCTGTTATTAAGAAGTGGATGGTATTTGGTACAACACAGACCGTCTGTGGATCATGATGTTGCTCCAAACTGGATGAAAGAACAAGGAGGAAACTGACCAGAGAGGCTACCAAGAGGCCTACAGCAACTCTGAAGCAGTTGCTGCAAAAGTGATTGCAGAGCTCAATCTCAGTCCTGTGAAGACTATGATTGAGCTCTGCAGTCACTTTTGCAGCTGTTGCTTTCTTGTTCTGGGTCACAATACTGCACAATGTCTTTTTTGGTCTCTTTTGGTCCGTTGACCATGTCGACCGCACTTATGCATATCAGACAATGTTTTCCCAGAAACTGTATATGCCGTCATGACCTTTAATACTGTAAGTCACAATATGGAAAATAAATTGACAACTTCAGTCACAGAGGCACCAAATTGCCCTCTTTGAAGCTCAGTAAGCTCTGACATGACTCCGTATTACTAGCAGCTCATGCAGTGAATGATGAAAGTGAGGCTCCCACCTGTTAGCTAGGTGTCTCATCACACAGCGGAAGCAAAAGAATGTTACATCACTTCCGCTTTCAATGTGAAACATGTAGTCACTTTCACACCTGCAAATCATGTAGTGTTTTTTTGTCTAACCCCTGGACTTTCAAATGACATATATAAAGGCATTGGATGTACTGATGAATTCTCATATGATTGTATGTAAGAACAATCATTTGAAAAACTACCAGTGTACGGCCAGCTTAACTCTCCCGTAAATCCATCCCTTGAACCAATCCTCCCTAATTTTAAATCTATTTTTTGCCTACTCCCCTCTCCTGTGCTAAGATTATCTTTGCCAATGATTTACCCCTCCTACTGTAGATAACAACATCAAGTCAGTCTACTGTTTTGCATTCTGGATGATGTGGCCAGATTATGCACTGAATGCACTGGTGTCAGTATGTTAAAAAAAAATACATTTTTTTCTTTCCTTTTTTTTTTTTTATACTATTGTTTTTACATACTTGGGTTTACTTACTGAAGCTGGAAAGTGCAAAATTAGGCTCACTGTATAAAATCCAATCAGCTTCTAGGGTTTATTGCAAAATCTTATTTGAACAAGCTGAGTTTAAAAAGCTGATTAGTTTCTATGTAGAAGGGAACCTGATTTTGCACTCTCCAGCTTTAGTAAATAAACCTCCCTGTGAACAGAGCAGTGCAGTCAGTACACTGCTACCATTGTGCTACTCTGGGGAGGGGATCATGTTTTTTTTTTTCTTTTACACTATGATTGCTTAAGCAGTGATGATCACTGTTATAAGCAATCATTTTTATGAATAGCATCCATTCATGTGCCATTATGTACAATTGTGATAGCTGTGATTGGGCACAACTATCACATGGTACAGGTACACTATGATTGACTCTTTCTGTACCATGTGATCACTGTGACCAATCACAGAGACCACAATAATGCACAATGAATGGCTTTAAATGAAAGCCATTAATTGTGTACATTTGACATGTGATCGTTGTGATTGGTCACAGCAATAACATGGTATTGGGGCCAGCCTAGGACAACAAGCTGTTAACTGGTGTGTCTGATGGACACACTAGGTTACAGATCGGCCCCCCTAGGGTGCAAATGAGGTGCTAGACTGGTAATTCATGATATGACACCCACCCAGAATTAGAAAGCCCCTGCTATACTGTCATTGGACTATAGATCAGGCAGAAGTCACTTAAATCCAAAAACAAAATGCAGCTCACCAATTCTTAGACATGATGGCTGCATTATTTTTCTTTTTTAAGGCTTTTTCCCTTTATTTCCACCTGGTAATCCAACAAGTAACACATTTTCTGTCTTAACCTCCCTGGAGTTATTCCTGAGTGTAGCTCGGGGTAAAGTTTCAGCACCACAAGCAGTAACCCCGAGCTACACTCGGGAATACCTTGCAGCGCTGCTCCGGGATCTCTTCTTCACTTACCTTGTCCTGCGCTCCTGCGATGTGTCCCTCCTGCAGTGTCCCCGGCAATGTCCCTGGCATCTGTCTTCCGGGTTCTGTTCCCTGCTATGTCAGGACATATGGGGACGGAACTGGCGGGAAATTTGAAAATTTTAAAAGTGACATTCACTAAATTCACTAAAATCAAACCATTTCACATACATTTTGTCCCGAGTGCTTTGTCCTGTGCCCTGCCTGCATTTTTACTGTTCTTATCGCCTGGAAACTGAGAAATGTCCATGGTGTCCAAAAAGCGTCCCTTTAGGTCAAAAGCGGTTTTAGACCAGCTAGAGAACAGCGATAGTAAATTAGAACCACTTGCAGAATTGAGTGATAATGATTCGTGGGGAAATTCGTCATCAGACACTGAAAACGATTTTGCGACTTTGCTCAGCGATGTGCGAACTTGGCGCTATATTTCAAATTTCAGTGTTTTTGGTTTGGTTATATTATTGAATTAAATTTATTATTATTATATTATTATTTTTTATGATTATTTATTAAATTATAATTTATGATTTTGTGTTTAAAATTTTATCCTACCCGGGATGTTTACTAGACTCTTGTTCGGACAGATTTCAGTGAGTTATTCCAAAAATGACAGGCCTACAATAAAAAACTACATATTTGCATGCAATAAAATGTACCGCTTTGAGCACAGAAATATGGACATAATCAGACTGCTAGGGAGGCTACGGTGTATCCACTCTGGATGAAGGAGCGATGGAGAAACCTTTGGACAAATTTAGATAGACTTGACTAACAAGTTAAAGCCAAACTCAAGCTAATACTTTTTAAACAGTTACAGCAACGTTTTCCCCTTTTGGGATAAGAGTTTCACATAACTGAATAGAAGCTGACCACCCCTGTCAGTGTTAAATGGTTTGACCACATAACTTCCACTTTCGCTGGAGAGCTTGGTCTGTTGAAAAATAATGGACTCACTGACAGGATCCGCAGGTGGAAATAAAGGCAAAAAACAAAAAAACCCCACAAAAAATAAAACAAATGCTGCCACAGCATCTAAGAATTGGTAAGCTGACACATTATGCTCAGTGCACACAGGGAGCTGACAAAAACTCTGGATAAAAAACACTCACAGCTGAATGTGAACACAAGAATTGCCGGCAATGAACATTTGAGAAAAAAAAACAGCATGCCCCCCCCCCAAGATCCATACCAGACCCTTATCCGAACAAGCAGCCTGCCGTCTGACAGCTTTAGTTTATTAAGCAGCGGAAGGCGTTGGAGCTGTCAGATGGTGGGAGCAGGGGCGGACTGACCATTTGGGAAGTCGGGCAATGTCCGAGGGCCCGGGTTCAGTAGGGGGCCCCATGAGATGCCCCTGGTACCTTTCATAGTCTTTTTTGGGTGTGGTTTGAGTGTGGGCAAGGACACAAGGGCCCCATGATCCCCTATTGCCCAGGGGCCCCATGAGTTGTCAGTCCACCCCTGGGTGGTAGCCAACATCGAGTGGAGACCTCTTTATTTTTTTTCGGGTTGGCGGCAACAGCATTCATCATACTTGATGCTGGATTTATTAAGGAGGCATTGTTTTTTTGTTTTGTTTTCTAAGAACTTGTGAAAACTGTCTCTGTTTTTATTTATTTTTGACACTTTTTTCGGTGAATAAGTAGGGGTACAATGCACTCCATGCTAATTCTCATGGGTGAGCACCCCCCCCATGTTGAGGGCATGTGGCCTGTTATGGTTCAGGAGAGCAGTGGGGAGGGTGGCACTGACTCTTCCCCCCTCCCTTTTCCTGGCCCGCCAGGCTGCATGCCTGGATAAGGGTCTGGTAAGGATTTTGGAGGGGGACCCCCCACACCATTTTTAAAAAAAAATTGGCATGGTGTTCCCTTCAAAATCCATACCAGACCTGAAGGGCCAAAGGGGGGACCTCCGCACTGTTTTCTTTTTCTCAAATTTTCATTGTCAGCAATTATTTTGTTTTCATGCAGCTGTCAGTGGGGAACCTGGCTGACAGCTGATATATCATCCGTTAAGGACACAGGGGCCGGCTTGCTGGCCTGCTCCTTGACAACCACCTATTCAATGGTTGCTAAGGACACTGGCGGCTGCTGCTAAGAAAAAAAAAATGCTGGAAACCGGCTTTTAGTAGTGGTTAGCAGTGTTTAGGAGTCTTCAGCAGGGTTTTTTTTATGTCAAATTGCAGAAGCAGATCTATACCCAAAAAGAAATATGTAAAATATTGCAGATTACCATTTCTTAAATAGGGTGGCTTCATTAAAGTGTCACTAAACCCAGGGCCCTGCATTCAGTATATCTAGCCTCTCACAGTACATAAAACATGGAAATGCAATTATTTTAGTAAATATTTCAAGGAGCAGGGCCCTCCTAACCCTCTTATATTGAACTGTATTGTTGCTGTATTGTCTCCCGTTATATTGTAAAGCGCTGAGCAAACTGTTCGCGCTATATATATCCTGTATAATAATAATAATACATATAAACTGCTAAATACCTTTCCTCATCAGCAGTTAGAGCAGTCTTGTGACTTCTATTTTTTTCTTCTTTCTTTTCCACCTGGAAACACACTTCCTGTCTTAGGGTGGTCACACTTGCTCTTCCACTACATCTATGGAGGAGCAGCATAGCCACACATGGACAGCAGCATTGTCAACCTGTGGAGAGGATAGTTTTAGTTGGTGTAGTAGATTTTGATAGACTTTACATAAGTGAATAACAAATTAGAGTGGTTGTAAACGACAGACCTGAAATAAGAAAATAGCATATCCCTCTATAGTGTTTATTTGTCTCAATTAAGAGAACTGCATGCTCTTTCTGTCTGTTGCCATGTTCCTCTATTGTCAGCATGAATCACTTCTGATAAGTTTTCCTGACGCCAAGAGAAAAAAAGTGATGGGGAGGTACCTCCAGCACACAGCCTGTGATTGGCAGCCTCAACTCTGTTCCTCTGTGAAGGGGGTGTGTCCCTTCCCTCTAATCAGCTCTCAGTTCTCCTCACTGAACTCTGCAGTGTGTGATTTCAGCTCTATGCCCCCTGCTTTCTAGAAGCTCAAGCAAGCTTTATACATTCTGTACTTTGAATGGCTGTAAAGAAGAGAAGACTGAAGATAAACAAGTACAACTTATGTACATAGTTACATAGTTACTCTGGCTGAAAAACGACAAACGTCCATCCAGTTCAACCATAGAAAAAAAAAGTTATAATCCTATATCCACAGTTGATCCAGAGGAAGGAAAAAAAACCAGCAAAGCATGATCCAATTTGCTCCTACTGGGAAAAAAAATTCCTTCCTGATCCCCCGAGAGGCAATCGGAAATTCCCTGGATCAACTTTACCTATAAATGTTATATCCAGTTATATTCTGTGTATCTAAGAAATAATCCAGGCCTTTTTTAAAGCAATCCACTGAGCTGGCCAGAACCAACTCTTGAGGGAGTCTATTCCACATTTTCACAGCTCTGAATGTGAAGAAACCTTTCCGTGTTTGGAGATTACATTTCTTTTCCTCCAGACGTAAAGAGTGCCCCCTTGTCCTCTGTGATGACCTCAGGGTGAATAACTCTACACCGAGTTCACTATATGAACCACTGATGTATTTATACATGTTGGTCATATCCCCCCTTATGTATTATACATGGAGATCATATCCCCCCTTATGTATTATACATGGAGATCATATCCCCCCTTATGTATTATACATGGAGATCATATCCCCCCTTATGTATTATACATGTTGATCATATCCCCCCTTAATCTCCTCTTCTCAAGAGAGAATAAATTCAGTTCCTCTAATCTTTCCTGAGCTCCTCCAAGCCTCTTATCAGTTTGGTTGCCTTTCTCTGTACTTTCTCCAGCTCCCCAGTGTTCTTTTTGAGAATTGGTGCCCAAAACTGAACTGCATATTCCAGATGAGGTATAACTAATGATTTGTACCGGGGTAATATGATATCTCGCTCTCTTGCATCTATACCTCTTTTAATACAAAAGAGGATTTTGCTCGCTTTAGAAACCACAGCTTGGCATTGCATGCCATTATTAAGCTTGTGATCTACCAGAACTCCCAGATCCTTCTCCACCATTGATTCCCCCAGTTGTATCCCCCCCCTAGTATGTATGATGCATGCCTATTCTTAGCCCCCAAGTGCAGAACCTTACATTTATCAACATTAAACCTCATCTGGCACATAGTTGCCCAATTAAACAGTGCATTGAGGTCGGCTTGTAAATTGAAGACATCCTGTAAAGACGTTATTCCACTGCACAGCTTGGTGTCATCTGCAAAGACTGAAATGGGATTTTTAATTCAAGACCCTATATCGTTTATAAATATATTAAAAAGTAAGAGTCCCAACACCGAACCCTGAGGTACACCACTGATGACCCCAGACCATTCAGAGTATGAATCATTAACCACTACTCTCTGAATACAATCTTTTAGCCAGTTTTCTATTCATTTACATACAGATTTTTCCAAGCCTGTAGATGTGTGTGGGGAACTGTGTCAAATGCTTTTGCAAAATCCAAGTATGCCATGTCCACCACCACCCCTCTGTCCAAGTATACCACATCCACCGCCAGCCTCTGTCCAAGTATACCACGTCCACCGCCACCCCTCTGTCCAAGTATACCAAGTCCACCGTCACCCCTCTGTCCAAGTATACCACGTCCACCGCCACCCCTCTGTCCAAGTATACCACGTCCACCCATTCGTGTGGCTTGCACCTGTTGTCACTCCCAGATCAGGACGTCCACACACTTTGGAATTGTGATCTCTGATTGATCCACACGATTAATTTTGAACTATATATCACGATTAATCACCTTAAGGTGATATCACCTATCCACATTTATTTGAAATTGCACGGCACTATATTTATTAATATGTATTACTGTTTAGCGCTGCACCAACTTATTTGAACATATATACTATTGGAGGTTTTCTTTTGGTTGCCTTTCGGTGTATCAGCTGCTTATTTATTTGAATACATATACATATATGTGTGTATGTATGTGTGTATATATGTATTTACATATATATATATATATATATATACTTTTTGTTGTTCTTTTGGTAGCGCTCACTAAAATCTCTTTTATTGTATACCACGTCCACCGCCACCCCTCTGTCTAAGGTTTTGCTCACCTCCTCATAAAAATAAATCAGATTTGTTTGACAACTTCTGTCTTTCATGAATCCATGCTGTCTGTTGCTTAAAATATTTTTTTTCAGCAAGAACTTATGTGGTTTTTTATTAAACTCTCCAGTATCTTCCCAACTATAGAAGTTAAACTAACAGGTTTATAATTACTTGGTAAAGATTTTAACCCCTTTTTAAATATTGGCACCACATTGGCCTTACGCCAATCCAGTGGTATTATGCCAGTCATTAAAGAGTCCCTAAAAATTAGAAACAATGGCTTTGAAATGACAGAGCTCAATTCTTTAAGGACCCGTGGGTGTATGCCATCCTGTCCAGGTGCTTTATTCACCTTTATACTGTCTAAATATTTTTGGATCATATCAATTGTGAGCCAATGTGAATCATCTGGGGCTGTGTCAATACCATGCTTATTATGGACAAGAGCTCCTCCATTGTAGAAGGATTTGTTTCATCTCTGTGTATCACCTGAGGCCAGTTGCCTCATTGGGTATATGTAATGGTTTACAAACATTTTAAAGTCAAAAGATTTTAGCCAAGGAAATAAAAGCTGATCATTGTAATCACCCCTGTCAATGTTTAATGGTTTGTTTCAACCCTTTAAATGCCATGTTTGTTGGACAGCTTGGTCCATTAAAGGTAGTTGTCCCAGGGGATGAGGGGGGTGAGAGGATACTCAGAAAAACAAAGAAAGGGTTGACACTATTGACAGGCTGCATCATATATGGCATTTGTTATTTTGCCCATAGTTTCATAAAATGAAAAGGAAACATTCTTCTGGCCGTCAAGAAAAAGCAATTTCTTGACTTAAAGAGAAAGAAAACAGTAATGACAGACATTTACTGCTTTTAAGTGATGTTTCCTTAAAGAATAAACGTTCGGTCTCACAAAGTCACTTTGCATCGATTTCCATAGTTTTATGCTCCCCAGAGAGACAGTTATAGAAAGGGAAAAAAATATTTTGCTTGTGATTGCATTTTTCATCAATCATGCTTTGCTATTTCTGTGAGAGCATGACAAACACATCAAATTATTTCATAAATCTAGTCTTTTTGGCTTACCGTTTGCTAGATTCCAGTCTGAATTTTAGAAAAACACACAGAAAATGTGATGCGAATGTGTCAAGAATGCACAGGACTGTTTACAGGCTTTTGCTGCAAGTCACCGGTGACAGGTAAAAAACAATGTGATGCTGTGTTTAGGTTCTGTAATCCACAGCCAGAGGAAAATCTTCGCTTTTGTTGACCCCCACTGGACATTAGTGATGGGCCGAACACCCCCCTGTTTGGTTTTTGGTCGAACATTCAAACCTACAGAATGTTCGACCTTGAACTTTGAATACAAACAATTTACTGAGTGGTATCTTACCGCATCTGAGTATGCGGTAAGATACCACTCAGTTACTGAAATATTGCATGAGTTATATTATCAAGTCATGCGGTATTTTAGTAGTGAAACATTCATTATCGTTTCAACTGTCAGTGGGGTTCAGGGGCGGACTGGCAACTCATGGGGCCCCCGGGCAATAGGGGATCATGGGGCCCCTGTGGCCTTGCCCAAACTCAAAAAAGCCTATGAAAAAGGTACCGGGAGCATCTCATGGGGCCCCTTACTGACCCCGGGCCCTCAGGCAGTGCCCGAGTTTCCAAATGGTCAGTCCGCCCCTGGAGGGGTTCAACCCAAAAAACTTCCTGTGTGTACCCAGCTATGGTGTATCTGAATCTGCTAATCCATCTAACGTTCCCCTCTCCTCAGATTAAAAATACTGCTGTGCCTCCTGTGCTCCTTCATTCAGAGTAGAGCTACTCTACAGAAAGTGTGTAACTGGCCAGATCACCAGGTGAAAACAGGGAAAAAAAGGCTAAAAAAAATTAAAAATGCTGACACCACATCTAATGGTTGGTAAGCCGCAATATATTACATTTTTGGTTTTGGGTTTAATACCGCTTTGAAGCCCATTTCTGGAAAAACATTTTTCCCCTCCCACTCATTCACAATTTTTAAAAAGTATCTTTGAAGTACTTTTTTTACTCACCTTACTCTATACCTCCCAAGTCTCCCTGTTTTCACTGGGACTGTCCCAGAATTCTCAAGGATTTCCATGATCCTGCAGACCCACCTATATTCCTTTGCCAAGTGCTGGAATTCTCATTCCAGCATCAGATGCCTATAAGGACTTGGTTGGTTTGGGCGGAGGGGAAGCTGGTAAAACCTCATGGTTGAACTGCACTTTTACCACCACCCCACAGTAGGAATTATAGTCCCTGTTGCTTTCAGCAGGTATAGCACCCACCAATCACGTATCATTCAAGTGCATGGGGCCACTCTGCAAGCACCCCGCAATGCAAGCTATTGCGGCACGCTAGTGCAGGATTCAAGAGATTATAGTAATGCCTCCTCACAGCCTGTCAAATGATCTCTTCAGAGAGCAAAGCTTATATGAATCCCCTAAAGGGTCAGACCTCTGACCAGCATGGCACCCATGAAGTAGAGTGGGTAAGGCTTAAGGCCTCCTTCACACCTATGCCGTTTGCTTTTTGTCTGTTTTTGTCAGTGTTTTTCACAGTTCGTTCTGCGTTTTTCTACTCGCTTTTTTACCGCAGTTTACTCTTTGTTCAGCTCTTATTTTTTGTTAAAGTGGAATTTTTTTGTTGCTGGACAGAATAAAAATGCGGCAAAAATGCACTACCATGCATTTCAGCAGCTTCTCCGTTGAACTCTATTGTAGCAAAAACGCCACTTTTTGCTTTTAAAAAGGTCCCTGGCCTTCTCCAAAAATGCAGCAGCTCAAAAAAAGCATAGATGGGAACATGTTCCATAGGAAACCATGTTAAATGGACTGTAGTGTGTTTCTGCAAAAAGCACCTAAAAAAACGGATTGGTGTGAACGGAGCCTAAATATCTGTGGAAAACGTGCTATATCTCTGTGATATTACACTCACCGGCCACTTTATTAGGTATACCTGTTCAATTGCTTGGTAACACAAATTGCTAATCAGCCAATCACATGGCAGCAACTCAATGCATTTAGACATCTAGACATGGTGAAGACGACTTACTAAAGTTCAAACTGAGTATAAGAATGGTGAAGAAAGGGGATTTAAGTGACTTTGAACGTGGCATGGTTGTTTGGTGGCAGACAGGCTGGTCTGAGTATTTCAAAAATTGCTGATCTACTGGGATTTTCACGCACAACCATCTCTAGGGTTTATAGAGAATGGTCCGAAAAAGAGAAAATATCCCGTGAGCAACAGTTGTGTGGACAAAAATGCCTTGTTGATGTCAGAGGTCAGAGGAGAATGGGCAGACTGGTTCAAGATGATAGAAAGGGAACAGTAACTCAAATAACCATTGGTACACCCAAGGTATGCAGAATATCATCTCTGAATGCACAACACGTTAAACCTTGAAGCAGATGGGCTACAGCAGCAGAAGACCACACTGGGTAGCAAGTTGTACCTAATAAAGTGGCCGGTGAGTGTATATCACTGCACTGCCAGCACCTGAAGCCTTTTTTCAGAAGCTTGTTTCAGAAGGTGACATGGACCTGTATTATTGGTGGCCTGGAAGCCAAAGAACAATGAGTGACTGGTTGCAGGCTGTGCTGGTTGTAGTGACTGAAGAGGATCTCCTGGCAGGGATGGAGACCAATTTACACACTAAAATCTCTGGGGTAAAAGGAAACCTCATTCCTCTACAGGATATTCTGTGATCACTGCCATACACAGAGCCATCAACCTGCTGTGCTACATGAACGGAGACCCAACCATGGCTGTCCACCTCTCTCTGGCCCCTGCCCGCCTTGCTCTGGCCCTTGTCCACCACTCTTGCCCCTGCCCACCTCTCTCTGGCCCCTGCCTGCCTGTCTCTGGGAACTGCTGCTTGTCTCCAGACTCTAAACAGCAACATGTTTTTGTTGTTGCATTTTATAATTAATCACCTCAAGACTGGGTGCTTTTACCCCCTTCGTGCCCAGGCCAATTTTCAATGTTGCACTTTGAATGACGATTGCGCGTTCATGCAACATTGTACCTATACTGAATTTTTATAATTTTTTCACAAAAATAGAGATTTCTTTTGGGGATATTTAATCACCACTGGGTTTTATATTTTTTGTAATATAAAAAAAAAATACAGATTTTTTTTTTTAAAAAATGCGTTTTTCTACATTCCTGTTCTAAATTTCTGCTGCATTTCTTTGGTGCAAATAATCCAAATCTGTGTTTATTATTTAGTTGGCAAGAAGGTTATAGAGTCCATAAAATATGTTATATATCTGAAAATGTATCAATCCTGATGTACTGATGGCTATCTGGTTTCTTTTTTGTGATTAACATTTTTATAAAATTTTTCACATGTATATACATACATGACATTTTAAAGAGAAATAAAGGTAAAGAAAAACCAAGGTGAGAAAACGAGAGAAGTGCCTCTAAGTGCCTCTAAGTGCAAAAAGTCTTTTAATTCAAGTCTAAATGTAGAAACACTCACATGTGTGAAGTAATCATAAGCTTAAAAACCGTGGTTAACAATAGTTAACGGTGGGGTGGTAACGCGGGTGAAGAGCCGTCATCTTACTGCGATGTGGGGAGGTCAGCTCTCGGCTGGAACAGCGTGGTTGCTGGAGGGGAACAGTGGTGAGGCCAGCTGTCGTGCACGTCCTCCCTCAGAGCCGGATGGAATGCACGCTGGAACATAGCGGCGGCGTGGCCGTGATGACGTCAGATCCCAGGGTGCACTGCAACGTGTTTCGGAGCATGCACTGGCCGTGGAAGGCGGAAGTGCGCTCCTTTTTCAAGCAGCTGCCACAAATGGGCCCCGGAAACCATATTTCTCCAAGACCATAAACATGTAGGGCAAGTTAAGGTGATCAAAAGCTTTTTTAGCATCCAAAGTCAGCAATTTAGCAGGGAATGAAGTTCTGTTAATCAGGTCGATCTGGTCAATAGACCTCCTGGTATTGTCCGCAGAGTGTCTGGCTGGCACAAAGCCCACTTGGTCCCTGTGTATGAGCATGGAGATGAATCCAGAGAGCCTATTGGCCAAAATCTTAGTAAATATTTTGTAATCAGAGTTTAACAGGGCAATGGGGCGGTAATTGTCCAGAATAGAATGATCCTTATAAGGCTTGGGAATAACGGAAATATATGCATGTGAAAAATCAGCCTGAGGGGGGACACCTCTTAAGAGATCATGAAACAGAGAGAGAAGATGGGGGGCCAAAATGCCTATGAACGTCTTGAAATAAGAATAAGGTAAGCCATCAGATCCCAGTGATTTGTGAGAAGGGAGCTGCTTAATCATATCATACAGCTCCTCAGATGAGATATCGGCATTAAGGGCCGAAAGATCAGAAGGTGATATCTGAGGCAAAGAGAATGACTCAAAGAAGGCATTGAATGACATTTTACAAAGAGGAGGATGGAGATCTGGGGTTAAACAGTTGTAGAGAGTCTTATAATATGATCCGAAAAGTGAGGCCATTACATGAGGGTCATATGTAGGTGTACCATCCGATTGAAGAAGATGGTCTGGTAGCGAGGGAGAGGACTGCGTTTTAAGCCTGTTGACTAGCATGGGGCTTATTGGAAAATTCATAAAATTTCTGTTTGACCCAAAGAAGTGATTGCACAGATCTATGTGAGTCAAGAGCTTTGATTTGGTTGTGTAGAGAAGTAACCCTACGAAGACGGGTTATGGACGGTTTGATTAGCAGTTGATGCTCGGCCGAGGATAATTGGCAAATGAGAGAAGCCTTGGCGCTGGCTGAGGATTTTTTCAAACGGGAGCCTATAGAGATACATATTCCCCAACAAACGGCCTTGTGGGCCTCCCAAAGGGTCGAGGAAGAAGTCACCGAGCCAACATTGTGTTGGAAGTACATATCCAATCCCCGGGAGAGTTCTTCACGGAGATAGGCAGTAGTGAGAAAGGTCTCGTTGAAACACCAATGACAGGCTTTCGGTAAAGAATCAGGGACGAAAAGATTCAGAGTCAAAGAAGCGTGATCGGACCATGTAATGGAATTGATTTCGGATGAAACCAAAAGAGGGAGTAAGGGGGCAGAGACGAAAAAGTGGTCCAAGCGGGAGAAACTCTGATGAGGGGTGGAGTAGAAAGTATATTGTTTATGAAGGGGATGTTTGATCCACCAAGCATCAAAGGGACAATGTTCCCTTATCAATTTGCGAAAAGATTTTGAAGAGGAACACTGCCGCTTCGAGGGAGCGGATTCAAATAGTACCTTCCTATTCTTGTGGGGGGACATGATTAAATTAAAATCACCTCCAATGATCATATGTGGTGTGGTAAAGACATTCAGTCTGGCAAGGGTTTGGTAGAGGAAATGTAATTGACCCGTGTTCGGGGCATACAAGTTTAACAGGATAAGGGGAGAACCAGCAAACATACATTCCAAAATGATATAACGACCCCGTGGGTTGACATTGGAGGAAATGACCCGAAGGGAGCAGTGTGTCTGGATCAAAATAGCCACTCTGGTTTTCCCAGTGGGATCAAAAGCCGAGTAGGAGTGGGAAAAAAACCTCGAGGCCAAACGAAAAGAGCCAGTCGACTTAAAATGGGTCTCCTGAATGAAAATAATGTCTGCTCCTGAGGATCAAAATTCCTTCAAAGCCATCCACCGTTTTTGGATGAAATTAAGACCTTTGACATTGTATGATAATAACCGTAAAGTCATCATTAGATAAATATACAAATAGCAAATGTACCCGTATAAAGAATAATGGAGATATCATTGATGAGGCAAATCTAAGAACAGTAGGGACAAGAAACATTAAAATAACGCAAAAAAGAGAAAACACAGTGGGAGACACAGATATCCATGAGGATATAAACTTGGAAACAACAACTGGACCCAAGTCGTCTAGGCCAATGGCTAGACAAAATCAGGAGCAGCATGACATCCGACACATCAAGAAGGTCGTCAAACCTGGCCAGGGAGACCAAAAGGGAAAAATGCACTTAACAAGGGTTCGGCCAGCCAAAGAAAATAAGCCTGTGAAAAAACCATGTGTAAAGCAGGAAGGAAGCAGGAAGGAAGCATCATCACCAGATTCACAACAGAAGATCACCCCAGAAAATCAACAGGCAGGCGGATTGGTTGACCTAGGAAGATGTGGGGTGCGTGAGGGTCTCTTCCGGCCTCTGCGAACTAGAGTCCAGATCCTGTTGGGGGTGGCGGAAGGACATGATGGAGTAGATGGCAATGAGCACACATCATCTGACAAAGGTGGAAGTCCCAGCTGTTTTAGGAAATAGTCTGCCTCTGGAAGATCATGGAGAACAGCTTGAGTATTGTCCCTAGATACGACCAGCTTAAAGGGGAACCCTCACCGATATGAGACACGGTGTTGCTGAAGGTGTGTGGTGATCGGCTTCAGAGCTTGCCGTTTGGCCAGGGTAATCGGGGGCAGGTGGCAGAAGACTTAGAGTCTGTAACCTTTAAATTCCAGAGAGGATTTATGGCGAACTGCTGATAGTAAGGCTTATTTGCTTTGAAAGAAATGGAAGCGAACTATAACATCACGTGGTCTGGTACCTTCAACAGGCTTCGGGCCCAAAGAGCGATGAGCCCTATCCATTCGCCAATCAGCCTCTAGAACCATGGGAGCAGTTGCGATGAAGAAGGACAGCAGGTGATGGTGCAATTGAGCATCAGCAATAGATTCGGACATACCGCGGATACGGATATTTTGGTGCCGTTCTCTGTTTTCCAAGTCCTCTTGTTGGAGCTGCATTTGGGACATGGAGTGCTTCAGATATGCGTTGTCTTCCTCCAAAACATGAACGTATTGCACCAATTCATCAAACTTATTTTCCAATTGATTCGTGCGGTCTCCAATCTGAGCTATGTCCCCCGAGATCCAAGGCCAATTTTCCAACTTCAGCAGAAATGGATGCGGTGATACTGCCTAAAAATATTTGCAATTTATCATCCAACGCTGAAAGTGTGAGAGAAGATGATGATGCAGCCTCCTGGGAAATCTGGGGGTCAGAATCCTCCATCTGAGGATGGATCAGGGCAGAGGCTGTCAGGTGTGTCATGTTGCAGTACCCTCCATGGCCACTGGGGGTCTGAGATCGCTCCCTGGGCTCCTGTTATCACTAGAGGCCGAGGATTGCGGCCTTGAGAGAAACCGCCGGAGCGGTGAGGGCCGTGGATCCTGCGGCTGCGGGGAGGGGGGCTTCCAGCTCCCTATCTTCCCCATGAGAGCCTTTCCCTGGTGCCAGGCCGGGTGCCGAAGGAGTGTGACTCACCTGGAGCGGAGAGAGAGCAGAGACACGTGAGGGGTGAGTCTGTGCTGGCCAGGGATGAGCGGAGCTCAACAATTAGGCGACTGCCGTCCCCTGGTCGCGCATGCGCCCGCTATCTGGTTTCTTGAGGCCCAAAAACACCATTTTTTTGTCATAATTTTGTGGAACATTAGGATATTAAGAAAATATTTTCACAATTTCTTTTTATATACTGTCACCAATGCAGTACAGCATCATCATACACTATAACTGGTGTGGTGGTGATCAGGGAGACTGATTAGTGGCAGTATGTAAAAATATATCTATATACCTATATTTTTTAATTAATTTATTTTTTATAACTTTTTACATTTTTTCTGATTTTTTTCCTTTTTTTTATACTATAGTAACATTGTTCTGCCCTGGGCAAGTGATCAGATTTTTTTTTTTTTACACATTTTGATTAGTTATAGCAGTGAATTTCACTGGTATAAACAACCATTTTTACTGAATGAAACTGATTCATTCAGTAGTTATTGTTGTGATTAACTGTGATTGACCACAGCTGATCACATGGTACAGATGGACTGTGATTGGCCCTGTTTGTACTATGTGACCACTGTACCCAATTTACAGCTAGCAACACAACTGTAAGCGATGAATGGCATGAAAGGAAACCATTCATTGTTGACAAATGTCATGTGATCGGCTGTGATTGGTCACAGCGGTCAGATGGTACTGGCAGTGGGCTGGTGCAGTGATCAGCCGGTGACAGATTGTGCCGGAATGTGGTCCGTGGGGCGCGATCCTAGGAGGAAGTCATATGACATCCTCCCTGGATAATAAGGATCCCGCCCGGCCGCCATATTACAATAGGCTGGGTGGGAAGGTGTGAAACAGATATTGGCACAAAATCCACATTATCACCATTATTACCACCATGTACATAATCCTGGAACACAGATTTTTTAAGCCCCCACTCCCAAAATACACTGATCACAGGCCTTCTTTCCATTCAGTTGGGGTCCAATGATACATGTTTAGTTTACAACTAATAAAGTATTTATCAAAGTAGGCTTATATAAAGTACTAGCCCTCTGTGTTTGTTTTTATCCTTTAGGGTTATGGAAGTAAGAATCTGACTCATAGAACAGCAATTATGGTGTATTTTGTGGGCACTGGGACTCCAAATGTATATGTAGGATGTAGGCTCAGACTCTATTTAACCACTTGCCACCTGTCCACAGTACATTTACTGCAAGCAGGTGGCAGCTGCAGGCAACGCAATGTACCTGGTCCTGCACGTCACAGCACACATGTGCACTGGTACACCCCCTATGTGCGGGTCGGCATGATCGAATGACAGCTGTGCCCGGTGGATACAGCAGATCATGGTACTCACAACGACCAGCGCATCATGTGATTGCTATGACCAATCATAGAGATCACATGATTACAATGTAAGCTAAACTGTCATGAATGGCTTCCATTGGCCTACAGCTATCACATGGTAACTGACACCCTGTACTATGTCATTATCTGTAGCCAATCACAGCATCACAACAGTAAGCAAGCTGTCATGAATGAAAGTCATTTACGACACTTGAAATTATTGCTTAGAACAGTGATCATCACTGTTATAAGCAATAACAGTGTACATAAAAAAATCCTAGATCACCCCCCTCCCCAGAGTAATACAGAGTCACTGTGGTGAAACTTAACAAAAAATGTGAAAACAATCCCATGTGTCGTCCAATTAGGTTGTGAGTAAGATAAACGGGAGAACAGTCCCATATGCTGTATCATGCGATTAGATTAAGTGTCCAATAAAAGGAGAACACCACCACAGTGTGTGAAAAAAATGATATAAATTTAATTTGGGCACAATATTGATTAACTGAACAATTGCCAGTTAGTAGCAAGTAACACAGTGCTGAATAGCAAATAAATGCCCTGGCCATGAGGGGGAATAACCTTCTGGAGGTTATGTGGTTAACCATGTTCCTTTGGGCCATATTGAATATTTAACACAATTTAGCCATGCCCATTTGCCAGCTCCCCACATCACATACTTCTCCTTCCCAAAGTTCCCCCCCCACTGCTGTCAATCACGTCCAGTGAGTCAATTAGGAGAGAGAGAGCAGGGGCCAAGCCACGACTCTGTGTGTGAATAGACACACAGAGCAGCTGCTCAGGAGCAAGCCTGCTTGAGTGCCCCCAGAGCAAGCTGCTTGCTTTGGGGGCACTAGGCAGAACTGAGGGATCAGAAGCTTGGTAAACCTTTCCTCATTACTGTATACTCCATCCTCAGAAGAATTCCTTACTGCTGTATACCGCAATACTGCCGAGACACATCAGTGTGAGGATTTGGGAATCCCTAGCTTTCATTATCACAGGAGAAAGATTAGGTTTTCCCGGAACGTGGTTACTGCCAGCCAAATGATTTTGCTCAGAAAGGCAAAAAGCTGCCTTTGGAAGTAGGCACTCTCCTAACTCAAATCTTCAATCTCACCCTCTCTACTAGCATCTTCCCCAGCCCTCTAACACTTGCACTGGTCACCCCCTTACTTAAAAAGTCCTTTCTAGACCCTACCAATCTTAACAACCTAAGACCCATCTTCTTGCTCCCTTTTATGTACAAATTCCTAGAACGCCGAGACTACAACTGCCTACGCTATCACCTCACTGATAATATATCCTTTCTATAGTGCAGGCTGGATCTGACCAATGTTTGGTTGTCTGAGCAAGTAAACATATTTCTTTCAGGCAGCTTACTTCTGCATGGATTCACTTTTTCCAGCACAAGCAAGAGCTCTCTCATACTCTGAATTGAGGTTTTGCAAATACCGGAAATTAGCTGTGAGACAATTGGAAAATAATGAAGGTCCTGTTTTTATAATTGCTCTTTCCCAGTGTTATTATTGTTCCTTTCAGCACCAACCGTGAGTCATCAGCTGCTTGAGCAATGCAGAAATTGGTCATTTCTTTTCACACCATCCAAATACATCCACTCACACACAGCTGTACCACGTCAAGAGTAGGAAATTCCCATGGACTTCTTCCTGGACAGCTAGGGAGGGTCAATTCAAAAACCCTGATACCTTTCAAAGGACAGCATTGGGATTGGCTACTTTTCCAGCATCCTATATCCCTTATATCCTCTATCTCCATCGCTTATATCTTCTATATATATCTCCATAATTCATTGTCAATTCTTTATATCCCCTAGAAACCCTAGCAGGGAGAGATTTGCACTGCCACCCATTAGGCCTGGTTTGCACTTAGTAATTTGGAATTGCATTAAAATCGCTGCAAAACAGGTGACACAGTACAATTTTACCACAATTGTAACACAAAACATGCCTAACTCAGGGCCTAATTTACTCCATGGGCTTCTTTTTCATGAGAAATGCGAATATGATTTTCAAGGTAAAGGAGCTACCCTACGTGTGACACATGAAAACGTGTGTTAATCGCTCAAAAAAAAATTGTGAGCGGGAACTCCTATTTCCACTAAGTGAAAAATGTGAACGGGACCTTAATTGCATTATGATGGAAGTCCTTCTTGGCATTAGTGAAAAAAGAGGACGAGGAATGAAGAAAGTTGCAGTGCCTGTATTCCTTTGCACATAGTTAACATTTTGGGAGTATCTCACCAAAAAGCAAAACTTGTAGAGGATGCCCAAACTTTTAGTTGTATCTTAGTGCAGACATCTAAGAAAATCTCCATGTTGCCATTGCATTGAATATTATGACAGTTTTACAGCAACTTTAAATTAACATGGAAAGGTCATTTTTAATAACATTACATTTATAAATGGCTTAAGTAGCAAATTACATGCTATATTATTTTTTAAAGGAAATTTAACAACTTGCTGTCTAGTCGATGTATATACAGTAAATAGCTGGACAGTTCACTGCAAATGACCTTTGTGCATCCTCTGTGATCGCTGTGCCAATCAGACACAGTGTCACCATACCAGTGCAGCCAGCCACAATGTATCTGATGGCTGACCACACCACCAATGCAGCCAGCCACAGCATCCCTGATCACAACCACACCAGTCACAGTGTCACCATACCAGTGCAGCCAGCAACAGGCTTCTTATCTCTGCCACACCAGACCAGTGCAGTCAACAAGAGGTGTTACTGATTGCTGCCACATCAGTTTCAGTGTCACCAGACTAGGGTAAGTCAGAGACAGTGTTCCTGATTGCTGCCACAACATTACAGTGTTACCAAACCAATGTAAGCCAACAAAAATATTCCTGGTCATGGCCAAATCAGGTACCAGGTCCTAGAGTCCCAGTGTCACCAGACCCATCCTCATACTTGGAAGGAGTAACAGAATCTGTTTTGGGGTGTAATTCTAAGTATTCTCACACTGTGTGTCAGAAACATCCTATTAATTTAATTGAATACCTTTATTTAAAAAAAAATCACCATTTTCAAAAACTTGTGGCAGAAAATTAAATCTTCAAAGATTCACAATGCATCTTGAAGAATACTTTGGGTTATCTGCTTTCTAAAATGTGGTCATTTTGTGGGTGTTTTACTCTCCCAGTACTCCAAGGCCTCCAAAATGTGATAGATAGTCAGGAATTAGATGTCTAATTTATGTCCCTTGAAAACCTAGGATTTTTGGCCTCTCTATGTGGCTAGGCTGCAAAAGAGTCTCACATGTGTGTTATCCCCTTACTTGGGAAGTTGGGAGGAGTACCAGACAGTGTTTTGGGGTGTAATTGTAAGTATGCCCATGCTGGGTGTGAGAAA
Source organism: Staurois parvus (assembly GCF_062004578.1). Lineage (NCBI taxonomy): Eukaryota > Metazoa > Chordata > Amphibia > Anura > Ranidae > Staurois > Staurois parvus. The sequence continues at coordinate 4,539,385 of NW_028318958.1, forward strand.
TAGCTTAATAATTGACTTCTGTGTGTATAAAATGCTATTTCATTTTCTTTCTTTTTCTGGGTCCTGTCCTGTCCTTGCACGTCAGGACCTTAGAAAATGTGAGAGGTAGTCAGGAATCAGATGAATGCTTGAAAGCCTGAAGATGCTCCTTGGATTTTGGAACCCTATATGCATCTAGGCAGTGAAAAAGTCTCACACATGTGTGATTGGGTATCCCCAGACTCAGAAAGAGAGAAGAATGTGTTTTGGGGTGTATTTGTAAGTATACCTGTACCATAAGTGAGCAATGACATGCTGTATTGACATTTCTTTTAAATAAAATCAACTATTTACTTTTTTCTATACCAAAGCATTGTGGCAAAAACTACTACTTAAAAAAACTCACTGTGTTTCCTACTTAATACCTTGCTGTAAATGCTGTTTTAAAGTCAAAGCAATATACAGTAGGGTTGTGTGGACTCTCCCTTTACACTGAGAGGGAACTCCATCTGTTTGTAGTTATAAAGATTGTCTAGTATGGCCTAAAGGGGTTGACTTACTCTTGTAGATAAGGGTAGTCTGTTTTCACCTCCATAGGTGGCACTTGATCTGCACCACAGTCTGGAGAGGAAGTCTGTGAGAAGCACAGTTTCTCTGTGGCTTCCTGGGTAAGTGGAGCAGCGTGACCCTTGGTGGCCATCTTGGGTCAGCAAGGTCTTTGTAAGTCCCTGCCCCTGGGCTTTGGCACTCATTCTGTGAGTGGAAAGTATAGGGAGACTTGCTAGGGAAAGTAACTAGTGGCAGGGAAAGGTTCCAGACAAGAAAGGACAAGCTAAAGACTTGCTAACCTGGACAGAAGCCTTCCTTTCTGGGACCTGACTGGCCAGGCCGCATTTCATCTTCTGAAACAAACACTGTCGGCATCTCTCCTCATCCACATCTGGCTGCATTGAGCTCTGAGTTATTTCCCTAAGCAGCGCTCTCCTGCTAGGGTGTTTGTAATGTTCGCATTCTACCTAATGCTGGTTTTTACGGCAACTGGTGTGTTTACTGCCGTATCATACTGCACCTTCCCACACACCAAGTACACATGGAAAATGTATTTTCGTTCAACCCAACAGGCTAAGTGAAAAAAAACGTACAAATTGCAGCGCAAAAACATCTGAGCTTAGTATGGCGATCTCCCTGCTGTACTATCGTGTTCTGACAAGGGGACTGAACCTTTCCATGGCCAGGCACACTAATGTGTGTGAGTGCTGATTGGATCATAGTTTTCTAGCATGCTCGTTCAACAGAAATCTGACACATGGGCTGAAAGTCAGATGGTTCCTGCAGAACCAACCATTTTCGGAAGTTTTTCGTGTTTATCCGGCTTTACTAAAGGGCAGGACAATTTCCTCTTTGAAAAATGCAGTGAAATCTTTGTTCACGTCAATCATCCAATCACTTGCAAGCCAAAATCCTGTATTTTTATTTTCATTGAACATGATTGAGTATTCAAGAGAACAAGACATTACCCTCTTCACTAAGCTGAATTAACATTCTGTACATCATTTAGTAAGTCAACCCTTTGGACCCTCTGCTCCATGGAATGTTCATGTCTAAAAATCTTCTGCCTTGCTATGGGTGCAGCTGCATTGTAACATTGGGGAACAGTGATGAGCAAATGATTTAAAAATTAGGTGAATCGGGGGGCGTGGCCGAGCCGCGAGTGAAGATGGCCGCGTAATCACGGAGCTCCCGCCGGCCGGTTCCTACCTTGCTGCCGCTCTGCACTGACGGGTGAGACATCTCCCCTCTGCTATGGGGAAGACTGACAGGGCACCCTCTGGGGCCAGATCGCGGTCCCCGCGGGGTCACAACGCTCAGGGGAGGCATATAAAGGAGCTCTTCCGCTCCCAGCTGAAAGACGGGCCGCAGCCCTCTCCCTCTCCAGCGTCATCCCCCTCTCCCCCTCCCTCTGCAGTCTCTGACACAGGCTCTGCAAGCACAGCCGAATATGCTGTGCTGGACACAGTGCCACAGCTGGATTCCTCACATTCCTCACATGCTACACATTCCCTATCATTAAGGGACCTCCAGGCTGTGGCAGCTGATATAAAGTCCACCCTAACCACTACATTAACCTCTGCCCTCACTGAATTAAGGGATGACATCCGCTCTATGGGCACAAGGGTGGAGCGGGTGGAGCTGGATACCAGGCAGAATCAGGCGGCAATTTCTGATTTACAACAACAATCAGCGCTGCACGTGTCGACCATTCGAGATTTTTATAGACACATTGAGGACTTAGACAATCGTGGACGCAGACGCAATATTAGGGTCCGGGGCCTTCCTGAATCAGTGGAACCTTGTGATGTCCCTAAAGCGGTAATAGCTATCTTTAATGACCTTCTAGGTCGCCCACCTTCAACCATGATTGCCATTGAACGTGTACACCGGGCGACCCGCCCTAGGGGGGGAGACACAGACCCTCCCAGGGACATAATTTGCTGTCTTGAAAGTTACCCGCTTAAAGAGGATATCCTCAAATGCGCCAGGGGGAGAAGACATCTTGCTTATGAGGGGGCGGAGATACAGCTATATCAGGACCTATCCAATCTGACCCTGCAACAAAGGCGGGCGCTGCGCCCCCTATTGGATACTCTCCGCACGCGCAACATCCCCTATAGATGGCGGTTTCCGTTCTGCCTTTCTGCTCAAGTGAATGGCCGTAATTTCAACCTACGTGTTCCTGAAGAACTGCCATCTTTTTGCTCTGCTTTGGATATTCCTCCGATTGCCTTACCCGATTGGAATGGGTCTATGAGGTTGCCACGTGCCCCAGCTCTGAGAGCTGAAGATGGTGCAACGGGCGGGCCTAACCCTGCTCAGCGACGGCGCCGGATGGTCCCTTCGACACCTCCACGATTCCCTGCAGGGGCCTCTATGGACACTTCCAGTCCCACGGCCTCCCCGGCGCACAGGAAGCCTCGGCACGAGAACCAATGATCCGCTACACCAGCAGGCTTTCAGCCTCCGTTTTTCCAGTTTTCCTGTTGATTTGTGATTGGCCAGCTACTTTTGCTTTGAGTAGGGCTCTACTGGTTTGCCCCAACGGTTACTGTTGCCTCGTTACAGTCGCTCTCGCAGGCTTTAGTCATCCATGTTGATATGCCACCTCCCCAGGTTTTGGGGTGATATTTATTAGCGTACAGGTCAGGAGACTTGTTCAAGATCGACACCCGGTATACACCCCATTGGTTTGCGGATTCTCCTTGCTCTAACAAGCCTACTGCTCTTGCTCTGGATCTCTGCGCCTATCGCATCATGGAGCTACCTCCCCGCAATATATTGCCTACTGAAGAAGAATGGTCTTGCTCCCACGGCAGGGGTCTCTATCTCCTTCCGGGTGCCCGGTTCACTTCCTGTCTTAAGCTCCTCTTGTTCCGGTTTGGTGAAAGCTCTCGGGAAGGCCGGCTCCTTCCAGTTTGTACTGCACTACAAGCCCAGGCCGCGACCCGGCTTCATCTGAAGGATTTTTGCAGCCTTTTGGGGTCTATTTGACCGGAGGGAATTGCCTTTGCTCCTGCTTCGGACATGTGCTCTATATGATACCCGTGGTTACTTTTGATATCCTTTTTGAGTTCTGCACTAGATACGGGATTTTGATGAGGGGCAGTTGTTATTTAGGGGAAGGGGGGTGGGACGGGGGGGGAGAGGGATCTACCTCACAATGCTGCTGCCAGGGGATTGTTGGGAGCCCTTGTTACATTCTGAACGATGCCGCGTGAATGACCATCACCTCTGCGCACTTTGTTTGAGGCCTCACGGAGCCGGTTGGTGTACTCCCCTGTGACCTGCTTTTCTGTAAGCGCTTACGGCTGTCCTGGGGCTCTATGCTTCCCCCCAGTCCTGGGGGTGTGCCCCCCCCTCCTTTCAGTATTGGTTATGGGAGAGGTGCTGCTCATTCTCGTGGGTGTCACAGGGGTCTTGGTAGAATCCGTTCCATATTTTGCTATAATTAGATGAGCTCGTCTCCACGGGGTAACAGTTCTGGCACTGAGTCTGGGGATCCTGAGTAGTACGGATGCCTGAAGCTGGGGTATACTGTTTTCTAGGGTTCTCTCCTGACCTCAGTTTTTGTATTGAAATTTGTTTTTCCTGTATGGTATTTGTTCATATGTTATGTTGTATTATTGCTTCTTTAATTGATAAGCCTGTATTACTCCTTACGGCCTCTCACAGATCTACTGTTTTACATGTCCTGCCTGTAGGTTCTGTTCTTATACGGAGGTAATTTGCCCTGTCCTCATGCAGGATTGGTTAGCCCCTTGATTTTTCTCAATCCGTATAATGGAATATCTGTGACCTATTATCCCGTCACTGTTGCCCCTTTTTGCCAGCGTGCCCGCCGCGGGCACCCGCATACGCCTCCTGGCTTATCACCTCTTGGGGTTGTCCAAGGTCTTTTCCCTTTTAGCTTGGCCTTTACTGTACACAGTATTACATGCCTTGCTTGCGCCCCCCCTTTTTCAACACTCACCCTCCTTTAGTTTTGTTTTTTTGATTATGCACTTTACAAGGCGACCGGCCGGCGGTTGCTTCACTCTTGGCTCAACGCTTACTTCGTTCCCCACACAGTGAGCTCTGTGAGCTTTCACTGACCTCATACATTAGGCTACTATTATTAGTTTTCTCTCCTCTACTTTTTCTTCTCTCTCGTTTTTCTCATCCCCCTTTTTTTTTTTTTTTTTTTTTTTTTTTTTTTTTTTCTTTCTCTTTCTCTCTCTCTTTGGCTCTAAATTTTTTTTTCTTTTTCTGTTTTTTCCTCCTTCTTTCTGTACTTCTCCTTTCATACGTGGACTAGCTGGTCTTCTCCCTGAGCCGTGTAGTACTTTCCCCCCCTTTCCTCCCTCTCTTTTTTTTTTCTCTCTTGGGAGTTCTCTTTCTCCTTCTCTTTTTTCTCGCTCTCTACCCCCTTACTTCTCTCCCTCTTCTCCTACTCCACCCCCCCCCCCCCCCATTTTTTTTTTTTTTTTTTCTCCTCCCTCCCTGCACATTTGCAGTTGTGTCATCAGGCTTCTGCGAACAAGTTTGACAGTCATGCTTTCTCCCGCCTCTAACGCGGGACTGCTGTCCTTAAAAATTCTTTCACTCAATGTTCAGGGTTTGAACACTCCCGAAAAGCGATCTATGTTGCTTTCTTACGCGCATAAGCAAAAGGCGGATATACTCCTCCTCCAGGAAACGCATTTTCGCAGGGACTCCATACCCAAGCTTTTTAACTTCAGATACCCTACTGTTCTTCATGCCACCAATCCACTGGCTAAATCGAAAGGAGTGGCTATCCTGTTTGCCAGACATCTTCCATTCGTGCTACAGGATTCCCTTGCTGACCCGGAGGGCAGATATCTGTTTGTAAAGGGCTCTTTTTCCAACAGACCCATCACACTTGCCAACGTTTATGCTCCCAATACCAAACAGGTCACGTTCATGCGTATGACTGCTGCTACTTTGGCTGAGTTTCAATCAGGTATGCTGATACTGGGGGGGGACTTGAATGTCCCATTAAACCCATTGCTAGACTCCTCCTCCGGCAGTTCGTTTTTGCCTTTTAAGGCCCTTAGGCAGATACATTTGCAGTTGCAACACTTGCAATTACATGACTCCTGGCGCACACTCCACCCCACTGTTAAGGATTACACGTTCTTTTCTCCGCCGCACAATAAGTATTCTAGGATTGATTACCTTTTTCTGTCACAGTCGGACCTCCCATTTCTACATGCTGCTTCTATAGAGCCGATGGTCCTCTCCGATCACCACCCCATAACCGTAACCTTGCGGCTCCCGGAGAAATTTGCTCGCTCGAAGCTATGGCGCTTAGACGCCTCGCTTCTAGCAGACTGTGCTATTGAACAAGGCATTCGCTCTGATCTGCGTGAATATTTCTCTTTAAATGGCTCTTCGGATACCTCCCCCCTTACGCAGTGGGAAGCTCATAAATGTGTTATCCGGGGTTGCCTTATAGCGGCAGCAACGAGACGTAAGAAAGACAGACAGCGACGTTTGCAGCTACTTACAGATAGGATACGCTCTCTGGAGAGGGCACATAAACAGACTCTGGCTGCGTCGACTCTTTCGGAACTCACAAATGCTCGCTTGCGACTTCTCACTGAGCTGGGCAAAGTGGTCAAGAAAAGATTCATCCTCTCCCAAAAGCTTTATTATGAGTTTGCCAATAAAAGCGGGAGGTTTCTAGCTCGGGCTCTTCGGGAAAAACGTTCTCATATGACTGTACATAAAATAAGAGGCCCTGGGGGTGTGATGGCCACATCCAATCCTGATATTGCCTCTCAGTTTGAACATTTTTATAAGTCCCTTTATAATCTTCCACCAGAACGTCCCCCGATGCACATTGACAGGCCCAGAGTGTCCCTAATCTCTGAATTTCTTCGTCTTCATGGTCCAAACGCTCTCTCTGAGGAGACGGTTTTATCGCTGGACCAAGATCTGACCTTAAGCGAATTGCAGTGCGCAGTGCGGCAGTTGAAAGCGGGCAAAAGTCCGGGTCCTGACGGCTTGTCTGCGGCTTATTATAAATCCTTTCTGGACATTCTGAGTACTCCATTTCTTTCCGCTTTCAATACTCTTTCTCAGTCCCCTAGGCCACATCATAGGCTGTTGGAAGCACACATTTCCGTCATCCCCAAAAGCGGTAAAGATATCTCTCAGGTGTCTAATTACAGACCCATCTCCCTGCTAAATGTGGATATTAAGTTGTTTGCAAAGATGCTTGCTAACCGACTTCTCCCTTTGCTCCCATCCCTCATTAACTTGGATCAGGTGGGATTTATCCCTGGTAGAGAAGCAAGGGACAACACTATCAAGGCCCTTAATCTCCAACACTGGCTTTGCAAATCGAACTCTCCGGCCTTCTTCCTTTCATTGGACGCTGAGAAGGCCTTTGACAGGATTGCTTGGGATTATTTGCGGGGATCGCTGGTAGCTTTGGGCCTGGGCGAGAAAATGCTGAACTTTATTATGACCCTATACTCGGGCCCTACAGCTCAAGTTCGCGTTAATGGACACTTATCAAACCCTTTTTGCCTTGGAAATGGCACTCGTCAGGGTTGCCCCCTATCCCCGCTTTTGTTCGTCATTTCCCTTGAACCTCTTTTGAGACAACTTTGCGCTAATCCAGATATTAAGGGGATCAGGATAGCAGACAAAGAATACAAAATTGCTGCTTATGCGGATGATATCCTTCTTTTTTTGGCTGACCCTCGCACCACTCTACCGAGTTTGCTGAAAGACTTTGCTTTTTTCCGCTTTTTGTCGAACCTGAAAATTAATTTTTCAAAGTCATTCGCCCTCAACATAACCCTTCCCACTGATCTCGTCTCCTTCTGTGAGTCTCATTTTCCATTTCAGTGGGTGAGGGATGCCCTTCCATATCTTGGTATACATCTCACCCGTAATCTGGACGACCTTTATGCCAAAAATTTCTTACCGGTTTTCAAAGTCATACAGGAAGACCTAAACAAGTGGCATCGCCCTTGCTTCTCTTGGTTCGGTAGGGCTGCAATTATTAAAATGAATATACTTCCGCGTCTCCTCTATCTCTTCCAAACTTTGCCAATTCTACTTCCAATGACATTCTTTGCTTCTTGTAAGAAACTATGTTCATTCTTTTTATGGAATCACAAGCGTCCGCGGGTCTCATTCTCTCAGCTAACTCGTCCCAAACTCAGCGGGGGCATTGGGCTCCCTGACCTACACCGCTACTACTGGGCGTGTCATCTTTCCCGCATAGTCGACTGGCACATTCATTCTGCTTCCAAAGACTGGGTCCTTTTGGAGAAGGCTTTTTCGCCCACTCCCCTGCCATCGATCCCTTGGCTATTGCCGAAACACACACCTCAGGTTCTCCTCTCTCATCCTTTGATAGGTCCCACGTTAGAAGTTTTCCGCAAGGCTTGTAAAACGTCGTCCGTTTCAAACTCTCCTAGTCCCTTGACGTCGATCCGCCTGAATCCAGATTTTCCCCCAGGGATGCACAAGGATTTTTTATCAAATTACTGGCCACACGATCAGATTCTAGTAAAACATTTTCTTCACTCCGGCAAGGTGAAAACATTACAGGAGCTGAAGGTTAGCTTGAATATCCGCGAATTCCCTCTCTGGGCCTTTCTTCAGATTAGACACTTCCTGCTTTTCCATAAATCCCGCCATAATTGGACTCGCCCTGTTACTCCATTTGAATCCTTATGCTCTAAATCCGAACCGCGGACGCATTTGATCTCTGAGATTTATCCTCTCCTAGGGGACAGCAGGACTTGCACTTCTTTCCCCTCTTGTCGCGCGTGGAACAGAGACCTAAAGACGGATTTATCGGAATCGGATTGGGACCGCATTTTTATGTACTCCCACTCCTGCTCGAGTAATGTTTCGACGCAGGAAAATGGTTACAAATTGGCCACTAGATGGTATCGTACTCCCTCCAGACTTCATCGGTTTAACTCTTCTGTCCCTGATGTGTGCTGGAGATGTGGGACACCTGATGGCTCTTTCTTGCATATTTGGTGGTCCTGTCCACTTATTCAACCATTCTGGCTGGAGGTCCACCGGTTGGTGACTTCAGTGACCACTTTGCCCATAGTTTTCTCTGCTGCTCAGCTATTGCTTCATCATACCCCCATTCCTAGGAGTCAATATTTCAAGTCCCTAGCGATGCATATGATCAACGCAGCCAGACTCTGTCTTCCTGTGCTTTGGGGCTCTACTCACCCCCCAACTATACGCGATTGGCTCAATCGAATAAGCAAAGTGGCGGAAATGGAGGAACTGATTGCGACTGCACTTGACATGCCAACTAAATACTCACATGTTTGGGCCTGCTGGACCCACTTTGTAACTACCCCTGAATTCGGATCTCTCATGGGTCGGGATACCTGATTGAGCTCAGCCCTACCTCTGGTTATGCCCTTGGTTCTTTCATTATCTGCGTGGTAATGACCTCCTTTCCGGTAATTTATATTTGCCTGCTTAGCTTTGGTGAGTGTTTATATTCTTGACACTTTCATTTATGATCTCCATTAACTCTGTTGACACAAACTTCGCAGCCCGGACCTTTCGCTTCCCTTGCTTCCCCTTTATTTTATTTATTTATTTATTTTATTTTTTTTTGCCTCTTATCCCCCCTTCTCCCTCTCCCCCTCCTCTCCCCCCTCTTCCCCCCCCCCCCTTTTTTTTTTTGTTTTTGTTTTCCCCCTCTTTCTCTTCTCTCTCTCTACTATGACTCCCATTCTTTTCCTTTTCCTTTTCTTATCCTTTTCTTTCTTTCTATTCCCCTTTTTTCTTTTCTTTCTCGACAACCTCTTAGTCTTCGATCAGGCTTAGTCTTCATTTTATCCAGGATTACTTGGTGTATGGTTAGCTTATATCTTCTAGGATAGTCAATGGTACTCATGACATCTTCTCTTAGACTGCGATGCTCATTTGGCCTCATGATAGCGCACTGCTTTTGGTTTAGGCTCTGAAGGTTCATTTCCTCCATGCATAGGCCAGTACGCCAATATTCACTTGGTGGAAGTAAGCGGTTATTACCTTCTCTATTGTACATTTTTGAACCTTGAGTACTACAGGCCTATCTCTGCCGTAATTTGCCATGCTTCTGTTATCCACAGTGTCGTGTCGCACTCTACCATGTTGTTTCTTCCTGTATTTTGGTTTAAGCTGTATCTATGACCTGATTGATGCTGTATGTGCATTTATTTATATTTTCCTGTAACATGTTGTCACTTCTAAATAAACTTTTATGGAATAAAAAAAAAAATTAGGTGAATCAACAAATTCGACAGTTTTGGGGCATTCTTCCCACCTTAAGTAATCTGCAAAAAAAATATAATTCTCCAAATGCAATGAATCACTTTTTTTCTGGATATCTGAACGGTGTGCCTGTCCACAGAACAGATGGATTTGCATGGAGACATTTGGGGAATCCCAAATTAATGAACCAGCAGTACTCTTAATTGGATCAGCCCTACTAGGGAGTATATTAGTTTTTTCTATAAGACAAGTAGATGAAATGATCTGTACTTCCCATGAGAGATTCTTCAATACAGCCTCCAGTCTATAAATATATTCAGGTACTTTGCAGATGAGCAGAGCACAGTTAATAAAGATTGTTTCTATATAAGGAGATCATTTACAAAGCATTTACATTTACTTTCACACAGAGATTCACACATTGTTCTACAGGAATCTTAGGTACAAGTTGTGAGAATGTTAGGTGAAAACACTGAAAAAATAAACTCCTTGTTGCTGACAATAGACTCAAGTAAAAGAGACAGGAGGAAAAAACATGTTCAGCGTGATACAAGCAGTTAATAAAGATAATCATAAGCAATAATGTTAAAAAAATATGGTTTTTGTTATAACAGTAAAACAGCTTCAATTATTCTACATAATGAAAAGGATCTCAAATTTGTATCTCCCGAATAGAGAAGCTGTTTACATTGCAGAATAGCAAAGCATTATCCTTTAAATATATTCCGGCACACACTCTGTATATTAATGCTTACTGACAATGTGTCCTATATCGAGGATACATTATTATTATTATACAGTATTTATATAGCGCCAAAAGGTTTGCTCAGCGCTGTACATTATAGTGGGGGACAGAACATGAGACAATACAGTAACAAAACAAAACACGAGAGGTTCGAGGGCCCTGCTCTTTTGAGCTTACAATCTAGGAGGGAGGGGATAGTGGTACAGGAGGAAGTGGCTGTGGGGGATGGAGTGGTAGGAGAAGTGGAGGAGATCGGCTGTTAAGTGAGGGTGGGGAAGGCTTCCCTGAAGTGATGGGTTTTCATGGTGCGCCTAAAGGTGAGGAGGGTAGGTGACAGTCTGTTGGATAGGGGTAGTGAGTTCCAGAGGCTGGAGGAAGTCCTGGAGAAGTCCTGCAGTCGGGCATGGGAGGAGGAGACCAGGGACCTAGAAAGTAGGAGGTCTTGTGAGGAGCGAAGAGTACGGGTTGGGCGGTATTTGGGTATCAGGTCAGTGAGGTAGTTTTGGGCAGCGTTATGAATGGCTTTGTGTGTCAGTGTTAGTATTTTGAATTTAATGCGTTGGGCAATTGGAAGTCAGTGGAGGGAATGACAGAGGGGGGTGGCAGAAGCGGAGCGGTTGTTAAGGTGGATGAGTCTGGCCGCAGAGTTCAGGATAGACTGAAGTGGGGATAGTCTGTGATGAGGTAGGCCGGTGAGAAGGGAGTTGCAGTAGTCCAGGCGTGAGATAATAAGGGAGTGAACGAGTTGTTTAGTGGAATCTGGGGTTAGGAACGTATGTATTTTGGAGATGTTGCGGAGGTGGAGCCTGCATGAGTTTGCCAACGATTGGACATGTTTGAGTCTAGAGTGACACCTAGGACTTTGGCTGTGGGGTGGGACTGATGGTGGCGTTGTTGGTCGTGATAGAGAGTATGGGGGGGGGGCGCGGGCTGGGGGGAAAATTAGGAGCTCGGTTTTGGAAAGGTTCAATTTGAGGAAATGAAACGACATCCAGTCTGATATATCGTTCAGTAGGTGGGCGATACGGGCGGAGACTGAAGGGGTGAGGTGAGGGGCGGAGAGGTAAATTTGCATGTCATCGGCATAGAGGTGATAGTTGAAGCTGTGGGAGTGTTTCAGTTTGCCGAGGGAGGAGGTGTAGATGGAGAAGAGAAGGGGCCCGAGGACAGAGCCTTGGTGGACCCCAACAGAGAGCGGGAGAGAGATGGAGGTGCATTAAAAAATGTTCTATCCTATGAGAGTCAGAAGCCACTTTACATGGCTGCTACTTCTCAATCAGTGAAAGCCGGTGTCCCCATTGCTGATCAGGAACCAGAGTGCCCCATCATTCGATCACTGTATCAGTTCTGATATAGTGATCACATGCAACCTGGAGGCTCTATTAACAAACATATCTCCAGAGTTATTTCATCACCCAAATGAAATATAAGAAGGCAATTTTGCCTTTTGAAAAATGATCCCACTTGTTTGCTTCATTCATTGGCTGTACATCTGAGAAGGCCTCAAATTGATGGAGTACATTTTCAGTGTTCAAGGGGTTGTTTTTATGTAGTTGGCGTTCTGATTCCATACTGTATTCTCAAATGCCCTGAAGTTTCACAAGACAAAAAACAGCCCAAATATTACTCCAGCTAGTTCATAGACCTCTAAATTATGTTTTAAGGTTGAAAGAAAAAAAAAGATCTACTTTTTTGGTAACATGATTTTAATTAAGCCAAAAAGACAAACAACCTTACTCTATCCTGACCCTAGTCCTAATCATTCCAAACTATAACTGAAACAAAGGCTAACTGTAGACATGTTTTGCAAGAACAATATTTGTTAAATGAGTAAACATTTGTTTTAAAAACCTCAATAAATATAGCAACTAGACCTCCAAATACCTCTCTTGTAGCAAATTTCCTCAGTGTGTGACCAGCCATTGCCTCACTGACACTTCCATCTTTCAGCCATGGCCGGGGTGGGTTATGTGTGAGGCAGATGCACTGATTGGCTGCCTCTACCTGAGCAATGAGTCAGCCTCTCTACCTCATACAGAACCTATCCTTGACCATTGCTGAAAATCTGGAAGTGGAGCAGAAGCTGAAAAAGCTGGCCATTCTCTGAGAGATCCCTCTTCAGGACAGGAATTAAAAAATTGGGGGTCCATTTTTCTCTTACTTTTTTTTACTTCAGGCCCACTCTAGTTGTAATGCACAAAATATAGTTATATCTCTCAGTAGTCTTCTACTATGTCTACAGCTATGCCTACTACTACCATCTATCTGAGCAAGTGCTAGCTAAAAATGTAAAGCCCTGGCTTTTCATTTGTTGTTAAAACTCCAAGAGAGAAATCTTACTGCCATAATTCCTCACCCTGTTTTTGTCCACTTGGGAGTTTTTGTCAGCCTCTCCTCTAGCATTCTTTATAATATACAACATGTAGAAAAATGCAACAGGTTGAGTGGGATTGTCCATAACGGCTCAAAAAGGTGTGCAAAACTACAAACTTAAGTGCAGATATCTGAAGAATAGATGCCCCAAGAAATTTAACAATCTGTCTTGTAGCTTATCTCTCCTGAAGGTGAACTTTGGGTGATCTAACCCTAGGGCATCACACTCATATTTAATCCCTTTTTTCCTAGCTAGCTTGCATACTTTGGGAACTCAGAACACACACTGTATATTTATTTTCTTTTTTCTTTTATTTTTAAGATTGATAGGTATTTCTATTATTGCATTGCCTTTCTTCATACCAGTGCAATCAGTGAAAATGCACAAACTTTCTAGTTCCAATGTCAGAGAAGTAGTATAGCCTTGTAATGTAAATCTAGGCAAAAAGAAGTCCAAGGTTCAGGGTCTAAGGAATTGCCCGGTGTCCACCAAAGCAGCCCGTAAGGGATGATGTGCATTGGTGTGGACGTCTTCCAGGTTGTTGCCCTCAGTTACACAAAAATTAAGTGTGTTGCAAAAAAAGCAGTCAAAGTTGTAAACAAACAGGCAAAAGGTCAGGACTGGCAAATAACAAGGACTGAAGAACAGGCAGAGGTTGTTAAAAGGTGTCAAACCTGGAACAGAGGTTACAAGCACAGAGTCTTGAAAACAGATACTCAGAGAGGTCTTTGCTCAGGCAACACCCAAGTGCAGGTTTAAAATTCATGGACATGACCTCAGAGGAAGTATCCGGCAACATCTCAATATGAATCAGTAAAAGAACGTCTAAACACTGGAAAAGACTTAGGACATGTTTGCAGAGAGTTATACTAGATTGTAAGCTCCAAGGAGCAGTGCTCTCCTATCCCTCTTGTATTGAACTGTATTGTTGCTGTATTGTCTCCCGTTATATTGTAAAGCGCTGAGCAAACTGTTGGTGCTATATAAATCCTGTATAATAATAATAATAAAGCTGTCACATGGAAGAACAAGTATCAGTCATGGGACTCAGCTTCAGCATCAACAGGTTCGTTCCAAAAACTGTGAATTTGGGAAACACTAAGGCACACAAGTGCTTGTAAGCAGGTGCTTAAAGTTTTGCTGCTGAGTTAGATTTTTCTGAGTCAGGTTTTTCAAGTTGGCCAGAAGGGAAGGGGTTAAGCTGGGTTCTGTTGTTTCCTAGGTTTTTACGTGCTCTGCTCTCCACTCTGTGCTGCTAATACAAAGGTGGAAGGCTCTGCTCTCTGCTGTGGCCGCATGGGAAGAAGTTCGAAAGGTCCACCGCAAGGATTTAACTACTGGCAATCCACGGGCATCCCTCAAGGGAATCCCCCTGAACTGGGACTCTTCCACATCATGGACTACTACCTGGGAAAAGTATGCAATGGCAGCTGGAGAGAAGTTAGTTATGGAAAGGCTATGATGCACTTCTGGAATGTTATGCTGAGTGTGTTCAGTAAAATGTAATAATCGTTCAAATGCCTGGTCTGAAGTTACTTAAAGGGGTGCATGATGGTACATAGTGTATCTAGAAGAACATACAAGGATAAAGAGGAAGGAACTGAAGGCCATTACGAAGGGTTAACTCAGCAAGAGAAGCTGGTGGGAAGTGTGTAGTTGCTATGTGTAACCATGAGCTGGTGGGAATGTAAGAGCAGCCAGACAGCGGAGAGTGGTGCCAGTCATGGGTGACAGGTCCTTTGGTAGCGAGGGCGTCAGTACTCCCCAGTGGTCAGTTCCCCAAAAGCAATCAGGACCAAACCCATTGTACAGAGACCTGCACCTAGCCGTTGGTATGAGGTAATAGGCAGTAAATTAAGTACACGCATGAGGTCTGTGCTTAATTCACGTTGGGACCCCATTTTGTCACTGGAAGTGAGGTGTCAGAGTGATGCTGGACTGGTGGAGCAGGACACAGGCTCTGTTGTTCCCCACTAAATGCTGCATTCTGGAAGATGAGATGTGCAGCAATATGGAATGAAGTTATAAGTGGTTAGGTAGCTGCACAAGGTGTACAGCTCACTTCTAAGCCAGGAAGTCAACATGACTGTGGCCTTGCCTGGTCCCATTCATTGGTGAGTATGAATACGAGCTTGCATGCCTGATGCTCTGAAACAAAGAAAAGTCTGGTGTCCCACTGAAAATCTCATGTTAAACCTTGCTAAATCTGCCTGAAAAAGAGTGCATAAAACGTCAGAACCCTTACAAAGTATCCCCAATAGCACTGGACGTTCATCAATGAATTTATTTTTGCCTGAACTTGACCTTTAAAAAGGAATTTTATTTTGCATGGGGTGGGCTCCCACTCTACCTCCAGTGATAACAGGTTCAGGGTTCTGTTGGGCTGGGGCAGGTTGGGTGGGTTATTTCCCGTGCTCCTATGATAACAGATCTAGGATATCTGGTGCCGTTTCTTCTGGGCCCTAAGGCACCTCCTTTTGGCCATTGGAAAGCCACCAATCATGTGTACAGGGGTTACGTTATCTCAGTCTCTAGCCTCTACTCTCAGCATGTGCCATGCAGTGTACACGGAAGGGTAAAAATGTGGTAGCAGCTAGAGAAGTTTTCGGCGATAGAGAGTTTGTATGTCTCTTCTGAAAAAAAAAAAACATCTAGAGATTTTAGTTCCACTTTAATATTCTCAGCTGCATTTCTTTCTTCCCTCAAATATACAATTCATAAAGTAAGTTGCAGCAAATACAATGCTTTTAGTAAGATGTTATAAAACACAGATCCTTGTTTTGTGCTCATTTATTTCACACTTTGTTCACAGAGATAGATCTTTCCTCATGCTTGAGAAATATTTCATTTCATGATGTCTGCAGCACTGAAGTCTATATGTTCAGAACAGGTACTTCTTCTTCCTTTAATGATAGGCATAGTAGAACTCCGAACTCGGTGTGCAACGATGAGCTATCGCTTTCAATTACTCATTCCGCTATCGCTGCATCAATGAATGGAGTAATATTTTTCCCAATGTTCTAAGACTTGCTGATTATTTAGTGAAAAAGAAGATCTTCAAATTGTTTAATAACTTTGTTACTTTCAACTGAAAAAAATAATGAAGTGTTTTGATAAAGACAGAAGCTTTCTAATGAAGTTATACGCAATGCGGATAACAAGGTGGCATGTTTTGTGGTTCATATCCTGTTGCTTCACATCGACTATTGCACCACTGTATAAAAACGTGATGGAAATTTATATGAAAAATTGTACTTTCAAGGCTCAAATTATGCTTTGAAGTATAGATGTAATTATGGTGAAGTTTCTTCACAGAAACATTCTTTGAAATCACAATATACTAATAACTGTTCAAACAGAGATGGATCAGAGCAGGGTCAGAGCCAACTTTATTTCTAAGGGGCAGAAGCAATTTTCTTTCCCTGTTTTCACAGCAGTGTATGTATCTATTTCATTTGTAAGGCTGTTTAAGGAATAACTATATTTTTTTTAACAAATTAGCTCTTTTAATATATCTAGGGTTACCAGGCAACAGTATAATCTGTTAAAGTATTTGTAAACCCAAACAATAAGATCTCGTATAAGCTTTAGCATAATAATGCAATTTAAATTTCCTTGGCATGACACTTCCTGTTAGACAACGCTCTATCACTGTCTCCCAGTTTTGCTACACTGTTGTCACCCTGGCTCATGGACCTCTGATGGGGATAAGTGGTTATTTCAACAACACATTGCACAGGCATGGTTCACTGTTGTCACCACCAGGAAGCCCTCAATGAGAAATACCATGCAGTTATTGCATTGTGGTAATACACAGCAATACCAACATGAGTTGGTGCATTGTGATTGTTAATTTTAAATGGCACCCCAACACACAAAGGCAACACACCTGCGTGAAAAATGAAGCATGTCCAATTTTTTAGAATGCATAGGCAGACCATTGATTCAATAAGCTGCCATAGCATAACACATATTAAAGCAGAACTTCACCCAAAAGGGAAAGTTCCACTTGTTTGCTACCTTCTCCGTCCACTGCCACATTTTTCACATTTTGGAGGGGAGCAGGTACCTGGTTTTGCAAGGAACCGGCTCCCACTTTAGGTCAGATCACTGCAGCAGCATTTGGCGCCTCCTTCTTCCCCCCATAGCCTTCTGGGACACATCACAGGTCCCAGAAGACTGCAGGACCATTCACAAAGTGCAGCGTGGCTTGCACGTGTGCAGTAAGAAACTGGCTGTGAAGCCAGAAGGCTTCACTGTCGGTTTCCCTTACTTAAGATGCTGGCGCCTGTACCTTAAGCTGATTGAAGAATCAGCTTGGGTATTATTATTATACAGTATTTATAAAGCGCCAATAGTTCAGTCAGCGCTGTACATTACAAAGGGGGACAGAACATGTGACAGAACAATACCAATACAATGCAAAACATGAGGGGATTGAGGGGCCTGCTCTTTCAAGCTTACAATCTAGAAGGGAGGGGATGGTGGCACAGGAGGAGATAGCTGTGGGGGATGGAGTGGTAGGAGGAGTGGAGGAGGTTGGCAAGTTAGCAGGGGGTGGGGTAGGCTTCTCTGAAGAGATGGGTTTTCAGGGTGCACCTAAAGGAGAGGAGAGTAGGTGATAATCTGATGGGTTGGGGCAGGGAGTTCCAGAGGATGGGTGACACCCAGAAATCCTGGAGGCGGGCATGGGAGGAGGAGACCAGGGAACTAGAGAGAAGGATGTCTTGTGAGGAGCAGAGTGTGCGTGCTGGGCGGTACTTGGATATTAGGTCAGTGATGTAGTACGGGGCAGTATGGTGGACAGCTTTGTACGTCAGTGTTAGGATTTTGAATTTGATCCGTTGCGCAATCGGAAGCCAGTGGAGGGATTGGCAGAGGGGGGTGGCGGAGCCCAACCCCTCTCAACCCCCCACCTCACCCCCTCAGTCTCTGCCCGAATCACACACCCACTGTGCGACACACCAGACTGGATGTCGCTCCACGTCCCCAAACCGAACCTCTCCAAAACCGAGTTTCCCGTAAGGACATTACTGGATCCCTACACAGGTAAATGTCCTTATATTAAAAGTCAGCAGCTACAGTATTTGTAGCTGCTGACTTTTAATGTTTTGGGAGAAGACTGGAGCTCCTCTTTAACATGCAACATAATTCACATTACCACACATGCCTTAACTCATCGTAAAAAAGTAAATGGGCCCTCAATGTCTTCAGTTAAGGAGAAATAAATCATTTGGTTTCTTTACTGCACACATGTAGTCTCTAGACAAACAAATCACAAACTGCTAGCCGTAAACCAGGCTATGTATAATTTAAATTAACCCTGCCCATCCCATGTGATGCTAAACAGTCGATTGCCAAAAATAAAGTTCACGTCCAGAGGGAACCCTGATGCCCTCTTTGTACTAAACTGTGGACTGGATATGCTTTCCACACTGTACTAAACCTTTTCCAGTCTGCTCTGGCTTTGATAAGCATCTATTTCTGCTGGAGTGGTGCTTAGTATACTGTCATTTCAATGTTTTATTTAAATTCTGAAAAGAAACTTCACTATAATTATACATGTTCTCCAAAGCACAATTTGTTTCTTGAAAGGATTTAGTAACAGAACAAATGTATTTTAAACATATAGTTATCATTTAGTCTCTGCAAGTCATTGTGCTGTTGCAGGTGCCAATCAGGCTGTAATTTGGAGTTTGTTATGTTTCAAATGCCACTTTATGTTTTGCTCCTGTCTGTCTTGACAATGTGGTCCCCTGCTGACTTGTACCCATCCATAGGCAACTTAACCCTTCATTAATAGACAGACAAAAGTTGAATCTAACTAAAGTTTGCTTCAGACAAATGCAGTACAGATGATGTTTTTCCAGTCTTATGAAATGTAAGACAATGACTTTCCTAAGCCCTGTCTCTGTAAAGAAATAATGCCGGCTGGAAGACATGGAAAGAAATAAGGTGGGTCTAATTCGTTCTGAACTAACTAGCACTAAACAGTATGGGAGGACAGAGGGAGATCCCAAATTACGGAAGTAAATAAGCTGTAGTGGCTCTAAACCACCACTAGATGTTAACATACAAAAGAACAGTTATAGCCGGCTCAATACAATAACTAAAAAATACATATCAGAGCAAAGTTTACATTGCACATATAAAAAAATGTAGAACTTTTAAATTCATTTTCATCCAGTTTGGTGAACGAAGCAAAGCTTTGTGAAACTTCAATTTGCAAAGTTAAATTAAAAAAAAACATTATTTCTGTTCAAATGTGACCCGTACAGCTGAACTTTATACTTTAACTTAGCTTAGGAGAAATTCACTTTTCAAGGTGAAAATTTACTTGGTCACAATATGTTGTGCTGACTTTGATCATTCAATCACATGTAATTAAGATTTTTGTTTTTTTACACGAATGGGTATTCTTTTCAATGTGAACGTAACTTCACCTCATTCACTTATCTTCACCCTGTTCTCTATAGTGGGTGAGAATTTACCTTGCAAAATGAAAGTTCACTCTGCTAAGTGAACATGAGCTACTCCTTTTATAAATCAACCTCAGTGTGTCCAAATAGAATTATGAGAGCTGCCGACTTGTTTTTGAAGGGTGTATGTTTGAGGGCTGTCAGTGTCATTCCGACTTTATTACCTAGTGAATCACAGAACCAGACCAGGTATACTACTGTGTACATATCAGGTGTCCCGACTCCTGATATCAACATGCTTTTTGCCGGGAAATTAATCACAAATAGTTAAAGTTTAAGTTCATTTTTTCACAAGAAATAAAAAGGTGAATGAACACATTTTCAAAGATCAGGAGTATATAATGCACAGAGTGCAGAGCTCAGGAGTGAGTAACGCACAAATACAGGGGTCAGGAGTGAGTAACGCACAAATACAGGGGTCAGGAATGAGTAACACACAGTACAGGTGTCAGGAGTAAGTAATACATAGAGTACAGGGGTCCAGAGTAAGTAACACACAAAGTACAGGGGTCAGGAGTAAGTAACACACAGAGTACAGGGGTCCAAAGTAACACACAAAGTAAAGAGGTCAAAAGTAAATAATGCACAGAGTACAGTGGTCAGGAGTAAGTAACACACAAAGTACAGGAGTCAGGAGTAAGTAACACACAGTGTACAGGAGTCAGGAGTAAGTAACACACAGTGTACAGGGGTCCGGAGTAAGTAACACACAGAGTACAGGGGTCCAAAGTAACACACAAAGTAAAGAGGTCAAAAGTAAATAATGCACAGAGTACAGTGGTCAGGAGTAAGTAACACACAAAGTACAGGAGTCAGGAGTAAGTAACACACAGTGTACAGGAGTCAGGAGTGAGTAACACACAGAGTACAGGGGTCAGGAGTAAGCAACACACAGATTACGGGGTTCTGGAGTAAGTAACACACAAAGTAAAGAGGACAGAAGTAAATAATGCACAGAGTACATGGGTCAAGAGTAAGTAACAAAACAAAGTGCAGGGATCAGGAGTAAATACCACACAGAGTACAGGGGTCAGAGGTACTGTAAGTAACACACAGGGTATGGGGGTCCAGAGTAAGTACCACACAAAGTAAATAGGTCAGAAATAAATAATGTACAGAGTACAGGGGTCAGGAGTAAGTAACACACAAAGTACAAGGGTCAGGCGTAAGTAACACAGAGTACAGGGGTCAAGGGTAAGTAACACACAAAGTGAAGAGATCAGATGTAAATAATGCTGAGAGTACATGGGGCAGGAGTAAGTACCACACAGACTACAGGGGTCAGGAGTATGTACCACACAGAGTACAGGGGTCAGGAGTAAGTAACACACAGAGTACAGAGGTCAGGAGTAAGTAACACTCAGAGTACAAGGGCCAGGAGTAAGTAACACACACAAGTACAGGGGTCAGAAGTAAGTACCACACAAAGCACAGGGGTCAGGAGTAAGTAACACACAAAAGTACAGGGGTCAGAAGTAAGTACCACACAAAGTACAGGGGTCAGGAGTAAGTAACACACAAAGTACAGGAGTCAGGAGTAAGTAACACAGAGTATAGGGGTCAAGAGTAAGTAACACACAAAGTAAAGAGGCCAGATGTAAATAATGCTAAGAGTACATGGGTCAGGAGTAAGTACCACACAGACTACAGGGGTCAGGAGTAAGTTCCACACAGTGTACATGGGTCAGGAGTAAGTAACACACAGAGTACAGAGGCCAGGAGTAAGTAATACAAAAAGTAGAGGTCAGAAGTAAATAATGCACAGAGTACAGGGGTCAGGAGTGAGTAACACAGAGAGTACAGGGGTCAGGAGTAAGTAACACAGAGTACAGGGGTAAGGAGTACGTAACACAGAGTACAGGGGTCAGGAGTAAGTAACACAGAGTACAGGGGTAAGGAGTACGTAACACAGAGTACAAGAGTCAGGAATAAGTAACACAGAGTACAGGGATCAGGAGTAAGTACCACACAGAATACAGGGGTCAGAAGTACGTAACACACAGAGTACATGGGTCAGGAGTAAGTTATACACAGAGTACATGGGTCGGGAGTAAGTAATACACAGAGTACAGAGGTCAGGAGTAAGCAACACACAGAGTACAGGGGTCAGGAGTAAGTACCACACAGAATACAGGGGTCAGGAGTAAGTACCACACAGAGTACAGGGGTCAGGAGTAAGTAACACAGAGTACAGGGATAAGGAGTAAGTAACACACAGAATACAGGGGTCAGGAGTAAGTAACACAGAGTGCAGGGGTCAGGAGTAAGTAACACAGAGTGCAGGGGTCAGGAGTAAGTAACACACAGAGTCCAGACTTTAGGAGTAAGTAATGTACAAAGTGCAGAGGTCAGGTCAGGAGCAAGTAATGCATGGATTTCAGGGTAATAAGTGCAACTGCCATATATATAAAATATATCAAGCCACTTATCATCCTCCCTCATCTTTCCCAGCCAAAAAGATATATAAAGATCTCCAGCATTTTCCCTGGGCACCCAGCATTGTAGAGTAAACCTTGCAGTACGCTGTGCAAGCATCACTCTAAAATTCTGCCCCTGGAGTCTCCTGTGTGTGCATGGCAATCCACTTGCCCAGTGGTCCAATTTTTAAAAGATGCTTGTACAATGTGACAGTGCTTGCACACTGCAAGGTTTACAATGCCGGGCTCCTGGAACAGTGCGAGGGATGCCCGTTTTCTGTGCACAGAACACTCACAATGGGGACTGTCCTCTGGAAATGGGCATGAATGGTAACCTTACTCTGTAGACCTCTCACATGTACTACAAGCAAATGTGATGCCAAACTAAACCCCAAGGAGGAAAAACAACAGTATTTTATTTCTGTAACATGTTTTATCAAAAAACAATTCTTCCAACAGCTATTAGGAGTAATATCTGATCCATCTATCAGCCATGAACTAGGCTGAGAAAGGTTAGCGTGTACTCAGGGGTATTCTGCAACCTTAGGACTGCCAAATAACAGCACGTCTGAGGGTGTAATATGTGAAATGTTTTCTGTAATCATCTTTAACAAAGGAAGGTGTGGACAACAATGGATCTGGGACAAGTACACATCCTGGGAATTCCATCAGAACTTCACTAATACCTCCCAGCCAGATCCTCATAAAGTGATAGGCACCGTTATTATCAAAGGGTCCTGAGACTGAACATTTCCTTATATAAACAAAATAAAAGGCAATATATCAGTTTCTGTTTGCAGGGTTATGTTATCAATAATAACTTGTTGGGATCAAAATTGTCATTGTTAAAATACTATGGAATAGAATAAACACATTCAGTTTCAGTATGATAATAATATTGGCACCATTATCACTGTGTTTTTATCATTTCAGTGATAGTATAGTTTTTACCTTTGTAATATGACTGCTGGGGTTATGCCGGTGCTTAAGGTTTGGGCTCAGTGGTCAGATTGATGATCAAGCCTATTAACCACTTGCCCTCCAGAAGATTTACCCCCCTTCCTACCGAGGCCATTTTTTGCGATACGGCACAGCATTACTTTAACTGACAATTGCGCGGTCATGCAATGCTGCACCCAAATTACATTTTTTAACATTTTTTCCCACAAATAGAGCTTCTTTCGGTGGTATTTGATTGCCTGTTTTTATATTTTGCGCTATAAACAATAAAATGCCGACATGTTTGAGAAAAAAACTATTTTTGACTTTTTGTTATTAAACATGTCCAGTAAAAAAATTTAAAAAATCAAATTTCTCCATAAATTCAGGCCAAAATGTATTCCACTACGTGCCTTTGCTAATAAAACTCCCAATAGACAAAAATTAATTAGTTTGCATGAAAGTTATAACATCTACAAATGGCAGTTTATATACTGGAATTTAAAGAAACATTTTTTTTACTAGTAATGGCAATGATCAGCTACTTATAGTGGGACTGTGGCTGGCATTCTGACACTGGGGGGGGAACTGACTTGGTGTCACTGACATCCCCAGTGACTCCAATACAGTGATCAGTGCTAGTAAAAAGCACTGACACTGTACTAATGGCACTGGGCAGGAAGGGCTTAACATGTGGGGCGATCAAAGGGTTAACTGTGTGCTGTTTCAGTATGTGTGCTCTGCGTGTGTTTTACACTATAAGCACACTGCTTTATACAAATCAGTGTGCAGGAGCTGACAGGGGAGAGATCTATGTTGTTTATACACAGGTCTCTCCCCCATTGGTAATACTGGACGATAACCGGGTGTTGGCAAGGAATCACCAGCCGGGACCCTGTGATTGACAAGCTAGGCCGCGAATAGCGGCGTGCTCTCCCCCAGGGGTGTATTTACCACAAGGCAAACAAGGCATTTGCCTAGGGCGACATTTTTCAGGGGGTGCAGCACTGCCCCTTCGAAGAAGGGATGGAAGAAGGGACACACACGGCATGAGGACCCGGTGGGTTCCGAGAGATGTTATGAGTTTAATGACGGTGTATGCACAGCCTGACTCTCGTTCCTGGGGATGTCCGGAGCTGTGAAGGTGAGTGTCTTTCTCTCTCTCACCATGGGGGATGGTGGCTGGTGTATGGGGGGCAGTGGTAGTGGAAGGCTCGGGTGGAGGGCAGGGGTGTTCTTGGTCAATGTCAGGCTTAGGCTCTTTCTGTGGCTGGGGGGGGACCAATTTTTGTGTTGCCTAGGGCAGCACAAAACCTAAATACACCACTGTCTCCCCCTATACGTATATATACGTATATACCCTCACGTATATAAACATGATTGTGCACACCTGTGCCTCCCTGTTGCAGTATTTCTGCTATAGGGCGACGCGGAAGTGGCTAATCTTTCAGTTAATGCCTTCATGATGAGGATAAAACAAATCCTAATACCTGAACACAGTTTTGCAAGTTTGAAATGTGTTAGTAAAACTATATATATCATCTACTTAGTGCATCCCGATGGATTCTAGCTTGTTTATTTAGCATAAATTGATGGTAAATGGCAATAGATAGCTCCGATTTTTTATTTTAATATTAAAGGAAAACTGGCACAAAATAATACAAAAAAAAAAAACAAAAGTGTTGCATATTTCTATATGCTGTGTGCAGGCATACACATGCTGTGTGCAGTGGCCATCCTCTGTCGACCCACTATACGCCACAGCCCCACTTTGAGGGAAAAAAAAGAAGCAAAGGAAGGCTGTGTGGTCACATGATCACAAAAAAAAAAAAAGAAATACAAAGATACAAACCATTTATTTTGGAATATTAAAAGTATGGTTAACAAATAATAATTCCTTTCTTACAGTTTTTCTATATTCTGTTCACATATATTTTAAAATGTTTGTAGACCTAAAAAAACACATTTCTCCAAACAGTTGCATCCTAAATGTCCATCTTCAGAATGAATCACGCTTTTTCTTAGAGTGGAACTGCACTGCATCTGAGCACCACAAACCAAAAATGCTATATAATTAAATTTTAGTATTTAAAGCCAACTCCCCCATCCATCCATCCATGTCTCCATGCTTTATTTTGCTGAGAAATCATTTTGACAAACTCTCCCTGGCATTTCTGGCCATGGCCATCTCGAGTAAGGGCAGATTATTCATGTAGCTTTACTTCCTGGAATCCATCTGCCCTTAGCTCAGGCATTGGTTGAGCTGAGAACTCTCCCTCCCCTCCTGCAGACTCCTGGGATGTATGATATGTTTTGCCTAGGCCTGGAAACCAGGAAGTAACCGAAGAAATGTAAAAAAAAAGTTTAAAACAAGTAAATATGACATACTTGCCTATTTATTTCCTAATGCTAGCCGCATAAGGATTATAAATAGTCAATTTTGAAAGTTCCTCTTTAAATCCTGCGCTGTCAAAACATCTCTAAATAGCTGTTGATCCTGCCAGTATACCTACTGCCTGCACATGTGGAATTAAACCCGGATCAGCAGGTCGAAGGGCACATTGCATGGCTTAGACAAGAGTGATTGACAGTGGCTCCACCAATGGTCAGATGCTGTGGGCTGGACTATACCCCCACCCATCTAACCGGATCTGCACCAGAGCTACTGCAGTCAAGTGGCCATGCACAAATAGACACAGAAGAGTATGTATACTCAACCAAATAGAAAACTAACTTTTTTTTAAGAAAGGCACATTGCATGGCTTAGACAAGAGTGATTGACAGTGGCTCCACCAATGGTCAGATGCTGCGGGCTGGACTATACCCCCCACCCATCTCTCCGGATCTGCACCAGAGCTACTGCAGTCAAGTGGCCATGCACAAATAGACACAGAAGAGTATGTATACTCAACAAAATAGAAAACTAACTTTTTTTAAGTATTGTAATATGACTGAAGTAGTTGATGAAGACCCACTGCACATGTACTTCAACATCACATTATAATTTATACATTTTCTAAATGATAAAAAATAAAATGTATTCTGATTTTTTACTAGAGCCTTAAGGGTGGTTTCACGCTGCTTCCAAACCTAACATGCAGCACGCTGGACTTTTGGTTCAGAAAATGCACCAAAAGCACACAATCTAAATGAAGTCTATGGGAAACCATGGGTAACCCACATGAAAACCTCAAGTACACTGCTCTGCACCCATGCTGTGAAACCAGCCTAATTGCAGTGCTCTTCTTTTTCCTTCCAATAGTTTTATGTGGCCAATCATTTTTGTTTTTTTTTATGTAAACTGAATTCCAGATTTGGCAATTACATTGTTCCAGCTTGGTCCAATGTAAGTATGTGTATACCATACCTGTTCCTGATCCCTGTGGAAGCTGGAAATCACTGTAGTACACACCGCTACTATGGTCATCTCTTCTACCATATGGGTCCTATGCCAAGCAACTTCCCTCCTGCATTTTTCACAGTGCTCTCTGATTGGATGAGGTGGAAATTGTGATGTCATCACCCTGCCTCTCTATCTCCTCCAATCAGCTAGTGATTTCCAGCTTCCAAGGTGATTCCACAGGTATGCCAAATACATAATTACACTGGTCCAAGCTGGATGTAAAAATTGCCTTACCTAAAGTTCATCTTTAAACTGAAGTTGGGCTTTTATTACCTTAAAGCAGAATTTCAATCCAAAAAGGGAAGTTCCACTTGTTTGCATCCTTCCCTCCTCCTCTGTAGCAATTTGTGCTTTTTGGAAGAAAGGGGAAGTGCAGGTACCTGGTTTTGACAGGTACCCGCTCCCACTTCCGGTTGGAACAACTCGGTGATCTGAGCGGAAATTTGCCCCCATCCTTCCTCCGCAGACTTCTGAGACACATCACAGGTCCCAGTAGACTGCGGAACCATTCACAAAGCCTAGAGCAGCTCGCACATGCACAATGGGAAACCGGCTGTGAAGACGCAAGGCTTTACTGCTGCTTTCCCTTAGTTAAGATGTCAGCGCCAGGAACCCAAAACCAATTAAAGAATTGGCTTAAGAGAGGACAACGCTAAATCCCTGGACAGATAAGTGTCCTTATATTAAAAGTCAGCAGCTATAGTTTTTGTAGCTGTTGACTTTTAATTTTTTTGGGGGGAGACTGGAACTCCTCTTCAAGGCTAGATCTGTGTGGGTGATTGCTGCTGTGGGACTGTACTTGTTACTGTAGCTGCATCCACCTGCACAGAAAATTGCGCTGCCGCTCAGGAGATGCATGGGGGTGCCATTAATCCTAATGGCACCCACACATACTAAAAACCGCAACGCGGCTTCCTGCACTGAGAACTGAACTGCACTTGCAGTTTCCAAGCTTTTTAAAAAATGGTGGAGGGACCTTTTCCCTGCATTTTAAGGAAGCACACCAGCCGATTCAAATGAATGGGCTGCCCTGCCTGTGCAAAATGTGGCTTGCAGAGCCGCACAAGTGTGAATCTGGACTAAATATCTCTCAATGAGATGTCTTTGAATGCAAGAATAAAAATATGGAACAGCAAGAAAGTTAAATTGTGGAAGTCACATCAAAATATGCTTTCTCATATAAATTACAAATAATATCTCAAGATAGGCCCTTATTGAGAATTCACTGTGTTTATCCACTATGATACAATAGACAGTCACTGTAACTTCTCTGAGGCTTTCATTTAATTAGATGTCCGGTACCCATTGCTATGGGTCTAATTAGCTAAGCAAACTGAGTGAAGGCAATGCACAGGAATAATGTTTGTTTTTCCCAGGGAATTTTTAATTACATAATTTGTATTGTAAGCTAATTGAATCTTTGTGGAAATCTACTTTTCTTATCTGCATGCAAAATTCCTCTGTGCTTGGGAGGCTTATTTTTTGTGCACATTGCAATTCATAGCCCCTTCAAGTATAAAAAAGAAAAACGCAAATATTAGGTGCTTTTTTAGGCTTTCTTTTATTTTTATCTGGTGATTTAGCTAGTACATTTGTTGTTTTTCAGCAGAATATGCTGCCCTGCAAATGTGGCAGTTAGAATGTTGAAACAAACCATTTACCACTGGCAGGGGTGCTTACAATGATCAGCTTTTATTTATTTTTTTTTATGTAGAACCTTTATCCCAAGAAAAAAAAAAACTGTTGTTGTAACTGGTTGTGTAACAGCAGTGTGAGCTGGAATTTGGTTTTAATTTGTTAGTGTTTTTTTAATCTGCTAGTATATCCAAAACTCAGCTCCCCCCAGACTGCGGTTCACTGCTGTTGGCATGCATTTTGCATGTGGTTAGGTAAGGGACAGGAAACTGCTGGACAGGGAGAGTGCGTCTACTGTAAGGGAAATAGTGTAGATTGTTGCCAGCACACCACATACCATCAAGTTGAGTCCAAAGGGCTTTATTGAAGTAAGATCACATGAAAAACAAAAAAGTGCAATGTTTCGGAGTCACGTAGGACCCCTTTATCGGGTATGCAATCATCACATAACTGACAAAGGGGTCCTGCGTGATTCTGAAACGTTGCACTTTCTTGTTTGTCATGTGATCTTACTTCAATAAAGACCTTTGGACTCAACTTGAAGGTTTGAGGTGAGCTGGCAAATATCTAAACTGTGCCATGTAAGATCCAGTCTCCAGCTGGTGGTTGCTTTAGCACTCAGGGGCGGACTGACCATTTGGAAACTCGGGCACTGCCCGAGGGCCCGGGGTCAGTAGGGGGCCCCATGAGATGTCCCTGGTACCTTTTTCATAGGCTTATTTGAGTTTGGGCAAGGACACAGGGACCCCATAATCCCCTATTGCCCGGGGGGCCCAATGGGTTGTCAGTCCGCCCGTTAGCACCCAATATCCTAGAGCCTTTTCCAGGAATGTGTGTGATGGCAATATGGATGGTTAGTGTAAGGGAAAATTTCCAGAGGAGGAGGGACAGCATAGGGACTGTTTGTTAATGCTTCTGTGTGGAACCTTTCACCACTAGTGCCTCGCTGCATACTGCCTACCAGCCGCCTCCTGTGAGAGTTGCTGTTGATCTCCGGGCAAAGCTCTCCGCAAGTACTGCGTAATCATCTGTGAGTATTTCTGACAGTTTGAAACCTCTACATAAACTCTGTTACAGTTTGGTTGGAATGTTCTTAACAATACACTTCCTTGAAATTTTGGACCCTGTGTGTGTCGTGCCTTCCCTCTTGGGTGCCGACCACCCGGCCTTGCTCTCTCCTACAAGTAGCTTTCTCTGGAAACACTTAAATCATTTGAAATGGTGTCCACATAACATTTCACCGGATAGTGCAGATGCTTTGTAAAGGAAAGACCTAAGGCTCCATTCTCACTAGTGCAACTCCAAAGTCGGCTGATTTCAAGTGTGAATTTGGAGTGTGACTTTCATGTAACTTTTACAATATATTGCAATCAACTAACAAGAAAGTTGAATTAAAGTAGTGCAGGAACCTTTGATTAGAGCAGTGGCCATTGAAATACATGGTTTTTGGCTTGTCATGCAACTTCACTTGTCACAAGTCGCATGACAAGTCGCAATAGTGAGAACAGAGCCTAAAGCTGTCCATAGACGGTTCGAATCTCAGTGGGTCCAGTAAGGACTGGCCTAGATTCAAACCATGTATGGGCAGGCTGAATGTACCCAAGTTGATAGATTGATCAACTTGGGTACAACCAGCCTGTCGGATTTGACATGTGATTATTGCTAGTGTCTATTATAGCTGCTAGCAGCAATCAATGTGGGAGGGGGAATCCCTCCCATGAAGCCATTGTGTTCTCCCGGGGAGGGGGGGCAAGGAGCGGAGGGAGTCATTTCGCCTGGAGAACACAATGGCTCCATGAGATGGATTCCCCCATGAACGCTGACTGTGTTGATGGGGCAATCGAGCAATTAATTTTCCTTCAACCCTTGATTCTAGGAAAGAAAATTGCTCCATCTATGGTTGGTTAAGGGGTGTATTTGTTTGAAGATAAGAAAGTTAGAGATGTGATGATAAACTTGTACCAAATAAAGAAAGAATTGTTATAGATACTTCTCTCAATATCCAGACTAGACCATGGATTAGGAGTCACAAACCCAAGATAAACAGCAAAAATCTGATACATGAGTCACATCTGTCATTTGCATCAGATAAGCACCCAATTTTCACTGTGCCTGCTTTAAGAAAAAATCCTTTTCTACACTGTGTTTTATCTTCTCTCAGTAGACAATGCCTTGTGCTCACCTGAATAGCAAATACAAATGGAATATCAAACATGTCTAGTTCCGCAGCAATTTCCACATTTTGAAAATACAGTTATATTTGACTATTTGAAGGACGTGCTGAAAGAGACGCTGTCAACCTTGCCAATTAAAGCTGCCCATAAATGGATCGAAATTTGGTTGGTTCAGTAAAATGACGGTTCCTGTTAGAGAGGAGTTGATCTAGGACTTGAACTGTCTGTATATTTTAACTCGGTCTGTCCTTTCAGCCAATTGGCTGCAGTGCTGATTAGTGTATTCTGGCAATAAAGGAGTTCTGCTGCCAGAATACAATAGCTCAGTGGAGGTACCAGGCAAACAAGGCATTTGCCTAGGGTGGCATTTTTCAGGGGAGCAGTGTTACCCCCTGGAAGAATGGACTGAAGAAGAGACATATACCACAGGGGGACCAGCTGAGATCCAAGAGAGGCTGTGGGCTGCTTTATGGTATATACAGAGCCGGACTGTCATTCCCAGGGATGTCCAGAGCTGTGAAGGTGAGGGTCTTTATCTCTCACTCACTGGGAGGGGGGTTGGTTGGAGTCCAGTGTTTGGGGGGTGATGGTAGTGGAAGGTTCTCTTGGGTGGGGGTTGCAGGGAGGTTGTTGGTCAATGTCAGGCTCTCTCTGAGGGGTGGGTGGGTATTAGTCATTGTCAGGCTCTCTCTGGAGGGGGAGTGGCCAGTTTTTGTGCTGCCTAGGGCAGCACAAAACCTAAATACACCACTTCCCCCATCCACCTTGAATGTGTCAATGGGGGAATCAGCAGTTTTTTTGTTTTTTTTTATCTGTAGACTGGCAATTAAAGGATTGGGGCTGCAAGAGCCACTTGGAATATACCCTACCTTGCTCAATGCCC
This sequence comes from Staurois parvus, assembly GCF_062004578.1. Classification (NCBI taxonomy): domain Eukaryota; kingdom Metazoa; phylum Chordata; class Amphibia; order Anura; family Ranidae; genus Staurois; species Staurois parvus. The sequence goes on from NW_028318958.1 coordinate 4,570,223, forward strand.
AAATATTATCTGGTATGGAATTTGGGGGAGCCTCTTCCTGTATTTGGTTTTTGAGGGAGTCCCTCTTAAATCCATACCAGACCCTCAATAAACCACTTCCTGCTCATAGGACGTCATATGCCCCTGCAGGCATCATTTCGGTATCAAAATTTACAGCCAGACGTTCCCGCTTCAGCAGAAGTGATCACTTCTATGGGTGGTGCAAAGGCCACACCCCACCCCACCGCCGGATTTCCCAGGCTCACCTATCTGACTATGGAACTGTAACCAACTGAGGCAGTGGCATTACATATGGAAAGAGGAACTGAAGTTGTCACTTCTAGTTTCGGAGCTTTGTCTACCTTGCTGTTAGAGGCCAGGTGAGCAGCCAATCAGACCGATCTGAATCTGATTGGCTGCATTGCAGGCTAGATCTATATCTCTAATAGACCTCAGATCTCTCCATAAGGAGGGCCTGTGCTTTTACAAGGGATGTTGTTCATCCCTTGTGAAAGCAATAAAGAGAAAGTGTAAAAAAGGTTCAAATAAAATAAATAAAAAGAATTAAAAAAAAAATTATAGTATGTAAATGGAGATTACTCCACACTTGTGAGTTATAAATGTGAATGTCAGAATGAGAGCAATGATTTTAGCTCCAGAACTCCTGTGCAACTCTAATCTGGTGACCTGTAAAGGCTTTTAATGCGTCACCTATGGATATTTTTAGGTATCGTAGTTTCACGATGTTCCACAGACTATGCGGACATGTTTGGTATCTATTTACTCTACAAGTTTTACTTTTCCCTAAAAAATTGTGTTTGAAAAACCGCTGTGCAAATACCGTGTGACATAAAAAATTGCACCACATAAAAAATTGCAACACCTACCATTGTATTCTCTAGGGTCTCTGCTAAAAATATATATTTTATATATAAGTATATAATGCTTAGGGTTTCTAAGTAATTTTCTAGCAAAAAAATGCTGATTTTTTTTTTTGCATGTAGGATAGAAATGCCAGAATTAGCCTGGTAGGGAAGTTGTTAAGGAAAAGGGTCTGGTATTGATTTTGGGGGAACCCTACACTTTTTTTTTTCAAAACTGTCATTGCCTGTTATGGTGCATCATCGGTTATCATGACATCTCTGGTTACTAGGACAAACACAATGTTCTTGGTCGCTAGGATGCAGGTAGTCTTTTTTTGTAGAGTTCTTCTTTTAAGCCATACCAGACCGTCATCTAGGATAGGGGACCAGTAAAGTTTAGGGGAATCCCTCCATTTACAAAAAGAGGGAAGCAAAGAAATGTAATTTATTGACCAGCAATTGGGTTTTTATTTATTTATTTGTTTTCATGTAATTGGCACTTTGGTTTGTGTACATCATACAGGTGCAATACTTCACAGGCAGGTTTAAGGCATTCCACAGTCATGTTAATTATTTATCTTATTATTTTACAATCAATTTTTATTAACATTTCATGCAAATAAGTAGCCTATGTGGTGAAATGAAGCAAACCATATCAGGTAGTTTGGAAGAAAAATAGTATAAAGTGAATATTAAATTATACAGAGTCAGAAATTACAATACAGAAGAGGTATATGGCAGTGCATATTAAAAAAACCCCCAGAAAAATACAAGGAATTATCAGATGTGTGACTTTAAAGTGGTTGTAAACTTCAGACACAAAATATAAACAAAGCATATCCCTCTATAGTGTACATATCCCTCTATAGTGTACATATCCCTCTATAATGTACATATCCCTCTATAGTGTACATATCCCTCTATAATGTACATATCCCTCTATAGTGTACATATCCCTCTATAGTGTACATATCCCTCTATAGTGTCATTTCTGTCTGTTGCTTCGTTCCTCTGCTATCAGCATGAAACACTTCTAACAAGTTTTCCTGACACCAAGAGAAAAAAGGTGACAAGCGAAGGACCTACAGTAGATTAACAACCTCAGCTCTATGCCTGTGAGCTGTGTGGAGGGGTGTGTGTCTTTTTCCTTCAATCAGCTCTCAGACTTCACTGAGCTCTGCAGATTATAACTTCACCTCTCCACCCTCTTTTTCTGAACTGTCAGAAAAGCTTTATAAATTCATCACTTTGAATGGACATAGAGAAGGGAAAACTGTAGATAAGCAGGTACAACTTTTGTAGGAGGATTTGTTACATATCTGTGTATCACCTAAGATAGTCCCTTCACTGGGTATATGTAGGGGTTTACAACTACTTTAAGTCTTAGCAGTCCAAGTCATTCAAGGTTTCCAAGCCTTTATGAATGTTGAATATTTGTCTTGTCTAACAGCTAATCACTGTTCCTGTACAAAGTTAATTTTAATCAGCTCAGTAGTTTCTGAAGGGCTAGGTACTAACTGGCATTTCCATTGTCTCGTAATTGTTATTCTAGCAGCTAAAAGTGCGTAGGTGACAACAATGTGGAGATGTGTGAGGAGTGTGTCTATACCCATTCTATTTAATATTGCCAGTGTCGGAGAAGGTGCTATGAGAAATCCAGTAGTCTCTGCTATAAGTTTTTTCCTCCAGAACCTTTTGAGATGTTTACAATGCCAAAAGATATGCATCAGTGTTCCTGCAGACCCACATTCTCTCCAGCATAGAGAGGACTGCGGGGAATAGAATTTGGCATGTTTGAATGGTGTAAAGTACCAGCACTTTCAATTAAAGCAATGTTAAACCCAAAACCGAAAATGTAATATATTGCAGCTTACCAATCATTAGATGTGGTGGCTGCATTGGTTTTCTATTTTAGGCTTTTCCCTCTGTTTTCACCTGGTGATTTGGACAGTAACACACCTCCGGTATTAGTGTGCCCCCACTCTGGATGAAAAAGCACATGGGCACAGCAGCATTGTCAGTCAGAGGGGAGGGCAGCATTAGCTTGACTAGCAGATTTAAATACACTAATAAATTAATGCCAAACTCCATACTTTATAAGCAGTTGATGCAAACATTTTTTTTCTTTAATAATAAAGGTTTTACATAAATAAATAAAAACTGATCATTGATCAGTGGAAAATGGTTTGTCTCACCTCTGTAACTGATACATTCTGCTGGAGAGTATGTGCTTTTGAAAAACAACGGACTTACTAGCTGGATCACCTGAAGAAAATAGACAAAAGAAAGCCTAAAACAAAAGACAAATGCAGTCATCACATCTAAATGGTAACCTGCAATATAATAAATATTTGCTTTTGGGTTTAATACCACTTTAAGCATTGTTAAAAGAGCTGCTCCCTGCCAAACAATATTATTTAAAATCTTTTTTTGCTGCATGTCATCAGTGGCAGTGTCCAGATCCCCAAAGCCTTTCTTTCACCATCCCTTTCTTTTAAAATGGAAAAAAAATAGAATTTCAAGATTCGACTCCCATTGATATCATGGGGGTTTGCAATTCCTAAACTTTTTTATCAGTTCAGCAAACTTTCCATAAATCGAACCCAGACACATTCAGAACATCCTTAGCCACCAGAACATATAGAGAGCATGAATCTCCCCAGCAGGAACACAGGCAGCCATGAAATTAATAGGCAACTCTATCCAAAATTAAAAAATAGTTTTGGATTTAGATTTCTTTTAAAGTTGAACTAAAGACAAAACTTTTTTTCTTAGTTTTGGACAGAATGGAGATGGATTAGGACACCTGTCAGGTTTTATTGCTCTCTGTGTCCCCGTTAGGGAGATTCACCCTATTTGTCACTTTTACCTTTATCATCAAAAGTTAAAGCGAAAATCACGAATTTTGGATTGTCCCCAGAAAAGTAAATAAAGGAAATCTTTCCATGGGTACACTAGTTCTAGTGACCTGGGGTGTCCCAAGGGATTCCCTTAAATTGGTTGTAAAGGCTCAAGGTCCCATCGTGATCCATGTGCACAACAACCCTGACTCTCCTCCTCCTCATTGACTGAGACAGCAAGTAGGAGCCATTGGCTCCCGCTGCTGTCAATCACAGCCAGTTAGCCAATGAGGAGGGAGAGGTGGTGGGGCCAAGCCGCAGCTTCTTGTGTGAATGGACACACGGAGCAGCGGCTTGGGAACAGCCTGCTCGGGTACCCCATTGCAAGCTGCTTGCTATGGGAGCACCTGACAGAAAGGAGGAGCCAGGAGAGCCTGGGGGGGACCCTAGAAGAGGGGGATCCAGGCTGCACTGTGCAAAAGCACCACACACAGCAGATAAGTATAACATGTTTGTTATTTTACAAGAAAAAAAAATAGCCTTTAGTATCGCTTTAACCACTGGCTGACTAGCCAACAATAATTTTACTGCTGGCTGGTGGCTTCCCCAAGTGACTATGGTGACATTGAACTACTCAAATAACAGTACGTAAAAAGAAATTGTAAAAAAGAAGAAAAAAACCTTGTTGGGGGTAAAAAGATTTACCCCCTTCCTGACCAGGCCATTTTTTGCGAAACAGCGCTGAGTTACTTTAACTGACAACTGCGCGGTCATGCAATGCTTTTCCTAAATGAAATTTATGTAATTTGCTTTCCACAATTAGAGCTTTCTTTTGGCGGTATTTGATCACCTCTGTGTTTTTTATTTTTTGCACTATAAACAATAACATACTGACAATTTTTGAAAAAAAAACAATATTTTGACTTTTTGCTATAAAACATATCCAATAAAAAAGAAAAAAAATACAATTTCGTCATTATTTAGGGCAAAATGTATTCTGCTAAAAATCCCAATATGTGTAAATTAATTGGTTTACGTGAAAGTCATAGCGTCTACATATGGAGGTATAGATATTGGAATTTTTATTTATTTTTGTTTTTATACTAGTAATGGTGGCGATCAGTGACTTTTAGCGGGACTGCAGCTGGCATTCTGACACTGGGTGGGAACTGACTAACTGCCACTGACATTTCCAGGGACACTAAGGCTGGTCATACACTATACAATTTTCTGTCCAATTTCTGCCCAATTTCCTTTAGATTTACCTTCAACTATGTAGTGCAAGAGCCTGCCTAATTCAATACAATTGAAAGTGTTGTTAGGTTTGACCTCCTATTATATGGTTTTTGGTAAATCTAAACCAAAAATCTCAAGAAAATTGGATAATGTATGGCCAGCTTAACCTCCTTAGCGGTATTCCCGAGTGTAGCTCGGGGTAAAATGTCAGTACCAAGAGCGGTAACCCCGAGCTACACTCGGGCTTACCATGCGGCGTTGCTCTGGGGGTCCCTGCAGCACTTACCTTGTCCTTTGCTCCCACGATGTGTCCCCTGCAGCGTCCCCGGCCATCTCCTTCGGCTGATGCCGGCATCCGGCTTCCGTGTTCCGGTCCCTGTGACGTCGGGACGTACGGGCGCCGGAACCGGCAGCAAATTTGAAATTTTTAAAAAATTTCATTTTTTTTTAAATGATTATTACATAGTAAAACATTGCTGTTTCAATGCATTTCACATACATTTTGTCCCGACTGCTTTGTCCTGTGCCCTGCCTGCATTTTGACTGTTCTTTCTGCCTGGAAACTTAGAAAAGTCCATAGCGTCCAAAAAGCGTCCCTTTACGTCAAAAGCGGTTTTAGACCGGCTAGAGAACAGCGATAGTAAATCAGAACCACTTGCAGAATTGAGTGATAATATTCGCGCCATATTGGGACTCCATGAAGCCGCATGTCAGGAGGACTGCCGAGTATTGTGCATGATCGTTTGCCTACATGTAAGTGGGTATTTATGTTTTTATCTTAATAAATTGGACATATTGCACTATGGAGCCTGTTTTGGTTATGTCTCTGAGTGGAAGATAGTGGTGTCGGTAGAGCGGTGGAAAGAGGTCTGGTGAAAGTTACCATCATTCCAGTCAGACTGAAGGGATCAACAGGAGATTGCCTGACTATCATTGGAAAGCTGGTTGGCCCTTGAGGTCATTTCAAGGAGGTGAGGGGGCACTCAGAGTGTTTTGGGATTCCTGTGGCACGTATGACACATCCACGTGTGAAGAGTTCCTCACCTGTGTGCTCTTATTGGACTTTATCACCCCGTAGTCACTTGTTAAGTGCGTGTCAATTGCATCTTGACACCAGTGATTGATTTATGCTGTCACTTAAGGGGGTTCATTCACCTGTGGTTATTTGCTCCATATGTCATTTATTAATAGCGCTGCACCATTTTATAGTTTTTTTAATTTATGTGACACTGGTACATAGTAGGTGCTAGCAGCTTATTATTAGGGTCATCTAAGCGCAGGGGTTCTTTTATTCATAGTAAAACATTGCTGTTTCAATGCATTTCACATACATTTTGTCCCGACTGCTTTGTCCTGTGCCCTGCCTGCATTTTGACTGTTCTTTCTGCCTGGAAACTTAGAAAAGTCCATAGCGTCCAAAAAGCGTCCCTTTACGTCAAAAGCGGTTTTAGACCGGCTAGAGAACAGCGATAGTAAATCAGAACCACTTGCAGAATTGAGTGATAATGATTCGTGGGGAAATTCGTCATCAGACACTGAAAACGATTTTGCGACTTTGCTCAGCGATGTGCGAATTTGCCTCTGTATTTCAAATTTCAGTGTTTTTGGTTTGATTATATTATTGAATTAAATTTATTATTATTATATTATTATTTTTTATGATTATTTATTAAATTATAATTTATGATTTTGTGTTTCAAATTTTATCATACCCAGGATGTTTACTAGACTCTTGTTCGTACAGATTTCAGTGAGTTATTCCTAAAAATTACAGCCTACAATAAAAAACTACATATTTCCATGCAAAAAAATGGTACCGCTTTCAGCACAAAAAATCGGAAATAATCATACCGCTAGGGAGGTTAATACAGTTATCAGTGCTAATAAAAAGCACTGACACTGTACTAATGACACTAGGAAAGAAGGAGTTAACATCTGGGGTAATCACAGGGTTAACTGTGTGTTAAGGAGTGTTTTTATGTTGTACTGTGATCTGTTTTACTAAGCAGACCTGCAGCTTTCTATCTCTCTGCTGTGCATGTCTATGCTGACAGGAGAGAGATCTGTGTTGCTTACATACAGATCTCTTACCTCTCATCTTTGCCGAAGATCCCTGAGTCCTGGCCAAAGATTGCCGGCCGTGAACCAGTGATCGACATCGTCAGGAGCCAATAGCAGCGCGGGTAGGGTGAAGCGCACACACCGCCTACCCGGAAATACAAAATCATGTATATTTACATGATTTTGCCCAGCGAAGTCGCCCTGTAATAGCACATCTGCTATGGGCCGGTGGGCAAGTGGTTCACATACTGTCACAGGTCAGTATCCCTGATCACGGCCACACCAGTCACATGATGATGATGATGTACTAGTGACAGTATATTAAAAAAAATGTATTTTCTTCATTTTACAAAAACAATTGAGTACTGTCCGTGATACTTTTTTTATTTGCAGTAACATACAATTTTGAGGACAAGCTTTTGGGGAATGTCCCCTTCTTCAAGGTCTAAGCAGTACTACTCACAAAGTTAGCAGAATGTTAGAAGAGATGAAAAAAAAAAAAAAGGAGGCTAGAGATAAGATGCAGTCAAAGCGAGGGGGGAGGGGGGATACTACACTCGCACAGAGGGAGTCAAGCTACAGCTAATAGTCATAAAACTGTTGGATAATGATTGAGGAATCCCATGTCCAAATTAAGGCCCTTATCTCTTGTGTCAAATAGAATTATCATTCTTAGTTCAAAAGTTTTTCTTTCCTGAATAGATTTGAAATTTCCTTTAAGTACTAAAACATTGAGGTCTCCCATTGTGTGGCCTGGTTGTGCGATGGTGTCCCACAGGTGTGCAGAGGTCATCTTCTTTATGTTCATTGATGGTATGTCTGTGCAAATTTATCCTTGTTTGCAACTTCTGTCCTGTTTCACCAACATAAGATCCTTTGCTGCATTTTCTGCACTGGATAAGATACAAAACATTACTGGAGGTACAGCTGTATGATCCGGAAATATTGAAGATTCCTTTTGAGTGTCTGACACTTTTTGATGGATTGATTTGGTTGCACAGCTTGCAGCGTTTCTTATTGCAGGGTTTGCTTCCATTATTTGTGACATCATTATCAGAGGGAAGTTTTACAAAACATTGTGACAAAAAATTACAACTTCAAAAAACTCGCCATGCCTCTTACTAAATACCTTGGACGGTCTACTTTACAAACAGGTGTCATTTGGGGGGTATTTGTACTGTCCTAGCATTTTATGGCCATCAGTACATCAGGACTCATCAATTTTCAAATATATATACACCATAGTTTGTAGACTCTCTAACTTTCACACAGACTAAAGAATATACACTGGCTTGGGTTATTTTTAAATGTAGCAGAATACATGTTGGCCTTACTTTATGAAGAAAAAGTATTTGTTTATAAAATTTATACCAAAATATGAGTTTTTTTTGTTTATATATCAAAAAATAAAAAAGTGATGATTGCATACCATCAAAAGAAAGCTCTATTTGTGTAAAGAAAATGAAATAAATTTTATTTGATTACACTGTTATATGACTGTGCAATTGCCAGTTAAAGTAGCACAGTGCTGAATAGCAAAACATGGCCTGATCATGAAGGGGGTAAAACCGTCCAGAGGTCAAGTGGTTAATTTGCAGGGATTTTTTCTCACTTTCTGTTTTGGCTATGGGACAGGAAGTGAAGGCAAATCTCCCCAATAGGACACAAATGGCAAAAGAAAAAAAGAACGGACAGGGGTTATAACCCTCCCCAGAGGCGTCCCTAGTGTTGGTGTCACCCAGTGTGATAACACTTGGTGACACCCCCTCCGATGATCCCCGCAGAATGGATCGGATATGCGGATTGAGCATAATGGATTGGAATCTGATCCATTATGCTCCCCAACCCACAGATCCGATCCATCCTGTGTGAGGGGTGCACGCCGCTCCGGGTGACACTCACCGCACGGGGTGACACTGGACCCGCTCCATGAAAAGGTAAGTTGTAAAGCAAGCCGAAGATCCCTGCGGGATGGATCGGATCTGTGGATTGGGGAGCATAATGGATCGAGACTCCGATCTATTAGGATCAATCCGCAGATCCGATCCATCCTGCGGGGATCGTCGGCATGCAACCTATACCTAGTGACACCGGACCCACTCCATGAGAAGGTAAGTTGTAAAGCAAGCCGACGATCCCCGCAGGATGGATCGGATCTGTGGATTGGGGAGCATAATGGACTGGACTCCGATCCATTATGATCAATCTGCAGATCCGATCTATCCTGCAGGGATCGTCGGCTTGCTTTACAACTTACCTTTTCATGGAGCGGGTCCGGTGTCACCCCGTGCGGTAGGTGTCACCCGGTGCGGCGTGCACCCCTCACACTTGCCTAGGGACGCCACCGACCCTCCCTTACTCTATCCAAAATGAACAAAAAAAAATGTCCCTATAGTTCTACTTTAACCTTATTTACTAATGAATATAATCATTACTACCTAAATGTGATCATTCCCTGTCCTTTTTTTAAATCAACTCCACTGTATAGAAAAGGAGAGTTCTGGAAGTAAAGAAAAATGGATTTGTGGATTTTTGATGGATTTGTTTGCAAAGCTAGCAAGACTGTACCATATGATATTCACCTCTGGAATGCAAAGGTATTAAGACTTTTCTATTGTAGAATACAAAATGCAAAAGCCTACAGAATGTTAGGCGATTTATTCCATCATGTATAATGCTACATGTCACAAACATGATATTTCTTTGTCGTGTGTCACAACCTGAATAAAAGTTGGATACCGCTGCTGTGAAAGATTAAAAAATAAACTAAAGAATAAAAAAAAACTAAATAATAGAATACACTATACAATAGCTATACGCATGGGATCAATTACACATTTAATTTTATTATGATCCATTTTAGAATGACGTTTTTAGCCTCAATGCAATTAATTTCACGGTAATTGACAAACTAAACATCCTGCCTGTACAGCACATCACGCGTGTTTATGTTTAATTGTGATCATGTTGCAATATTTAAGTATCAGGTTTGCTGTGAGAAGACACTAAATCACCGGGAACTGTCTGCCTTGGTACATTTTGTATCTTCCAAGCTGCTGATTTGGATGGATATCCAGGATACAGAGTTTGATGAAGAAAGGCGAATGAGATCTCTAAGAGACGGCACACTTCTCCAAAGCATGTCAGATAAGGAAGTGCCGGAACAGGGAACAGATCCAGCTGAAACGTGTTTTGTATTTTTCTAGCGTGATTCTGTAACACAGTGGAACATTTGTAGGATAGGACAGACTGAACCCAAAGCAATGCACAAATAAATGACATAATATTATTATTAAATGTAATAATGTCTTTTTTACATAATTTTTTATATTGTTTTTAAAAAAGGTATCATTTTAAATTATTTATATTTTTTTATTTCACTAGAATTTTATTGCTATTTCAATAAAAACACAAAAAACTATCACAGTCTATGCCCTCCATATTACAAAGCAGGAAAAATTACAATACAGATGCTGTATATCATATGAACAAGAACATATAAGGCACAGAACACCCAAACCAATAAGATGCCCCATTGGGCTAGTATAATAAAACATAGTCAATACCAAAAATACCATAGGAGTGGTGTTTCAAAGACCAAGGTTGTTTAGCAGAGAATGTGTTACAAAGCATTAAGGAACCAAACTCTTATTATGTCAACTAGCATAATCTGCATTCCAAAAAGAACATATCGGGACCTGGGTATGGTATTAAAGAATACAAAAGGTCACAGAGGAAAATAAATAAATCAATAAAAGGCGTTGGAGGGAGGAAAGGGTGGAAAAAGGGAGGGAGAAGTATGGACATCTAGAAAGGGAGAGGGCTAGAAGTGGTGAGAGTGAGGCTAAAAGGTACAAGTATGGAACGGCTGGGCGCAGGCCTCCGTCTTCCTCCGATTGAAGGGGAAAGGTGTTCCTTGATTGAAAAGCTATCTTCTAAAATTCAAGCGATTAGGATGATCTAGTTGTGAGATGGTAATATTCCGCAGACTCCTGGAAATGTAACAAGCAAGCTCATGTTTCCATAAATTTTGAGGGAGTATCCTGAGCCATGTTATTATTATTATTATAATACAGGATTTATATAGCGCCAACAGTTTGCTCAGCGCTTTGTTAATTAGATCTTCAATCTCAGGAATTATTTGTATGTGTCTAAACCAATCCATGAGCTTTGGTGGAGAATTTTTGCCCCAGTATTGTTGGATAGAAGCTCTGGCTGCGTTAACAAAGTTGACTAATGATTTGAAGTATGCAGACTTAGAAAGGGACTAAAGGTGCAAGAGGAACTGGACTGGGGAGAATTCCAGGGTGTATGTAGTGATTTTGGAAATGGTACTAAGGACTTCTGCGTAGTACGTCTGTAAAGATGGGCATGTCCACCATATGTGTAAAATAGAGCCCAGTTCCGAGTCGCATCTCCAGCCCCTAGGGGAGACCTTGAGAGAAAACTTGTGGATCTGGAGAAGTGTTCTATACCATCTAAAGAAAATCTTAAAGGATAAGTTCACCTTTGGAGTATGCTACTTGTTCCACCTGTTTTTAGGGCAGAACATGTAACATGTTCCCAGGGACAGACTGACCGTTTGAAAACGCGGGCACTGGCCGAGGGCCTGGGGTCAGTAGGGGGCTCCATGAGATGCCCCTGTTACCTGTTTCATAGGCTTTTTTGAGTTTGGGCAAGGACACAGGGGCCCCATGATCCCCTATTGCCCGGGGGCCCCATGAGTTGTCAGTCCACCCCTGCATGTTCCCATAGCTGCAGCAGCACCTGCCCCCCCCTCCTCCCTCTGACAGATGGTAGATAAAGAAGTCTCCCCGTACTGTCAGATTTGGAAAGAGCGCAGCCACTTACACGGCCTCGTCATTCATTCACAAACTTCTATGAATGAATGAACTGCAAGTCCCGACAGCCTTAGCGGTTGTCGGTTTGTAGTTTTCAATGAATTTCCAGGGCGCTGTGGTTCATTGAAGCGTTCCTGTCTGTATATCTGCTTGCTCTTACATCCCGTACAGCAAGTAGATATTCCGACAGGTCTGCTGGAGAACTGCATGGCATCAGCGATCTACTGATCGCTGGTGCAATAATTTCCAGGCTCCTTTGGACAAAAATAATAAATGCACATTTTTTTACATGCAAAAAAAAGTGCATTTATTATTTTTGTCCAAAAGGTGGATTTATCCTTCATACCCATTTTCCTGTAGAGAGCCTTTTATTGAGCCTTTATGCTGGTATTCATAGATCCGTTCCAATTCCTCGGCAGTCAGGTCTAGGGTCAAATCCCATTCCAACATCCTGCAAACTTTATTGTCCTTCAAGACTTGATTAGTGAATAGAAGTGAATAGTGATACTGGGCTTCTTTTTTGGTGTATAGGGATTCAAACTGCTTTTGTGGTTGGGTCCACACAGAGAACGGATTAGGGTGGGTAAAGTGTCGCAGTCGAACATTTCTGTACATACAAAGGGGAAAGGTTTGCCCCTTCATATGCTGTGCTAGGACATCCTGACTGAGGAGAGTGCTCTCAAAGAAGTTTTCTGCGTCAACCCTCTCATATGGCCAAATGTAATTTAGAAATCATGCTGTCATTCCCAAAGGGAAGGCAGGATTGTGTTTGAGAGGATTCAGGGATCCCAGGGAAGAAGAGATCAAGAGTTTGTTGCACGTCTTATGGAAACATTGTATAGTCGCACCTATCAACGTTGTTCCTCATAAGTAAAAGGGACATGTGGTGGGGTCAGCCAAGGAGTCAAGTATAGCGTGGTAGTAGCGAAAGCATTTCCAAGGGTAACCCAGGCCTTCTGTTGGCAATGAATATTCCAGACCACCCACTTAGTTAAATGGCATGCTCAATGGTATTTTTCTAGGCCAGGAATACCTATGCCACCTTTCAGCTTGGGTAAGGTCAATTGTGCATGACTAAGCCTAAGATGCTTGGATCCCCAGATAAAGGCAGTACTCACCATTTTATAAGATGTGAAAAAGGCCAGGGGTAGCTTGGTCGGGATCGTCTGCATCAGGCAAACTAGCTGGGGGGTATGTTTATTTTAATGATCGCGGTCTAATGATCACAGCTCTGCGAAACCACCAAAAAAGGTGTTAATTCTATACCTGAAGTTCACTTTGAATGGTTGTAGAGCTGGTAGGAAGTCTATTGAATAAAGGTCTGAACAGAGGACAGGCAGATGAGTAGATCCATTCATAGATCACATTTCATTCATAGGAGCTATAATGAATAAAAAGGGTGGGCTTAGTCTTGCACTCTTCATCAGTACAAATGACAAGTCCCTCAGCACTATTAACCCCCGTTGCACCACAACAGAGGCAGGAGCCAGCAGGACCAAGGACACATCACACTGATTGCAAGTAACGTCCCTTGTGCTGATTTTTTTCTTAACTTTGACTAAACGTAAGCTGGCCATAGAGGAACCAAAATTCGGTTGGTTCAGCAGAAACCGGATGCATTTTGATCGATCTATGGATAGGCTGGTTGTACTGAAGTGAATCTGTTGATCAACTTCAGTACAATCAGCCTATCTTTTTTTTTTTGCATATGATCACTACCCCAGGCTATAGCCAGCAGCTGTGATCATTGTATTCTGAGGGCAGGAAAACCTCCCGTTGTCAGAATACAATAATGCAGTGGGAGAGATTCCCAACCCCTGGCTGAAGGAAAGACAATTCCATAATCTATGGCCAGCCTTAGACTTTAAGATAAGAATTACCTAACGGCACTGATAGCTTTCACATATCAAAAAGTCACTGTCGTTCATCCAGTTTTTACTTCTCAGTTACCCACTTCAAAGGGAGCAGACAATCATATTCAGTTGTATTTTTTACAGATGTTCAATGCCATCATTCTATTTATTCTATTCTACTCTATTGTTTTCTATTCTATTCTTTTCAAAATTTGAATTTCAGAAGACAGCTATATTCTTTCTATTTTATTCTATTCTATTCAAAATTTGAATTTCAAAAGACATCTCTATTCTATTCTATTCTATTCTATTTTTCTATGTGATTCTATTCTATCTATTATATTCCTTTCTATTTATTTATTTGCTATTCTATTCTCTTCTTTTCGTATGTATTCTATTTTATTCTATTGTATTCTTTTCAAAGTTTGAATTTCGGAAGACAGCTATATTCTAATATGCACAGTTTTTGAAGGAAATCAGCAATAGTCTGCCATATGTTTACATTTCAAATTAGTTTTTAAATCGATTTGGTGTTCAAATTAATTTCAAATTCAATTTGGATTCTGATAATTCATTATTTTGGATGAGATTTTTTTTCATTATTTCATATTCATTTAAATGTGTTACTATTGTAATTCAGAAATACTGATTCACCCAAATCTCTGAATTATGAAAATTTAGTCCGAATTACAATTTGAAAAAAAATTAACCACACATATTTACTCTTTAGGTAACACCTATAGGTCCCCAGCATGTGAAATAAGAAGCAGCAGACTGATTAACTATTCTTTATTTCAAAAGACCTCCTGTGCTTACATGGAATCCTAACCTTAAAGAAAGCTGCTGGCACTAAACTTATACCCAAAATAAGTGAATGATCAGTTAAATAAACAGTGCAGCGCTAATAAATAATATATATATAAGTATCCAGTGAATGGATGATACAATAAATCAACTCAATATACACCCCCTAAGAGTATATATCCAAAATAATCAATAATTATATAATAGTGTCATGCATGTAATCCCTCTAGGTGAATATGTAGTGCAAAAGGTGACAAATATAATCATAAAACAATATAGTGGCAAAAAACGTACAGTGCTCAAAATAAGTGAACCAATATTCAGTTGCAAAAAAAAAATCCAAACAACGGATAACAATAATGCAAGGCTTTGTGGTGGTCTTCCCACTCCACTCTTCATGCAAAATTAGTGTGCAGTGTGCGTGATTCACACGTGCCAATCCTTTAACGGCCAAAATGCCCCCTCACCTCCTTACTTAGACCCCACAGGGCCAGCACGCTTTAAGGATCAAACGATCCTATCAGAATGGATTCCTCTCTGGGTTTCGCCTTCCACCTCCAGTATCCACCAGACTAGCAGCCAGCTCATTAGTAATGATTCAGTCCAGCTTCCTACCACATGCTATGGGTGTACTGCATGGGTAATACAACAGGGTGATCCAATATGGCCCCCACACCGGAAATGACGTCACCGTGTTAACAGATGCTCCTCCTACCGTACCAACGCGTTGCATCACGCTCAGCATGTGACTTCATCAGGGTAACGCGTTGGTACATTGGGAGGAGCTTCTGTTAACGCGGTGACGTCATTTCCGGTGTGGGGGCCATATTGGATCACCCTGTTGTATTACCCATGCAGTACACCCATAGCATGTGGTAGGAAGCTGGATTGAATCATTACTAATGAGCTGGCTGCTAGTCTGGTGAATGCTGGAGGTGGAAGGCGAAACCCAGAGAGGAATCCATTCTGATAGGATCGTTTGATCCTTAAAGCGTGCTGGCCCTGTGGGGTCTAAGTAAGGAGGTGAGGGGGCATTTTGGCCGTTAAAGGATTGGCACGTGTGAATCACGCACACTGCACACTAATTTTGCATGAAGAGTGGAGTGGGAAGACCACCACAAAGCCTTGCATTATTGTTATCAATTGTTTGGATTTTTTTTTGCAACTGAGTATTGGTTCACTTATTTTGAGCACTGTACGTTTTTTGCCACTATATTGTTTTATGATTATATTTATCACCTTTTGCACTAGATATTCCCTATGAGGGATTACATGCATGACACTATTATATAATTATTGATTATTTTGGATATATACTCTTAGGGGGTGTATATTGAGTTTATTTATTGTATCACCCATTCACTGGATACTTATATATATATTATTTATTAGCGCTGCACTGTTTATTTAATTAATTAACTATTCTGCCTGTCACTCTGCTCTCTTCTCCTATCAACATGTTCGTTGTTAGCAGTAGAGCATGGCAGCAAACCTATAAAGAGTCTGAAGTGATGCTATTGCAGAAAGACTGTCACGTGCTAGCATTGGCAAGGTAACAGTGTCTGTTTAACTGCAGCAGAGAAAAACAGGGCTATGCTACATGGTGAGGCAGTGTAAATCTCAGAACTGGATGAACAAAAACACCAATCCTTTAGTAGATAAAACATTTCCATATATGTATTTCAGCTGCGCATTTAGCTGTTTGCCTGGAGTATAAATGGAGTAAAAAAACTTTAAAAGAGTTCATTGAGACTTTGGGTCTTATGTATCAACTTATATTTCTCTCATGACAGGTCTTCCATAGATGAAAAACATTTTTACAATTTACTGCAAGTAGTGTCTTCTGGAATGTGAAATTGCGGTTATCATTCCAGAACTCTTCGATAAGATTATGTTTGTCTCAAAATTTTCAATACGCTCATCATAAATTTTAGTAATTGTACACATTTTATGCATTTCTTTTTTGGCAATATTGGCCAGACAGCCAAATCATTTCAAGCAATGGCATTCTGCCAGTTCAGTCAGTTACCAGGAGCAGATAAAAGAAGCCCAAATTGTATCTTTTGTACAAATGCGCAGCCATCTTTCTTATTTAGGTTGCATTGATTGGAGAGAACGGTAAATGGAATTCTTTATACGTTCATTATAATGTCACACATCCGGAAGGCTGGCCACAGATCATTGTACAATTCTGAGCACAAAGTGCAATTTGTTAGGAAATTACAGTTATGAGTCGATCATAAAAATCGATCTAAATACAGTGTTTTAAGTTTTTTATGTATCTATACTTTGGCTGTAATTGTGAATCACATCTTACCATGGCAGTTATAATACGTGAATTTCAGTTTATACTGTATTTGATCTTGTTGACTATCATACTTCCATCTCTGCTGAGCACTGGGGTTGTTTGTATCTTGCATATTGAATTAAAGAAGAACTCTTACCTGAAGTCAGGGCCACAGATATGGTTGCCACCTCATCCCTTTAAACCCAAACATTATTTAATTACACGGGTTCTGTGGCTGATTAACCTCCCTGGCGGTATGATTATTTCAGATTTTTGGTGCTGAAAGCGGTACCATTTTTTTGCATGGAAATTTGTATTTTTTTTTATTGTAGGCCTGTAATTTAGGAATAACTCACTGAAATCTGTCCGAACAAGAGTCTAGTAAACATTCCGGATATGATAAAACTTGAAACACAAAATCATAAATTATAATTTAATAAATAATCATAAAAAATAACATAATAATAATAATAAATTTAATTCAATAATATAATCAAACCAAAAACACTGAAATTTGAAATATAGCGCCAAGTTCACACATTGCTAAGCAAAGTCTCAGAATCGTTTTCAGTGTCTGATGACGAATTTCCCCACGAATCATTATCACTCAATTCTGCAAGTGGTTCTAATTTACTATCACTGTTCTCTAGCTGGTCTAAAACCGCTTTTGACATAAAGGGACGCTTTTTGGACACCATGGACTTTTCTAAGTTTACAGGCAGAAAGAGCAGTCAAAATGCAGGCAGGGCGCAGGACAAAGCACTAGGGACAAAATGTATGTGAAATGCTTTGAAACAGCAATGTTTTGCTATGTAATAATAATTTTTTAAAAAATGACATTTTTTAAAAATTTCAAATTTGCTGCCGGTTCCAGTGCCTGTACGTCCCAACGTCACAGGGACCGGAACACGGAAGCCGGATGCCGGCATCGGCCGGAGGAGATGGCTGGGGACGCTGCAGGGGACGCATCAAGGGAGCGAAGGACAAGGTAAGCGCTGCAGGGACTCCCTATGCAATGCTGCATGGTAAGCCCGAGTGTAGCTCGGGGTTACCGCTTTTGGTACTGAAACTTTACCCCGAGCTACACTCGGGAATACTGCTAGGGAGGTTAAGGTGGTAATTAAACTCACTTAGTGCCTTATCTGAATTAAATTAGCCTCAGAACCTGTGTAATTAATATGTGTCCAGGTTTAAATGGATGAGGTGGAAACCCTAGTCACAGATTAAGGGGTACAGGAAGTCCTCTAGTACTGGGCCCCATCCATCCAGCAAAGGGGCTTGGCAGGTGATGTCTGTGGCCAGTCCAGATGAAGCATCAATCCAACAGAGGCCACCATCTCCTTCTGCAATCAATTGGTTGTGTCCTTCACTTGTTGTGTGGCCTTTACCCCGAACTTTCCAAGCAGACATGGCCTCCACCAAGTTGAGTTAGGTTAACCCCTTGATGCCGACGTAACACACATATGTGGCCTCACAGAACTGGGCTTTTTACCGTGGGGCCACATATTTGCATACCTGTCTTTCTACTGGGAGAGAGCCACACTGCGCACTCCCAGCACAAACACAACAGTGTCACTGAGAGCCCCAGGTCCAATTCTAACGATCGGGACCCAGGACTCCTGATTTTGGGTCACATGATCGCTATGGTAGCCTCTGATTGGCTATCACAGTGATCAGTCACTGTGCAGCCTGGCCCACTTGTTTTGTTTTCTCTTTCTATGAATGGAGGAGAGAGATACATTGTAGCGCTCTAACTCCTGGCATAGAGGGAAAAAAAATTTTTTGTTTGTAAAAAAAAAAAAAAGAGAAATAAATATTAAAAAACAAATGAAAAAATACCTAGATCAAGGTTTGATGTAGTTCAGTGCCAGGGTAAGTGTTTGGGTCAAGGTCAGGGTCAAAGATCAAGATCAAAGGTCAGGATTTAAAAAAAAAAATTGGTATCAGTGTCAGTTAGTGTCAGTGTGTTTTAGGTAAAAAAACCAAAAAACAAAATGTGCACTATTGTTTCTGGGCTGTACTACGGGTTCAAACAACAAATAACATACACAGATATGGTACTGCTGCGATCGTCAAGAGCTGGAAAATTTATTTTGGGTTGCTCTTTGATGGTAGGTTATGGAAGTAACACGAAACACAAAGCTAAATTAAAAAAAAATATTTTTTTTTACTATTTTGGGCCAGTTTTCCTTTAATAATAAAAAAAAATCAGGAGATATCCATTACCATTTAATACCAAATGAAAGCCCAATTTGTCCTGAAAAAAACGTGGTATAATCCACCTGGATGTACAAAGTAGTTGTGATCATATGTACGGTTTTACTAACACATGTCAACGTTGCAAAATTGTGCTTAGGTATTTAGATTTGTTTTACCCTTAGGCGTGAAGGGGTTAATTAGTACTGCTGCCTCCACCAAAAAGCTGGTCATCAAACATTTCACTGTAATTGGGGGTGGCTTGATATCTTAGGTCAGATCACACCAGCTGCAAATGTGTGCAAAAAAACTCGTAAACTTCTCCTAGTAGCACTAGGGTCATTCGTTAGAATCCCAAACTCTGCACTACCTGCTTGGAGTTTGCATGTTCTCCCTGCCTGTGTGGGTTTCCTCCAGGGACTCTGGTTTCCTCCCACTCTCCAAAGATATGCTGGTAGGTTAATTGGCTCCTGCCTAAATTAGCCCTAGTATGTATGAATGTGAACTAGGGACCTTAGATTGTAAGCTCCTTGAGGGCAGGGACTGATGTGAATGTACTATATGCTGTATATGTACAGCACTGCGTAGCTTGATGGCACTATATATATATATATATACCTGTAATAAATAAACAAAACTCTCTGTTTTTAACATAAACTGTTAGACAGGGCGATTTGGTTGTTTTGCAGGCTGGCTGCTCAAACTGGAGCTGGCACCTATATTGTAAGCACAAGGCCCTTATTTTAGCGACTGCATTTGCACCCAGCCAGGGGCGGACTGACCATTTGGAAACTCGGGTACTGCCCAAGGGCCCGGGGTCAGTAGGGGGCCCCATGAGATGCCCTTGGTACCTTTTTCATAGATTTTTTTGAGTTTGGTCAAGGACACAGGGGCCCAATGAGCCCCTATTGCTCAGGGGCCCCATGAGTTGTCAGTCCGCCGCTGCACCCAGCTGCATGCAGACAACCTATGAAGGTGGATGCAGATGCAGCAGCTGCACTGTGTGCATTTGGGACCATACACCTGCTTCAGCACATCTGTCAAATTTTGACACGTGGCTGTCTCTGTGCAGATACTGCATCTGCATTCTCTTGACTCTGTTAAGATAAAGCTGACTGTGCCTGCCATGGCTGGCTGTGCTTCTTGTCTCTCCTCTCCCATGTATTTACTAAAACATAGACATTTGACTTAGCTGAGCATTCATGTTAATGGACTGATGACTCCAAAGGGTGGTCAGATAATACCTGGACCTTAAGGTTAATGATTTATCAATGATTCTGACACTGGCTGCAACTTGCCAACAGCAGAAAGCAAAAAAGTCCCTAAAGCCTAATACACACCATCAGAAAATACCACTTTCGGAGCGATCATTTGATAATCTGATAGCTAGTACACAGCTTTCAGGAGCTGATCACGACAGTTCATGTGCAATTATTCAAAGAAACAAGCATGACAATTTTTCGTTTCCAATAACAGAACAAATGATTTTCGTTTCATCAGCACAGTATACATCCATAAAAAATCAAGTGACCAAACAAAACTGTGCATGCTCGGAAGCAAAAGAATACATTACAATACAATACATTACATCAGAGTGGGAAGTTGTATTCTGTCTTCCAAGAATTTTCATATTTGTAGTAATCTATTCCTTTTTGGATATATATATCAACTTAAGTTGTTTTGTTTACAGTTTTATGTTTTCTTGTGTTTTTATATATATATATATATATACACACACGCACACACTCTATTGCCGGAAGTATTGGGACACCCCTCCAAATCATTGGATTCAGGTGTTCCAATCACCTCCGTGTGTATAAAATCAAGCACCTAGGCATGCAGACTGCTTCTACAAACATTTGTGAAAGAATGGGTCACTCCCAGGAGCTCAGTGAATTCAAGCGTGGTACTGTGATAGGTTGCCACCTGTGCAATAAGTCCATCCGTGACATTTCCTTGCTACTAAATATTCCACGGTCAACTGTTAGTGGTATTATAACAAAGTGGAAGCAACTGGGAACAACAGCACCTTAGTCACAAAGTGGTAGGCCACGTAAAATGACAGAGTGGGGTCAGTGCATGCTGAAGCGCACAGTTTGCAGAAGTCACCAACTGTCTGCAGAGTCAATAGCTGAAAACTTTCAAACTTCATGTGGTCTTCAGATTAGCACAACAGTGTGTAGAGAGCTTTATGGAATGGGTTTTCATGGCCGAGCAGCTGCATCCAAGCCTTACACCATCAAGTGCGATGCAAAGCGTTGGATGCAGTGGTGTAAAGCATGTCGCCACTATTCTCTGGAGTGACAAATTACTCTTCTCTGTCTGGCAATCCGATGGATGTGTCTGCATTTGGCAGTTACCAGGAGATGGTACTTGCCTGACTGCATTGCGCCAAGCGTAAAGTTTGGTGGAGAGGGGATTATGGTGTGGGGTTGATTTTCAGAGGTTGGGCTTGGCCCCTTAGTTCTATGGAAGGGAACTCTGAAGGCGTTAGCATACCAAGACATTTTGGACAATTCCATTCTCCCAACTTTGTGGAAACAGTTTGGGGATGGCCTCTTCCTGTTCCGACATGACTGCGAACCAGTGCACAAAGCAAGGTCCTTGAAGACATGGGTGAGTTTGGGGTGGAGGAATTTGACTGCACAGAGTCCTGACCTCCACCCTATAGAACACCTTTGGGATGAATTAGAGCGGAGACTATGAGCCAGATCTTCTCGTCCAACATCAGTGCCTGACCTCACAAATGTGCTTCTGAAAGAATGGTCAAACATTCCCATAGACACACTCCTAAACTTGTGGACGGCCTTCCCAAAAGAGTTATAATAAATATTTTTTTTTGGGGGGGGGGGGGGTTCATGTTCGGTTTGAAATAAACTATTACTATTTTCGATATGAGACTATCATGCAAAACAAAGGACCATCATTCGTCCGATATTCTCATTGTGTGTACAAGGCTTAAGGATGACCAATCTGATCAGACATTGCACAGAGTGTGTTTTGCATTGATCTTTTACCTGTACTCCTTCAGAGACCTTGGGCTCTGGACTGCTCATGGACAGTGACTGATTTAGTCTTTGTTTTCAATAGTAAACTGTTGACAATTGAAAATAAATATTTTTAACTAGATATTTTCAATGAACAGGTTTTTGTGGTGCAGAGAAAAATGTTTGTTTATAGTCATGGGGTTGCCTATGTGTACACTATGGTAACAGATAGCCTTCGCAGGATCCCGGTAACTGGCTGTAATCACTAAGCTCCCGATGCATACTTGCAATCGGGAGCTTTCCGATCATGTGACTGCTGTGACAGACAATCACAATGGTCATATGACCCAAAGGCCCACCTCTTGGCTTTTAGAACCCTTAAAGGGACGGGAGACGGCCTGCGCCAAAGGGTTAAGGGATAGGAATGGTTTAAAAAGGAGGAGCTGGCTTGCAGAGAATTGAGAAAGTAATAGAGGAGCTGTGTGTCATTCACTTTGGGAGAAGTCTGAGGGATGTGTCACTTGAATGGGACCACAGGGCTAAGGACATGTTACAGAGAGTAAGCACCACGATTCTCCCTCTTTCCATTACCTTGTTATTGGCCTGTTGTGTATGGACTGTGTGTCACCATTTTCCAAATCTCTGGAACTGTATTGTTCCCTGCCCCCTCATTGTTGAGGGCTGATTACATTTATTTCCAGTAAAAATATTAAAATGCAACAGTGGCCTCTTTATGGAGTGATAAAAGAGATCAGAACTGTAAATCAGTGTGCATAACCAATACCTGGGGAACAGAGTATCTGTAAGTACTAGTGCAAACCTGATTGAGCCCAGGAGTGAGTGGTAATTACAACAAGAGTCACACTTCTGGCGCTGAGGTAGAACCTCTGCATGGAACACGCATCAAGTGACCATGTTCCATGGGCCCTGGGTGTTTTGTTCCAGAGCCCTAATTTGAACCATGGCAAATTGCAAGTCTGTTTGAGAGGTACTCCGGGCATATGAGACTGTACATGTACAACTTATCATTAAGTGCCATCAGCTCAAGTCCAAGTCCTAGCAACTTGATGAATAAGAGCTCTAGGTCTGCTCTGTGCTAGTCTTGTGAGATCCTCCAGTGTCATCCCCACAGCTGTAGTCAGTGTGTCCAACCACCTAGTAGTTGGCTCTTCCTCGCCTTGTTCCTTTGATCTTCCCAACCATTTCTTCTTCAGTGATTTCTCCCTTCTGATAGTGTGACCAAAGTAGGACAGTCACAACTTCATCATTTGGGCTTCTAGCAACATAGCCAGTTTGATCCCTTCCAAAATCGATCTATTAGGCTTTTTCGGCTGTCCATGGCACACAGCTCAAATGAGTCAATCTTCTTTCTGTTCTTTTTCCGTTGTGACCAGCTTTCACACCCGTAATTGACAGCTGACAACACTGATCTTTGTTTTCAGTGTAATTTCTTTTCAATTAAAAACATTGTTGAGAGTCTTCATTGTGTAGCTATCAAGTGCAATTCTGCTGAATATTTCATCACTGCTGGTTGCTTCCTTGTTTATGAAATAGCCTAGGAGATTAAAATGGTTTACAAATTCTATTCTCTCAACATCAAGCTCAAAATTGTTGTAATTTTTTGTGTTCATGATCTTCGTCTTGTTTATATTCAGTTCTAATCCCATGTTACGACTTTTGACTTTAACTTTTCTTTGTAGATACAGCATATCTTCTTTGCTGCTGGTGATGAGCATTGTGTCATCTGCATAGCGCAGGTTGTTTATGTTTCGGCCCCCAACTTTAATACTGACAGACTCTTGCTGCTGAGGCTGCAGAGATGGAGATTGAGGGCTGTGTCCTCAATCTCCTTTCTCTGTCTAAAAGGTGGAACATCAGAGGTTTGTTTTGACCAAAGCCCCCCTACAGGGCTTACTAAAATAATAATAATAATAATATTGTAAGAAAAAAAAAAGGAAAAATAATAAAATAACAAAAATAAAAAAAAACTACCAGGATCACAAAGGTCTCACTTGCGATTGGACCCTAGCGTTCCCCCACCAGATTTGAAGGGAACGGCCCTGGCAAGGGGCCAGAGGGATCCTTCTTGCACAGAGGCCCTGAAGGTTCTAGTTATGTCTCTCCTGAGATAATATGGAAGAAACGGCTAAAACTGAATTAACTAGCACTAACTAGATGGGGAGGAGAGATGGAGATACCAAATCACATAGGTTAACAAGTTGTAGTGGACTAAAACCACCACTATATATCAGTGTGCAACAGAAAAATAGTAACCTGATACAGTTCAATACAACAAGAGAAAACAACATATAGATGGGCAGAACATGTCTCCAGAAGTCACTGGCAGAGTCCTGTACCATCTTTGCAGACCCACATGGTAACACACTTACTCTCTCTTGTAATTTCTTATTTTTAATTGGATTGACGGGGGAAAACAATTGGGTAGGAGCGAGCGGCATCTATGATATGTGTGACTTAGGCCCCTCGGTGTCTTAAAATGGTCATGCTTCCCCATCGGTGAAAAATAAACTTTGGTTGGACTGATCAGTAAAAGAGAATCTATTGTATATTTTTTAAAAGGAAAAACTGAAACAACATATCTTGGTACAGGGCCATGGATAAGAGGGTACCACCGGTCCTCCTGTATGGGGGCCAAGCCAGCAGGAGGGTTCAGGCAGCTGAATGAAGCAGATATGGGCAGGGAGGGTGATCTTCACAGTGGGGGGGGGGGGACAACTACTGGAACCGATTCTCTCCACTTTTTCCAGCAGTTGAAAGCTGGCTTCTTCTTCTCTCCCTCCTGTTGGCTTTCAGCTGCAGCAGAGAGAGAGCCATACAGGTTTCGGTAATTGCCCCCCGCAGCACCGATCACCCTACCTGTTCACCATATGTTTCCCCCTGCTGCCCAGGTCCGCCTGTGTGTCCCTCCTACCCCCGCAGTGTTGCCAGATTCCCTCCTCTGCTTGCTGCTGCAAGAACACAATAGGATCCTTCAGGATGGAGAGTGGAGGAAGGGTCCTGTAAATATGTCACATTTACCAGCCGCTTCTTTACCTGAATTAACACAATGAGTGATTGGTACTGATCACTCACCGTGTTCAATAATAACTGAAGCATGGTAAACTCTGTTTATATTGGAGGGGGAGCCCTGTCAGGTTGACTCTATGGGGCCCTGTGGTTTCTAATAGCAAACCTGTCTTGGTATTTCATATTCACTTCTTGAAACCAGTACATTTGAAAATGGAAATGGTATGATATAGAGTAATGATTACCGATCTCCTTCTGTTCATCTCTATCCAACATTAGGCTCCATGCACAGTGAGTGTTTGCCCTCCTCCTTTGAACGCCTTTTCTCCTGACAGGAGAAAAGCATCTTAAAATATTTAACATTCAAGAGGGTGTGTGGTCGGAGCCTAATCTAAAAGTTCAGATTGTGTCACCATCCCAAAATGATACAAACAGAAAAAGAGAAAAGTGGGTCACCACACCTGTTACTAGATGGGGATATCCCACTAAAAAGGGGGGACTTTATATGTGCCTTACAATGGGAGCAGGGGCGGACTGACCATTTGGAAACTCGGGCACTGCCCGAGGGCCCAGGGTCAGTAGGGGGCCCCATGAGATGCCCCTGGTACCTTTTTCATAGGCTTTTTTGAGGGGCCCCATGATCCCCTATTGCCCGGGGGCCCCATGAGTTGTCAGTCCGCCCTTGAATGGGAGACATACACAGCAAAAATATGTATAAAAGTATATGCGGGGCAGCACAGAGGCTGAATGGTTAGCACTTCCACCTGGCAGCACCAGAGCTGTTGGTTCAAATCCCAACCACAGCACTACCTGCCTGGAGTTTGCATGTTCTCTCTGTACCTGTGTGGGCTTCCTCTAGGTACTCTGGTTTCCTCCCACACTCCAAAGACATGCTGGTAGGTTAATTGAAACCTAATCTAAATTGTCCCTAGTATGTGTATGTATGAATGTAAGTTAGGGACCTTTGATTGTACATCCCTTGAGAGCTAAGGACTGATGTGAATGTACAATATATATGTAATGCACTGCATAAATTGACAGCACCTTATAAGTATCTGTAATAAATAAAAATATATTTATTATCTCATCCAATTAAAAGTGGGGTAATCTCTCATAAAAACATATGGCATCATTTTTTTTCCCTCAGCCTCCAATTACTCTCTCTCTAATACGCCTGTAAATGCCTATGTGAGCAATACCACATAGACTAATGTAGAGAGGCGTTTAGAGAAAAAAAGTCAAATGCCCTTAAATTTGCATTTTTTTACACCCAGTGTGCAGGAGGTCTAAAGCTGATTGAGTCAATGGAGGGGCCTCTCCCCTTCCCTGTCTCTAGCGTATTCATTCTCAAAGAAACAGACAGTAAAAGAGTTACCGTAGGTTCCGCTGGATTTTCTCAATAGAAAATAATGAAAATTACCAAAAAAAGTTTTATAACTTGTATTCCTTAATAAAAAAAAAGAAAATTGTTATTGTTTCCTTTAACTGGAGCAATACTGCAAACTGCCTCAAGTTTTTATTATTTATTTATTTATTTATTTTGTAAAAAAAGCCAAAAAAGGAAAAATA
Source organism: Staurois parvus (assembly GCF_062004578.1). Lineage (NCBI taxonomy): Eukaryota > Metazoa > Chordata > Amphibia > Anura > Ranidae > Staurois > Staurois parvus. Next base: position 4,596,766 of record NW_028318958.1, read on the forward strand.
AAAAGCTAACTGGAAGACTGTAATTCTTCAATACACAGTCGGCATGTTTGAAACTAGGCTTTAAATCTCCATTCTAAAACCAACTTAAAAGAAAAATCACAGTGGGCAGCTATAGATGTATTTTTTCCCTGCTGCTATATGGTGAGGAAGAAAAAAGCAAACAAACAAATATATTTTCGTAGATGATGAGAAATGAAAACATTGGAAATATAAAAACTGTCATCTTATCATGAGATATGTTTTTTTTGTGAAAAGAATATTTCAGTTGCCACAGTCAGATACAGTGAAGAAAACTTCTAGTGGGAGTCATTACACCTGCAGTTGTATAGATGGCGCTATTGTCTTTTGCTACATAATTTTTTACAGTCGCATTGTCAGTTTTAAATCTTATACATATTTTTCTTAAAATCTTTTCCAGCTTTAAATAGTGTAATAATTTATTAGCACAGAGTGCCAATATTATATGTTTGACCAGGATTATCCCAGTTATAAAAAAAATGTTCATTACAATTTTCTATTTTGTAATTTTCATTTTATAAGAAGCACAGGCTGCTATCCAATAGGACAGGCTTAATTATAACATGCATATATTTCTAACAATGATGTACTATTTGTTTGTGTCTTAAAATAGTCTAAAAAACAGTATCTTAAAAAGAATTTTCTAGAGAAAGCATAACACAAGTATGAATATACAAACTGAAGCTGTGGCTATTTTATTTATTTCTGCGGCACAATTCAGAAATTGCAACAAATGGGCCCCCGTTTTTAGGGCCCGTAGCAAGAAATAAAATCTACCTTTGCCACACTGACCAATTTTACTCCACTTTATAAATATCTGAAATGGAAAGCTGTGATAGAGTAAAGCTGAAAACAGAAAAACATTTCTGCAAAAAATGGTGAAAAACAATGAAATCTGAACTTCACTGTATCTGAGAACCACAAACCAAAAATTCTATTTAATTCATTTTCATATTCAAAGCAAACTCCCCCATCCACCCATGTCCCCATGCTTTTCTTTGCTAAGAAAATCACGTTAAAAAAACCCTACCCCAGCATTTCTGGTCGTGGCCATCTTGACTAAGGGCAGATGATTTATGTAGCATTTACTTCCTGGAATCCATCTGCCTCTAGCTTATGCAGGCAGGAGGGTGTGCTTAGCTTTAGGAAACCCATCCTACCCTCCTGAGGACTCTTGGGATGTATGGCATCATTTACCTAGTCCTGGAAATTAGGAAGTAACTGAAGAAATGTAAAAAAAAATGTTTAAAATGGGTTTAAATCCAAAAGAAACCATTTCTTCTATTGCAGCTTAGTAGTTCTTAGAAATGGTGCCTGTATTAGTTTTCCACCTGGTGATCTGGCCAGTAAGTCTGTTGTTTTTTCAAAAGAACAAGCGTTTATGTGCGTTTCTTACATTTGACTGTTGCAATCTGTGTGTTACTTACTCCTGACCTCTACGCTCTGTTCGTTACCTACTCCTGTCCTCTACTCTCTGTGCACTACTTATGTTTGAACTCTGAAATCTGTATGTTACATACTACTGTCCTCTGCTCTCCATGAGTTAAATATATATGTCTGTTGCAATCTGTATGTTACTTACCCCCGACCTCTGTCTCCATGCATTGTTTATGTCTGACCTCTCCAGTCTGTTCATAACTTATGCCTGACCTCTGCACTCCATGCATTACTTACCTCTAGCTCCAGCACTCTGCTTGTTTGCTCACTCCTGGCCCCTGCCCTCTTACACACTTATGACCCTGCTCTCCATGCACTACTTATGTCTGAACTCTGCAATCTGTGTCATATTTAATCACCACTGGGTTTTTTATTTTTTGCTAAACAAACAAAAAAAGATTGAAAATGTTGGGAAAAAAAACTTTTTCTTAGCTTCTGTTATAAAATGTTGTGCTGATGAGGCTGCACTGATGAGGTGGCACTGATGAGCACTAATGAGGCTGCACTGATGGGCACTGATAGGCTGCACTGATGAGGCTGCACTGATACGCAATGATGAGGCTGCACTGATGGGCAGTGATAGGCAGAACTGATGAGGCTGCACTGATACGCAATGATGAGGCTGCACTGATGGGCACCGATAGGCTGCACTGATGAGGCTGCACTGATGGACACTGATGAGGATGCACTGATGGGCACCGATAGGCTGCACTGATGAGGCTGCACTGATGGACACTGATGAGGATGCACTGATAGGCACCGATAGGCTGCACTGATGAGGCTGCACTGATGGACACTGATGAGGATGCACTGATGGGCACCGATAGGCTGCATTGATGGGCACAGTTAGGCTGCACTGATGAGGCTGCAATGATGGGCATTGATGAGGCTGCACTTATTAGACACAGCTGTTTACATGGTAAAAAGCCAATGTCATTGGCTCTTTACCCTGATCGGTGATGTGCTGTGTCTGAGGGATGTCCTCTCAGAATGAGAGCGGTCACGCCTGGCCATAATTACACAAGAGGCTGAGCAGGAACAAGTATACTAAGATTTGACCAAAAAAAGAAAACTGGAAACTGATTGGTTTCTATGCAGAGCTGCACCAGGTTTTGCACTCTCAACCAGGGGCGGACTGACCATTTGGAAACTCGGGCACTGCCCGAGGGCCCGGGGTCAGTAGGGGGTCCCATGAGATGCCCCTGGTACCTTTTTCATAGGCTTTTTTGAGTTTGGGCAAGGACACAGGGGACCCATGATCCCCTATTGCCCGGGGGTCCCATGAGTTGTCAGTCCGCCCCTGCTCTCAACCTTTAATAAATCAACCCCAATGTCTTCTGACACTTCAATACTGGAAGAACGTTCTCTGTACTGCAAATAGCTGAAGTAAATCTGCATTGGATTCAACCCCTGTGCCTTACTGAAGAGTGAGGCTGCCTGTGGATGGTCCGAAATCAGCAATAGGGGTTTAAGGAGATATGTCGCTGCATACATTAGCATTTGAAACAAAATACTTGGGATTGATTTACTAAAGGACTAATTTAGTTATTAAGGCGAAGATGTGTTCACTTCAGTCATCCAAATACATTTAAAGTGCATTTTAGACTTTTTTTTAGTTTTGGAGAGAGTAAAGAAGTGGTTTTTTTTTTAATTGTCAGTGGAAAATGTCCCTGCTGCGGAAATATCCCTTCATTTCCTGTCCCAGAGACGCAACAGGGAGTTAGAGGAAATCTCCTTTAAGGAGGTGAATTTCCCTCTAAGGCCGGCCGTAGATGGAGTGACTTTCTTTCCTGCAAATATGGGTTGCTGGAAATAAAATCCCTAGATTGTCTGTGTTGATGAGGGAATCCCTCCAGATGAGCTATTGTGTTCTCCTGACAGGGGAAAAGGGGGAGCCATCCCTGCTGGGAGAACACAGTGATTATTGCTAGCCACTCTAAAGCGGCTAGCAATAATCACATGAAAAATCTAGCAGGCTGGTTGTACCAAAGTTGATCAATCGATTGATCGATCAATTTAGGTACATTCAGCCAGCCTATACATTCCTTCTAATCCGGCTGAGATTTGAATTGTTTGTGGCTGGCTTTAGGCAGGTAACCCTGGAAAAAGGATCACCTTTGGAAGATTTTCCCTTACCTCTTGTTATGGGGACAAGATAACATTTCCCAGCACACTTTTAGCCCTGTCTAACAGTTCATGTTAAAACAGAGGTGTTGGTTGCACACATTTGTAAATATATGTGAAAGCCACAGTGCCTTGCCAAGGCTCCTCTTTATATTGTGGTCCTAACTCTATAGTTTTGCGATTCTCCAAGTTAGAGCACATATAGCAGTGGATAAATTAATGGGAGGCTTGCCTGGCGGTAGCCCAATCCTTCTTAAAGGTACAGGTTCACAATGACCACCTAGCAAAAGCACAATGGCAACTGAAGGTATCCACTGCGTCCCCACACCAAATTCATCCGACAAGCTGTGCAGATACGTGGCAACCAGCCCAATCTATAACTAGCCTTTACAGTACAGTGCACATAATAGGGGCTTTGTAAAAACAATAGAACATTTCCCAGGACACTTACCAGTTAGCCTGGGACAAAACCAAATTATGGGAACACCTCTAAAATGTTGGATTTCACTTTCTTTCTTGGTGACAATCACTAGTACAAACAGAAAGATGAATCTCCCCAATCGGACAGCAATAAAACTTGAGAGGAGGTGTAACTCTTCCCCATTCTATCCAATCTAAAGAAAAAGGTTTTGCCTTGAGATACACATTCTGGTTTGTTTTTTAACCCCTTGGCGCTGACACCTCCTGGACTTTAAAGGGGTTTGTGATGCCAGGAGGCGGGGTGGAGTTTAGGGTCGTGTGACCGCCGTGATTGGCTGTCATGGAAGTCTCATGATCAGAAAGCTCCCGACCGCAAGTAACGATCAGTTGCTTTCTGTCAGGAGCAGGTAAATATGCCAGGAATGCTCACGGCGTGCACTCTCAGCACGTTTTGTTTACATTGGGTACGGAAATATGCGACCCCTCCGCGCCAAGGCTCAGCCACTGAGAGGCTGCATATTTGCATACACTCGGAGCCAAGGAGTTAATCTTCCTTACACAATATTTGGTGTTCAAAATGAAGATAGGTTTACCTTCTTACTAAGCTAAGCAAATGTACAAAGTGAACACGTTCTGTTCGTTTAGGAAATTGGCCCCGTCTACTTTAATAATTATGATGACTGCATATGCCAGTATTTGGGGACACTTGTCTGACTGTTCCAAAGTCCATGTCTAAGGTCTTTTCCAGGCTGAGCCAAGTGTCTAGGATCGTTGACAGCTGCCTCTAACGTGGACTATAGTCTCTGTGGAAGATACTTTTACAGAATATGCACCAGAAACAGGGTGATAGCCTAATGAGTACAAGTCCTTAGATGCTCTTTGTATATGAATAATTTGTGGTTGGTAAATGACCTTAGCAAAGTGCGGAAAATACCCAATCTAAGCTGCCATTGTATTTTGACACTCTTGGTTTTTTAAATACCATTTTTTTTCCTTCTTAAATGATCATGAAGTAGAATGACATCCATGATTCCGGGTAATATTTGAGTAACATTTTCAAAGAGCCCCAGGAAACATTTGCTGATTAGAATTTTAGTTTTTTATTCTTTTCTCAACTGTCAGTTCATGTTACTGTGCCATCCTGTGCAACTTTAGTTATCACTACATCTCGAGAATCTTTTCTTTTTCCTTTTTTTGTACTGATGTCATGCTTCATTTGCACTGTGCTGTTAATTAAACCTTATCAGGCTGGATGCCTCCCGTAACTGGCACATATTTCCTTCAAGGGCACGAGGACCATCTGTAGAAAACCCTATTGGAAGAGTGACTGAACTAGCCATGCCAGATCAAAAGTCCATTTGAATTAAATAGAATCCAATGATGTCTTGAAAATTCAAACTTGAGGTTATTCAGTGAAAATTCACTGACTTCACCAATTATTTTTGGATGGTTTTAATATATATATTAAAGTCTAAAAGAACAAAAGAAATGATTTTCAATGAACATAGGTTGACTGATCAAGTTTCTTGTGTTAAAGGACTCTACAAGATGAAAAATTGGCTGAAATTAAAATGTTCTGTTACATTCTGTCTGTTTTTTGTGGCTTTTTTTTTTTTAAAGAAACTTTCAAATCCTTGAGCATAAAGGTAGGCGTAATTTATTGTGCTGCTTTTAATTAGCTGTCTTGTCTTGAGGGAAAATAGACATTGAAAAAGTTTGTAATAACAGGGAGGAATTATGAAACGAGAAATGACAAATAGGTGCAGATACATTTTGTGGAATTATTGCTGAAGATACAGAATTGCAGGTATTATAGCGGAACTCCAGGTTTGGATTATGACAGCAAACCTTGCAATTAAAGCAAAATCTGCTTAATATATCATGGACCTCTCCCTTATACAGCTGTGCTCAAAAGTTTTCATACCCTGGCAAAAATCATTTTTTGGACTGATCAATCCAAAAAACTGTCTTTTATTTAAGGACAGTGATCATAAGAAGCCATTTATTGCCACAAAGGTGTTTGGCTCCTATTTAAATCAGAATGATAACAAAAATCACCCAAATGGTCCTGATCAAAAGTTTACATACCCTGGAATGTTTGCCCTTGGTACAGACACACAAGGTGACAAACACAGGTTAAAATGGCATTAAAAGGTTAATTTAACACATCTGTGAGTTTTTAAATTGTGATTAGAGCTTGTGTATAAATAGTCAAGGAGTTTGTTAGCTCTTAGATGGATGCACTGAGCAGGCTAGATACTGAGCCATGGGGAGCAGAAAATACCTGTCAAAAAACCTGTGTAACAAGTGAACTGTATAAAGATGGAAAAGGATATAAAAAGATATCCAACCCTTGAATATGCCAGTCAGTACTGTTCAATCACTTATTAAAATGTGAAAAATGTAGGGATCTCTTGATACCAAGCCAAGCTCAGGTAGAGCAAGAAAGATTGCAGCCACAACTGTCAGAAGAATTGCTCGGGATACAAAGAAAAAGACACAGGCAGCCTAAGGAGAAATACAGGCTGCTCTGGAAAAAAAACAGTGTGGTTGTTTTAAGGAACACAATACGATGATACCTGAACAATAATTAGCTGCATGGTTGAGTTGCCAGAAAGAAACCTTTACTGTGCCAATGCCACAAAAAAAGATCGGTTACAATATGCCCGACAAACACCTTGACATGCCTCCCAGCTTTTGCCACACTGTAATCCGAACTGATGAGGTCAAATAGAGCTTTATGGTCACAGTCATAAGCGCTACGTTTGGAGAAAGGTCAGCAAGGCCTACCAAGGCCGACAAGAATACCATCCCCACTGTGAATCATAGTGGTGGCTCACTGAGGTTTTAAGGGTGTGTGAGCTCTGAAGGAATAGGGAATCTTGTGAAAATTGATGGCAAGATGAATACAGCATGATATCAGAAAATACAGGCAGACAATTAGCATTCTTCTGCATGAAAGCTGCACATGGGACACTCTTGAACTTTCCAGCATGACAATGACCCTAAGCACAAGGACAAGTCGATCATCCAGTGGTTATAGCATATAAAGTTGAAGATTCTGGAGTGGCCATTACAGTTTCCTGACCTTAAAGAGATACTAACCCAGGACCCTGCATTCAGTATATCTGGTCTCCCACAGTACACACAACATGGAAATGCAATTCTTTTAGTAAATATAAACTCCTGAATACCTTTTCTCATCAGCAGTTAGAACAGTCTTGTGACTTCAGCAGAGCACTGGTTAAAGCTTGTAGGAGGAGTTTTCTTTCTGCTCTAGGAGGATGTGAAACCCATGACCCTCTGTCTGGACAGTGCTGATTGGCCCTGTGCTGATTTCATGCATTCTCCCAAGGAAAAAAAAAACCTCTCTATCAATACACACCAAACTGAGCATGTGCATGTGATTACAGATTCAGTCTGTATCAGGTGGTCATTTCAACAAGAGGAGGGGCAGAAAAAAAAGGATCAAACAGCCTTTTTACACAATGCAGAGGATTAACCCCTTAGGTTCCACAGTGAGTATAACAAGCATGCTTTACTGCATACACAGACTGATTTTACTGTTGTGGGTTTAGTAACACTTTAATATCATCAGGCCACTTTGGGAAGATCTCAGTTTATGCAAGACGACAAAAGACTTTGCATGACATGGAGGTATTTTGCCAAGACAAATGGACAGCTAAGCCACCTGCAAGAATTTGGGGCCACAAAGATTGCACACTGTCATTGATGCTATAGGTGGCCATACACAGTATTAAGAACTAAGGGTATGCAGACTTTGAATTTGTTTAGTTGTTACCATGTTTTGTTTTATGATTGTACCATTCTGCTATGACCTACAGTTGAATATGAATCCCAAAAGAAATAAAAGAAATATGTTTTCCTGCTCACTCATGCTTTCTTTAAAACTGGTACATATTGTATATTACCAATTCTCCAAGCGTATGCAAACTTATGAGCACAACTGTACCTTACCCTGGCTTATGCCTGCAGTGTCTAATAAAAGGTGGCATCATCATCCTTCTCTTGAGATCCTATGGAATTCTGCTTATCCTAAACATCATGAGATTTGGGATACTCAGCATTCTCCAGGATCTCCTACTAAAGATAGTGACATCACCCTCTGCAGTACAAAAGTTGGGGAAAGATAAGTAGATTTATTACATTTTTTACCCACAGTTTTTTTTTTACACCCATGCTCATATTTAATATGGAAGAGGGCATCCTGACATATCAAGGGGAACATTTTATTGGAAAGTTTGCGTTAAGGTTGGAACCTGAGCATCTCTGCTGAGAATTTCCCACACTTGCTGATTTAGGTGTCCATTTATAAACCAGCGGTAATAGATCACTGCTCAGTTCTCCAGCATTCTCGGAGAACACAGTTCTCCTGTGAATGCAGTTTATGAAGCAGTTCTCCGAACGAAGGGAGAACGATCTCCAAACGCTGGAGAACGGTCTACAAACTCTGGAAAATGGCTGATTTTACTATAATCTCACGAGATTACAGTAAAAGATCAGTTTACTAAGCAGAGGTAAATTATCTCTGCTTAGTTTTCGGTCCCTCCGATTCTCCAGCTCTGGGCTGGAGAATCTGGAGGGAGAACACAGATCTCCAGAGAAGGGCTGAACATATTTTCCTGGGTGTTATAAACTGTGAATGACCAGAGAATAGCTGTGATCCTCTGAATCTCAGCTATTCTGTGTGTCATAAACGGACACTTTAATGACAATATGAGAAGCAAACGGAAAGCTCCCTAGTATAAACATAAACAGCAACAAAGGCTTTATATTGGATAGAACCTTTCACAACATTTTTAAGCTAGAATTTTACTTTACATTTATAGTAGCAAGAAGATTTCTATAAAACCATGACAAAAAAGAAAAGAAAACTAATGCTTTAACCTTAAAATGTTTGAATATATGAAATCAGTTTTACTAATTTGTATCCTCCAAAGAGCTCTCATGAGTGGACCTTAATTAAATAAGCCCCATACTGTATGAACTTTTTGTCCATATCGCTGACCAACATCTAGAAACTTTATTTAAAGAAATCCAATATTTTATCAATATCTTTTTATTTTTTGACTTCATAAAAAGTGTTATTTTCTTATCATCAGCACAACAGCCAAGAAGCTATCATTTTCAGGAGGTCAGCAATGGCAGTCTATACATTAATTTCAGAACAAGTTTCCTTTAAGAGTTAAGCGAAATTGTTTTCTTTTTTAAGATTTTTTTTTCTTTATTTTCATGGTAATCTAGCTAATAATATACTTCCTATATAGGGGTAACTATACTCACTCTTCCACTGTATATATCATGTTATGCATGCATTGTTGTTTGTTTGCCTTTAAATAATGTTGTCCTTTTCCTTACGCCATAGCAATGGGATGCTCTATGTAGTTAGTCCCAACCTTTTTCTTCATGCTTTAGTCACCATTCACCACATGTACTGTATTCTGGAGCTAGACACACTATGATTTTTGATATATCTGATGTTCATGTTAAAATGTACACTTTTTAAAAAAAAAATTTCATAGTCTGCAGGATGTCATTTGAATTGAGTCACTGTCTGCCAAACTCCTAGACTGTAAGTTAAGTTATCTCACCACAACTGGCTCACTTATAGAGATCACATTTTCAGTGCTTAGATTGCGGAAGCAGAACAGTATCGATGGAAGAAAACATGGTTGTCATCCAGACTGGTCTTCAAACATTTCTGCCTTTGTTTAATTTTGCTACATGGGAAGTGATGGAATTTGTAGTTTGCACAAACAAGATAACATTATTATTGCCTTCATTTCTTCTCACAAAAAGTGGCAAGGGCATTCCATATCTGGCAAGAGGAACAGATATTTTTTGTACTTGTTGAAAAAGGTATTAACCAGAAAATGAAAGTTAATTCAGTCACCACATTTATGAAATGGTAATCTGCAATATATAACATTTTTGTCCTTTGGCTTAGTTAAAGTTTAAGATAATGGGCTTTAGAATAGAAACATTTTTATTTAACTGCTTCCTGTCCAGCCTATGGCAGAAATACTGCTACAGGGCGGCATGTGTTTGCCAGAATCACGTATATATATATATATATATATATATATATATATGTGATTTTGCATTTCTGGGTAGGGGGGCAATTACTCGCTGATGCCCAGTGGGGAGGAGGACTGTTTTGTTTACTGACAGTCCTCCCTGTCAGCACAGGCACACTGCACAGCACAGCCATCCAGAGCAGTGTGATTACAGTTAAACACAAACACATCGCCCCCTAGTAAAACACTCCCAGCACACAGTTAACCCTTTGATCGCCCATCATGTTATCCCCTTCCTGCTCAGTGCCATTAGTTGTGTCAGTGCTATTTTTTTAGCACTGATCACTGTATTGGTGTCACTGGGGATGTCAGTGACACCAAGTCAGTTCCCCCCCAGTGTCAGAATGTTCGCCGCAGTCCCACAGTCCCGCTATAAGTTGCTGATCTCCGTCGTTACTAGTAAAAATGAGAAAAAAAAATTATATATACTGCCATTTGCTATAACTTTCACATAAACCAATTAATTTACACATATTGGGATTTTTTTGTAGCAAAGGCATGTCACAGAATACATTTTGGTGTAAATTTATGATGAAATTAGATTTTTTTACTGGACATGTTTAACAGCAAAAAGTAAAAAATATTGTTTTTTTCACAAAATTGTTGGTCTTTTTTATTTTGTAGAGCAAAAAATAAAAAATGCACAGGTGATCAAATACCACTGAAAGAAAGCTCAATTCATGGGAAAAAAAGTTCGTAAATTTCATTTGGGTGCAGCATTGCATGACCACGCAATTGTCAATTAAATTAATGCAGCGCCGTAATGCAAAAAATGACCTGGTCAGGAAGGGGGGTAAATCCTCTGGAGGGCAAGGGGTTAAACTTATTTTGTGCTTTTAAAACCCAATAGAGAAAACCACAATCGATCAACACTAAAAGTAACACAAGTGAAAAGAAAAACCAGCAGAGTGACCACAAGCCTGCCATCTATGAAGCAAGGTTTTAAAAGACTCTTGTTTGCATAACTTCCAAAAACTAATAGCCACCTGTCATAGTGAGTATCATATTATTTATCTCTTCCAGGATGATGCTTCAAGCATCTCACTCAAAGGATACTTACAAACAACAAGTAAGAAATTCCACATTAAGGCAGACCATAGACATACAGAATTTTTCCATTTAGACTGCAGATTGAAAGGAACAAATCAATAGATTTGTTTATCACAGCTCAAATGGATGAACCTGATTGGATGCAGCCGCTGTTTACCCAACCACTTTCTGCCCATCTCCTTTGATTTTTCAATCAAAGGATGTTGAGTGGGAGGCAGCCAACAGAGCCACCCGGTGAGTGAATTTTGTCTGGGTCAGCAGGAACCAGCTGAAATTCAAACAGTATATGGACAGCTTTAATGTATTTGGTGTGCTATGACCTTAATCATATGATCTGCTCACCTGTACCTAAAAAGAACCTGTCACCAATGGGCATTTGCTATGGTATAAATCCCCAGTATTGAATTGTTATAATAGGGAAGCTTTACTTCTCAAGGTCCGGGGCAGCACAGTGGCTAAATGGTTAGCACTTCCACCTAGCAGCACTAGGGTCATTGGTTCAAATCCCAGCCACGGCACCACCTGCCTGGAGTTTGCATGTTCTCCCTGTGCCTGCATGGGTGTACTCCAGTTTCCTCCCACACTCCAAAGACATGCTGGTAGGTTAATAGGATCCTGTCTAAATTGGCCCTAGTATGTGTATGTATGAATGTGAGTTAGGGACCTTAGATTGTACACCCCTTGAGGGTTAGGGACTGATGTGAATGTACAATATATATGTAAAGCGCTGCATAAATTGACGGCGCTATATAAGTACCTGAAATAAATAAGGTCTGTTTTTTTCTATTAACTACCTGTATGTCCTCCCTCTTAGAATGACTATAAGGTCTCATGCACAATGGATGTTTTTAGTGCTGCTGTTAGGGGAGTCAGTCTACTGTTTTTTTATCTGCCTCTAAGTGCCCCTGTATGTTAGTCTATGTGTCCATGCAGGCATAGGCATTTAGAGGAGAGGCAGGGGCATGTAGAGGTAGAAAAAAAATCCACGTCTAGGAGCAGAAGCACTTTGGCAGAAAAACACTATACACGTTAGGCGCTTGAGCGTTAAGTAATTTCAGTATCCATAATAAATTATTCTGGCCAATTAAATGAATTACCAAGATGCACCTAAACGCACATAAATATGTTACATATTTACAAGCATTTTTTTTGTCAAAATGCCAGTGCCAGGAGGAAAGGCGTCTAGGAGAGATGGCCAGATGACCAGTGTGCATGAGGCCTAAGCCTTTAAGTGTTTTCTATCTCTTGACACTCAAAAAAACTGTCATATAACAATGGTATCATTACATGAATGTAAACTAGATACTTTGTTTAATGAAGCTTTTATTCTCTTCCATCAGCCCAGAGATCAGGCAGGAGGAAGGGCAGGCTCCATGGGAGCTTTATTATTTGATACTGGTCCACCATTTCTGCCCTCATACAGAAAACATTACTGAGAATAACAGCACACACACCTATCCCTTTGAGATAATAGTGCACTTTTATAATAACTAAATAGTGGAGAATTTTTACAATGCCCATTCCTAACTAGTTGTCTTTTTATATTGAGTTAAACTTTTCTACAAAATCAGACTTATTTAAAGCGTATCTGAACCCAAACTCAAACCCAAACCCAAATCCTCTTTTTTACCTGGTAATGCTGAAAAAACACACTTCCTGCCCATTTTTGCCCACTCATTTTTTTTGTGGAAGTCACAAGTACACTCCATATATAGCAAGATCAACAGGTAGTTTCTGTACATGCTGAAAAAAAGAAACCTAATGCAGCCACATCATCTAAGGAGTGGCAAGCTGCCATTACAGGTTTGGAGGGATTGTCCTATAAATGAGCCCAATTATGGTATTTTGAGTTGCAGTGTGTTCTAACATGCCTAAAAAATCAAAGCAGTAGCACCATATCATAGTAAAACTAAAAAAAGGTAACAATTGGCAAAAATATTAGTTAATCAAGCTTAGTTTTTCTTACTCTTATACCAGGCCAATGCTATGAATACAGAGTGAAGAAGGCAAAACATGACTACTGCAAAAATTGTACAAATTTATACCTGGTGGATCTTTCTTGACCTGCTTCAGGCACTTGAAGTCTCATAATTCTCTCTCTACACCTCTTACCTGGGCCAAATGATAACCTCCAATACTACCTCTATGCTGACGACACCCAGATCTATCTCTCCACTCCCCAGCACACTCCCTCAATCTCCTCACGTATCACAAATCTATTGAGCGACAGTACGGATGTCACACCACTCTCTTAAACTCAATCTTTCTAAAACCGAGCTTGTAATATTTCCTCCTCCCCGATCCCCCACTCATGACTTTACCATTAAGATCAACAGCACAACCATTGGTCCTTCCCCTCATGCCAGGGTGCTAGGTGTAATCCTAGACTCTGACTTCTGCTTTGGGCCACATCTAGTCACTAGCTATATTCTGTCGCCTCAACCTACACAACATTTCCAAAATCCGCCCCTTTCTGACCAATGACACCACAAAACAACTTATCCACGCCTTGGTTATATCCCGCCTTGATTACTGCAACTCCCTCCTCACTTACCTACCGTTACACAGGCTATCCCCCCTTCAGTCTATTATGAATGCTGCTGCTAGACTTTACCAACTGATCAGCGACTGCTGCCCCTCTCTGCCAATCTCTTCACTGGCTTCCACTAACCCAACGTATAAAATTCAAAATACTAACGACAGCATACAAAGCCATCCACAACATCGCCCTTAACTACATCACCAACCCCATCCGCAGATATTGTCCAAATCATCCGTTCTGCTCCTCCCAAGACATCTTGCTCTCTAGCTCCCTTGTCACCTCCTCCCACGCACGCCTCCAGGACTTCTCCAGAGCCTCTCCCATCCTCTGGAACTCCCTACCCCAGTATGTCTGGCCAGCCCCCACCCTGTCTGCCTTTAGGTGATCTTTGAAAACTCACTTATTCTGGGAAGACCACACCACCTTCCCCTAAGAACTGTACTTGAATCACCTACATCAGATCATCTTCTGCAGCTATCATCTTTTGTACCACCTCGCCCTTCCTTTAGAATGTAAGCTCCATGAGCAGAGCCCTCCTATTTCTTTTGTACTGAACTGTATTGTAATTCTACTGTCTCTTTGTACTGTAAAGTGCTGCACAAACTGTTGGCACTATATAAATCTTGTATAATAATAATAATTACAGTTGGATGTACTGGAAAGAAATACAGCCAACTCACTTATGCTGTTGGCCATTATCACGTTCTTGCGAGAAGAATTCCAAAGTTTTATGTTACTAATAGTGAAGTACCACTGTATACACTGTTAGCAAAATCATTTCTCTTTTCGTGTCTAGACTGTCCTTTTTCACCTGCACAAACCTAAAGTTGAACAGTTCAATAGACAGCTCTTTAGACTGACCTCTAATTTTGCATTGACGTTTCAGATACTTAAGCCTTCCTTTAAGGGCCTGTCTTGTAAAACAATCTAGTATTGGAGTTAGAAACAAAATGCGCTATTGTGTAAACATGTTATCTGAAATGCCTTGGGCTATAAAATGCCCAATTTTAATGAGTCAGGAAGGTCATAATAATTTAAATTAACTAGAGGCGGTACGAAACAGATGAGAATATTATATATTTTAGGAGATGCCACAGTTCAGTTGTACAAGATATGTCTCAGTATTGAATATCATTATTCCAAATACATACAAGTGGTCTGTTTATTTCGTGCAACATTTAAAATAGCACCATTCAACTTATTTTACTAAATAAAGCAAAAAAACCCCCCAAAAATTGTGTTCATATTTCCTAATTATGAATGCTAAGGTAAACTGAAAGTTTATATTTCTGATGTCCACATGGACATCATTCAAACCAGAAGAGGTCCACCAATGCATAACAGACCACTGTGTCCACAAGTACCAGGCCCAGAGATAGGGAAAGCACTGCAGCCAGAGCTGATCTTTTATTTTACAATGTGCTCGATGTGAAATATTTATTCAAGTTGTTACAGTGGTTATAAAGGCATTTTTTTTCTAAAATAAAAAAGAAGGTTATACTTACCTTCTCTGTGCAATGGTAATGCACAGAGCTGCCTCTTACTTCCTCTTTTGGAATACCCCTGCCAGTACTGTCCACTCCTCCTCTTCTGCAAGTGTCACCATAGCAAGCTGACTGCTATGGGCCACTTGTGCAGATATGCTCCTAAACTGGGCAGTTTGTGCTGATAGACACACACAGCATGGCTCGGCCCCACCCCCACTCCGTCCTCACAGGGTTTGATTGACAGCAGCAGGAGCTGTTCCCTCTACTTATATAGACAATAAAGGTGCAGCGCTATTAATAAAAATAGTGAAATATCAACATACACTAAATTTTTAAGAGTATAAAGATGAGGACATTAGATCATATTGTTCATCTTAAGATAAATTCGATGTTCAGTCTAATGTCCAAAAAACATAAAAGGATGTGATGTGCAAATTCTGCCGGGTCTCCTTTGCCAATAAGGATAAGTGATCCAAAGGTGAACAGGAAATAAATTAAATGCGCACTCACCAGAAGTGCGTTTAAAATACGCATGAAAGAAGTTTCCTCTCTCATCAGGTACATCTAGGTCCTCCGCACTCAGGTCAAGCTGTGCTCCCTGGTCCTCACTATATCATCTCCAGGATCCTCCAGTCTTCCAAGCGCGCCCCCGTTTCTCACATCACACGGACGTCATCACGCACCAGGGACCAGGGAGCGCAGCTTGACCTGAGTGTGGAGGACCTAGATGTACCTGATGAGAGAGGAAACTTCTTTCATGCGTATTTTAAACGCACTTCTGGTGAGTGCGCATTTAATTTATTTCCTGTTCACCTTTGGATCACTTATCCTTATTGGCAAAGGAGACCCGGCAGAATTTGCACATCACATCCTTTTATGTTTTTTGGACATTAGACTGAACATCGAATTTATCTTAAGATGAACAATATGATCTAATGTCCTCATCTTTATACTCTTAAAAATTGAGTGTATGTTGATATTTCACTATTTTTATTAATAGTGCTGCACCTTTATTGTCTATATATTGTCTTGGAAGGTTATGTTGGTTACCTTTTTGGTGTTCTAGCGGCTTGTACTAAATTTTCATTACAGTAAGCGCTCGCTACACAACTTATACCTGTTCCCTCTACTGCCTCTGTGTCCTGTGAGAAGAGGAGGGGACAGCGCCATTGCAGATGGGCACAGTGCTGGATCAAGAAAGGACTCACGTAAGTGTTTAGGGAGAGGTGTGTGGGGGGAGGGAGGGAGGGGGGGTTAAGAAACAACTGGGCCATTTTTTGCAGGGAATGCATTAAGGTAAAAAATGTCTTGACTTTAGAACCACTTTAAAAAGATGTGCGCTGCTACTTTAAAAAGACATGAACGCTCTTGAGCCTGATTAGGTATTTGAAGTCCTATTGTCCTATGTGAATACACAAAATATTCCCTTTTCTCCACCAATTCCTCAGCAGTTATGACAAAACTAGCTTAATTGTTCCATTTTTAGAATGGGGTGTGACACCATGGTTTTGCATAAAGCTGTACTGTGCCACAGCATGGGAGGGTTAATCCAATGCTTTAGGGAAACATACCTCATTTAGGATTCTTTAAAATATATGCAACCATAGCATAGCAAAAACATGTTCTAGTTGTGTTACTGTGTGTTATTCCTAGGGAGAATCCGACAGCGAGTGAGAGGCAGGTTGTCATAGTATAGCTCAATCTATAGGCAGAACTGAAACTTGGGGGGTTAGGTCTTTTTACTGGAGTTGCTGACAGCTTTAAGTATCTTTCTGGAAAGTGCCTGAATTTGCCATAACTTATTAGATTTATGTTTTATCTTGAGAAGATGAAGTGGCTCATCCATATTAATTTATATTATAGTTAATCAAGCTTAAATTTAAAAGGGACACTTCAGTCACAAAAAATGTTTGCAATCTGTTATAAAGGCCATTGCTTTTCAGAACCTTCTTTTTCTTTTGAAGCCAATCCTTGAATACATCTGTTTCCTATGATATGTAGTTACATTACCCCAAATATTGTGACTATTTGCCATTATTTAAATTTACTCCAATCCTCTTTTTCTTGTGTACAACTCCAGCCAAAACTCTTTGTCTTAGTTTTGAATAATGCGGTTGTAGTGCTTCCCCCCATGAGGACTGCTGAATTTAACTGGTTCTTTCCCAAACAGTACCTAGGCCGCCAGTCATCCAAGTAACAGTCCATTTATTCTGGCTCCTATATACAGTCTAGGGGTTTTTCCTATTGTGATTTATTGCTTACAGAACTTGTAACAGAAGAGGGATTGGGGCATAGGCTACTACAAATGCTCAGAAACATTAGTCAGAGGACCCCCTCCCATTCTAAACATGGGTTTCTGAACCGGGGTTCCATGGAACCCTAGGGTTCCTCCAGAAGTTGCTAGGGGTTCCTTGAGCAATGAGCAATTGCTGTCTCTCAGATAAGTTCCCCCTGACATCACAGATCTTTTTAGCTATCTATAAGAGGGTAATTCTTACCAACTGCCACAAATGTAAGGAACATTTTTCCCACAGACTATCTCCTAGATTGTAAGCTCAAAAGAGCAGGGCCCTCGAACCCCTCGTGTATTGTATTGTTACTGTCTTGTCTCATGTTCTGTCCCCCCTGCTACTGTACAGCGCTGAGCATACCCTTTTGCGCTAAATAAATACTGTATAATAATAATAATAATAATAATGTATCATGAGTTGTAGATGTAGTAATTTTTAGCAGGGGTTTCCCCAAGACCAGAAAGTTATTTCAAGCATTCCTTTGTGTCAAAAAGTTTGAAAGAGGCTGGTCTAAATCTCCACTGTTGGGGACCATGATGTAGTCTCTTGGCATCTGGTTACCTTGCATGATTGCATAGCCATAGGTGACCAGTGCCATTTTTGAGGTGCTGCATGGTCAAATGAAGTCAATTAGGGTCTTTGCACACAAGTTTCCAGGACAGCTGCCTTCATTAAGCTTTCTCTGGACAAGATCCAGTAAGTGAAACTCTCCTTCCAGACCCAATCCGCTTGTAAAGACTTCTACACAGCAGAGGCCCAGCAAAACAGCAACTCAGTCTACAGGTGCTTCAGAGGCAAGCAGCCCCCTGAAGCTCTCTGAACCCTACCTGCTGGAGAAAAGAACAAGTCTCCTCAGGGCTCCATGCTCTTTACCACCAACGTCTGGGCACAGTTCCCCAGGGATTATCCAGGGCATAGTAAATATTCAGGCCAGTTATTTGAATTTCCTGGCCTAAGCCCTGGAATCCTTTCCCAGAGGCAGGGGGAAACAATGAAATTCCCAGTCTGTGAAAGCATGAGCAGACCAGAGAAAATCATCACTGCTTCCTTGATTACAGAAGGAGACAAAAATTTGTTTCACCTAGCCTCTTAGGCTAGGATGGTGCTACACGGAGAAAGGTTAAATCCTCTGTTAGGTTTTTCTTGTTGTCTGTTTTAGAGATATTTCTTCTCACTTCCTTTTCTGGAGACACAACAGGATATAAGTGGAAATCTCCCCAAAGTGAGGGGAAAATCCCAGCTCTGACAGTCATCATGTTCTGGTAACAACTGTGACATTTTCTCTTAATTTAGGTTTCTGGGACACAGACAAAAATAAAAATCTGTGGTCAGAGAAAATTGCTGGCCTGGGACTAACCATTCCAGAAGGCACACATTACTCAGGCATCTTGTGGAGTAGATTTGTCACAGCACTGAGGAGACAATCAAAGTATTCAATGTCAGTGCATATTCAGACACTGAAGCAAAGTGTTACACCAGTATTGGGAAGCTCAGCTTGCTGGTGCATATACTTGACACTTGCTAATAGAATAACCTTTGTAAGAAGCTAATGAGCTTAAAAAGGAGCTTCACTCTCCCCCCAAAAATTAAATACTGTAGATGCTGACTTTTAATAAAAGGACACTTACCTATCCAGATCAAGCGCTGTCCTCACCAGGGGCAGACTGACCATTTGGAAACTCGGGCACTGCCCGAGGGCCCGGGGTCAGTAGGGGGCCCTATAAGATGACCCTGGTACCTTTTTCATAGGCTTTTTTGAGTTTGGGCAGGGACACAGGGGCCCCATGATCCGCTATTGCCCGGGGGCCCCATGAGTTGTCAGTCTGCCCCTGGTCCTCACCCAAGCTGGTTGTTCACCAGTGTTCAGGTTAAGGCATGTTAACTAAGGGAAAATGCTTGTGAAGCCATGTGGCTTCACAGCCAGCTTCCCACTGCTCATGTGCGAGCCGTGCTGCACTCTGTAAATGGTCCTGCAGCTTTCTGGGACCTGTGCTGTGTCCCAGGATGCTGCAGGTGAAGGAAGCAAACAATACCAGTAACCCACTCCCCCCCCCCTCCAAAAAAGTGGGAGAGGAGGGAGGAGGCAGAAAAGTCAACCTTTTGGGTGAAGTTATGCTTTAAGGAGTGTGTGCCCCCCATATTCACGCATTGATCACTCAGATCTACATCTGAATCAGCTATTGTAATTTCTTCCATGTCTTGATTCATATGCTGATTTAATTTTTTTATCTACAGTATCACTGAATAAGCTGTTTTAATTTGGTATAGAAACCTCTTCTGTTTTATCCTAAACTAGAAATAGGCTTTTAGTTTAAAACATGGGCACAGCATCCTGTAGCTCTGATCAAAAAGCCGAGGGATGCAAACTGACCATGTCATCACAGATTGGCTTCTGTACTTGGTATGTCCAGAATGCTACAGGAATTGATAGGAACTGTCAGGATCACAAGGTAGTTACTACGATTACTAATAAATGACAGTGTAACAGGGAAAGAAGGGACATGTACAGTATGTAATTCTTTATTAAAAAGAGAATGGATTAATAAAAAATGAATTTTAAGGGCTACATACATTTTATGTACTTGAAGGGAAAATTCCATATTTGTAGGAGGCTCTAGTCTAAAAAGCCATCACGATATTTGTTTGCTAAAGATATTACTCACAACTACTGCTACTAGTACAGGTTTCCAAATGAGTCATCAGACTGCCAAAAATGAAAAAAAGGCTTGTGCAACTAAGTAAATGAGTATGTAGACCAAGGGACATCAAAAGCTGGAAATATTGTTTTTTTTCTAAGTCTAATTCCAGTTAGTGACCACTGTCTTAATGTTTCAGAGAGGAATTAACACACAACATATTTCCAGATCAAATGCTTCCTATGACATTTACCACATCAAGTATGAAATAAAATACGATAAAATAACAATCCAAGATGGTTTCTTGGATTCATTTAGAATTTTACTTCACCTGGTGAGGCAGCACAAGAAAGTTATAACGGAAAACATTTTTAATAGGGTGGATCAAGTCTAGAATTATAAATTGAACTTTTGCCACTCAAGCATTTTTGATTTTGGTAAACTGGTAATTTGAATAACTAGCTTTGCAAACAGTGTTTATGATCAGTCTTGCTGTATCATGCTTATGCAGTTTTTTTCAGCACTGTATCCATAACACCTTCAATCTTAATCAATGAGAAGTGCTCGAAGAGTCTCAATTTGTAAAGCAAAAATATTTTTTTTATGTTGAGTTCTAAATTGAGTACGAAGTATAAAGGATTAGATTCCCTGTTTGATTTTACTGCTATCTGGGGCTCTGCTAGACATTTTCCCTCACCTCCCTCATATTGTGCACTTTTTGTAGAGGAAGTAACCCATGAGGTATACGATTGAGAGTTACTGTATTCCAAATGAAAAAGGAAACTTTAGAGTCAATAGTTTGAAATAGTTTGTTAAGGAGCAGTATAGGGAAGGTGTTAAACTGGTAAAGAATTTAGTGAGATACTGTATATCATTTTAATCAAGTTGATCCTCCCCAATTAGATTTAGAGGTTTGAAGCTCCACAGCTGCAGTTTACTTACCATTTGATTAAGAAGCAGGGCTATATTAAGGGATAGGAAATGAGATAGGTCTAAATAAATTATAATTCCCAGGTATGGGATTTGAGTGAAGTCTATGATTGTGAAGGGATATGGCTTATGAGGGCCAATAGGAGAGGTGATTGACTTCTCCCAGTTCATCTTCAGACACATCTGCAAACATTTGAACAACCTCAAGTACTGAGTGAAATGATATCTGAGTAACATGGAAGTAAATCAATGCATCTTCAGCACAGAGGGATAACTTACTCTTGAAAATCCCAGCAGACCCCCTTAATTGAGTCACTAATAAGGCACACCAAGGATACAATTGCAAGAACGATTGGAAAAATGCCTCTGGAAGGGAAAGACATCTGAGATATCTACATTAGTACATACACCTGCTTTAGGTTCATTGTACAGAAGTTGTGTTCATTTCATAAAGTAGTTTCCAAAATTAAATGTGTACATGGTAGCACAGAAAAAAAAACAATATACAGAATCAAATGCCTTCATAATATCTAAGGAGCAGGGGCGGACTGGAAACTCGGGCACTGCCTGAGGGCCTGGGGTCAGTAGGGGGCCCCATTAGATGCCCCTGGTACCTTTTTCATAGGCTTTTTTGAGTTTGGGCAAGGACACAGGGGCCCCATGATCCCCTATTGCCCGGTGGCCCCATGAGTTGTCAATCCGCCCCTGCTAAGGAGACTACAAAATCAGATTTTCACTACAGACAGTCCCTGAGTTACAAACATCCGACTTACATATGACTCACAATTAAGAATGAAGGCAACGTGACGTCACCTCTGGGCGGCCACCTTGCTGCTCACCGCATGCTGCCACCTGCTGTCCAGCAAACCTGTCGGCAATCACACATCACGTCAAGGACAGTTAACCCTTCCCTATGCTATACAAAACTAATAAGTAATAATAATTTTTTGGCTTGAGTTACAATTAAAAAATATACTTGTTCCAACTCCCATACAAATTTGACTTAAGAACAAACCTACAGAACCTATCTTGTTCGTAATCCAGAGACTGTCTGTATTGCCAGGCACTGTGTATATTTATATACAGTAAATTGTCAAATATTATCGTGGGTGTTTTTTGTTTCCTAGCATAAAGCCTGTTTTGTTCAAGCGAACAATTAAAAGCATGACTGTGCTCAGACATGTTTCCAGAAATTTGTCTAGGGCTTTAAAATCTCCATTGAGGAGTGAGATGGGCCTGTAAGATATTTTTTCCTACTCTTTTCTGGTTTGGGCAGAAGTATAAGTATTTCTTCACTCATGAAGTTTTGTCTTTAACAGACATACTGATCAAGCAGTAGGTCCTTTAATCCATAAGTTTTATTGGCAGGAAAAGATAAAATAGCAGCCTCTATTACATCCTAAAGGCTTGTACACATGGGCTGAAAATCAGCTGAAATTTTGGCCCATGTGTACAGATGTCTGTTCTTTAGAAATCAGTCTCACAAACAGCTTATGTCAAATTGGCATTCTGGAAAAACAGCACACGCCCAGTATCTGATCAATGCTGATCAGTGTTCCCCCTGTCAGAACATAAAGCACAGTAGGGGAGATTCCCGCCTGAACATCGCATGTGTAATACAGTGATCGCTCAGTTTTTTTGTTTTCGTTCAGCCTGCTGAGTTGAACAGAGAAAATACTTTTAGTGTGTACTCAAAGTGGAACACTGCAGTCTGATAGGCAAGAGATGTGCAATGGCCAATGAAAGTCAAGTTATAGAGCCAATGAGGTTAGTTCACTAAAAAGAAATAGTCTGTTCAATTTGCAAGGGAATTTGCACTTTGTAATGAAATGTATCCTTTGCTTGGTGAATGAGGTGACGGTCTGTTGACATCCATTATTCAATCACGTGCAAGCAAAAGTACTTTTTTTTCATTGCTTGTGATTGGGTATTCTTTGCAAATTACATTTTCATCACAGTCACTAAGCCAAGGGAAAATTCCTTTGCAAAGTGGACAGCCTATTTGCCTTTAGCAAATCAAACTCATTGTTTGTTCAGGTCCGGTGACATGAAAACATCCCTTAGGAGAGTGGTGGGTATTGAGCCAAAGCTTCTAGCTCATCTGGAACATGGGTATCACCTGTAGCCCTCATCATAAAGAACAGCCTTTTTAGCCCTTTCTGGATGCAGATCTATGACACTTCTTTCTGTCTGGCATGCAAATGATTACCTTCTGCACCCCAAGTCACCATATTTTGTTGCCTACGTCCCTCCCCAGTTAACAGACTAGAATTAGCGCCTCTGTATTAGAATCAGACTTCATAGCCACAAAAGGCACTCTATTGCTGCAGATGGATAGGCAAAAAGAGACGCTGTTTTTTTCTGATACATATGGGGTCTCTACCTACATTCCCTGTGCTCTGACCACTATAATCACATTTTCAAGCCAGTAGAAACATGCCTTTGCTTACATTTAGCAGTCTGCAAATTGCAGTCTACACAGCAAAAAGTCTACACAGGACTGAAAGTCATCAAAATTCATTCCTGATGTGTATTCTGCTTTTTATAATTGATTCCCTGTGATCCCATGGTGTGATAAATGGTTGTGGCTTAGTTAGTTCTATCTGATGTAGACCAATAGATCCTTACATATTACCTGACACACTCCTGACATATCCATTAATTACCATTTACTAGACATGTGTTATTCTTTTCGTTATATATATCTGAATCTCTGAATTCCAACAGTAACACATTTCAACTAATCCAAAATAGATTATAAGAAATACAACAAATTAATTCTTATTCATGTTTCATGATGTGATAGTTTGGGCCTTTCGTTAACCGTTTCCGAAATACTGCTACAGGGCAGCACGGGTGCGCAACATCACGTATATATACGTGATTTTTCATTTCCAGGTATGGCGCGTGTGCATGCCACGCGCACACCTAACCCACGCCGCCATTCGCAGCCTCGGCTGTCAATCACCAGGTCCTGGTCGGTTGTTACTCACCGGCACCTGGTGATTGCCGAGTATCCCTGATGGGGGAGAGACTTGTGTATAAACAATCAGATCCATTTGTTTTTATTCTAGTGAGCATAGCATGAATATTCTATTCAGTTTCTTTTTGTATTGGAGTTGAGAGTCCATTCATTAAGTTTGTATGCGCGCTGCCAAACAAAGTTAGTTGGCAATGGGGAAATTAATTCAACATAATAATAATGAATGAAAACAGAACTTCCTAAAATACAAATCAATTCGGAACAACGAATATATACTCTCCTGAAATAACGAATCGTTCCAAAAACAAATCATTCTAACATTACGATTATAAAAGAACAAAATTATTTATTTAACTAATGCAACCAGCATGAAATGAAACAAAATTGTTCTCTTCCCTTTGGTAAGTTTTATCAGTTGTATCAGGGTCACTTTTTCACATTCTCTAAAAAAGCAAAGTAGTCTGTGCTATGGGTGTTTTTCAGTTTATGAATGCCCCCTTTAAATGTGGATTTTTTTTTTACAGCCAAGGTATTCTATTTTTAAATGTAAAGTTAATAAAATGTGGTTAATCAGATTGTGAACTCAGACAAGTAAATGTCTTTAGTAATTAACTTTCAATGTCAAGGGAGCCAGGTGATAATGAGATGCTTTATGAAGTTTTTTTCTCCTTTGAACTGTTCATAATCTTTAGACATCATTTAAAGTCGTTACACATTACTGTTGTTCTTTTCTATTTA
The DNA here is from genome assembly GCF_062004578.1 of Staurois parvus. Lineage (NCBI taxonomy): Eukaryota > Metazoa > Chordata > Amphibia > Anura > Ranidae > Staurois > Staurois parvus. The sequence continues at coordinate 4,621,520 of NW_028318958.1, forward strand.
TGTTATTTAATGTCCCTCAAATGAGAATGTACTTGATGCAAGAAAACAAAGTTATAAATCTTGCTAAACACATTTAGACTGTCATTTGATACAATCCATTAGGCACAATTACAAAACCTCTTTATTGCATACTTGCAATAAAAAATATCCTATTTAAGGAAATCAAGAAACCAACAGTGAAAGAAAATTTAAAAGTCTGGTTAGGTTGGTTGACAGTCATTTTATGTCTATCAGTACATTAAATTGTATCTGTCAGTGTTTCTGGATTAACCAGCTCATGGTTTAGGATTAATCAGCTTGGGTTTTAATATTCTCAAAGTGTGATGCCCCATGCTGGGGATACATTAAAATTCCTAAGGGTGAATTATAAGTTCTGTGCCTACAATGTTACAGGCAGATACCCAGGCAGATTATTGGTCTGAAACCAATCAATATAATTCCCGATCATGTGATTCACTATGACTGCCCAACAAAATTTATTTAGCAAAATTAGTCATTAAGTTAAGTGACGCATACTGATGCTGCTAAATTTGATCTGGGCATAGGCACCAATGAAATTTGGTCATTAAATGGTTAATAATCAAATGCAACAATCTCCCCTAAAGTGGACCTTTATTTTTTTTTTTGGGGGGGGGGGGGTAGGTGCATTGCAATAATCTGCAAGTATGCACAGTTCACCCTCTAGTTTGCCCTCTTCCAGCTATGCTATACTTGTACTCCCCTTGTTTCACTGCCACTGACATTTTCTGCGAGTACAGTGTCTTCTGTGTTTGCCATTGGGCAGCCAGTGGTGATCTAACTCCTTAGCTTACTTCTCTAACTTACTAACAACTGTGGAGAAGCTTGGGAAGGGGTGAGCTGGGTTGTGCTGCCCATGGTGAATGCACAGTACATCTGTGCAGGCACCACCTGCAGGGTGCATAATACGGAAAAACTGCTAGAAGTAAGAAAACAAAAATGAAAATTACAATCCTATAGAGAATCCAGCAAGGATAACTGTGGCTAAGGAGTTTGTTAAGCAAAATCTGTTTTTTGCCTTGAGTTACATTTGAGAAGTTGTAGTGCACTACCTGAAATGTGACAGTGCCTAGGTACTACTGTCCCTGTAGTTTTGTACCTGCATATCTGCAATATCAGATCTTATAAAAGGATATCCCATCCACATCTGCCTCTCACGATTTCTTTTCCCATGAGATATGTCACTACTGTGCTACTCATTGTCATTCTGAGAGCCAAATACTAGAGCGGAAGCTGTCAAATAATAAAAGAGAAAAATTTCCAACTCAACTTACCAACCAGCTTGCAAAAAAAAAAAATGAATTGGCCTGTCTAACAGTATGCATTAAAACCAGGGGTTTAGTTAGCACACATTTGCAAATACATGCGCAAGCCGCACAGCATCTTCTCGGCACCCCAATATTCTGCAGTTCCTAACTGTACAAATTTTTAGAGCGCCCATAGTAGAAGCACATGTATTTAATGGATAGACTGAGGGCAAGTGAACCTGAGGGAACCCACCCCTCCTTAAAGGTACCGGAGTGCACTGGACACCCAGCATATAGTACAATGGCAGCCAAGGTGTCCAGTGCGCCCCCTAGAGAGGAAGCTGTACCTGAACTGGAGGAGCTGTTGCTCTTTTGCTGCTGACGTATGCAAATGTGTGACTTCTCCATGTCTCCTATTCATCATTTCCTACACCAGTTCTTCATTTATCAGTTCATTATAACAGGTCATCAGGGGGGCAGGTGTGACTTAAAAAATCAAAGCCCTGTGTCAATATCCGGGACTGGACCCGTGTCTGAATCCACAACCTATGCTGTATTTGGCGATGTCTCTTCTTGCTGTGCCACCTGAGATGCTGGACATTGCCCTGTCTGATCCATTATTGTGCTCTCTTCAGCCAATATCTGGCTCTTGTCACTCTTACTGCTGTCCGTATCTGCTCTACCACTTGTTACCAACCTTTGGCTTGTTCTTTGACTATGCTTATGCATAACTCCAACCTGCAATCACTTATTATGGACTTTTGGCTTGTTTACTGACCACACGTCTGCTTGATCCCTACATGCTATTAAAATAAATAGTGTAGCGCTAATAATACTAACAAATTACGTGTTAAAATGCACAAACTCTATATACTTTCCCTACATATATATAGTGGGGATCGAAAGTTTGGGTACCCCAGCTAAAAATTTGTATTAATGTGCATAAAGAAGCCAAGGAAAGATGGAAAAATCTCCAAAAGGCATCATATTACAGATTAGACATTCTTATAATATGTCAACAAAAGTTAGATTTTATTTCCATCATTTACACTTTCAAAATAACAGAAAACAAAAAAATGGCGTCTGCAAAAGTTTGGGCACCCTGCAGAATTTATAGCATGCACTGCCCCCTTTGCAAAGCTGTGACCTGCCAGTGTCATGGATTGTTCTCAATCATCGTCTGGGAAGACCAGGTGATGTCAATCTCAAAGGTTTTAAATGCCCAGACTCATCTGACCTTGCCCCAACAATCAG